>NC_092582.1:14897076-15497076 GCF_037975245.1 Apostichopus japonicus | reverse complement strand
GATGCCAAACAGTTTATGTAATACACACATGCACACCACATATGTCAAAGTCGGAAAGATCAAAACGCTCTTTCTTGTAGCCCCCCTCAAACCCCCCTACTGGCGCTACCTCTACCTCATATGACCATACCATGTCACTCCTTCATTCAAACATCTTCCAGGAAAAAAAATGACAAAATCCTGAAGAGGATTGTAGTACTTAGTAATTTAACAAGACAACTGACAGATGCGTTTAGTGGTTTCTTGCTCAGGTTCAAACGCAGAGTATCGGAATATTAATTTCATGGTTTGAGAACTTATTAAAAGAACAAAGACAATAATTGTGTTGAAATTACAGTGAACTATTTAAAATTAATATCATTAACAGGTTAGGTTGTTAGTTTTAGTAAGTTACTGAAAAATGAAAACAAGGGGTGGGGGGAGAGAAAAAAACCAAGAAACAATTCCACTCACTTTGACAACCTTGAGCATTGCTCCGGTCAAGTTGATAATACGAGTCTTTGCATTCATGACACTGGCGTCCCTGTACGTTCTCTTTGCACACACACTGCCCCTGGGTCTCGTTGCACACAGATCCAGGGACAATCCCAATGGCGGTACAATTACAAGCTGCCATTAACAAAGAGAAAGGATAGAAATAATAGCGAATAATTGCATAATTTAACAAGAGATTGTTATAGTCAAGGGTCATAAAAGCATCCATTTTTTCCTTTAAATGTGTTTGCCTTCATAAAGAATTGTGATTGTTATTGAAGAATATTTTTTATATATTCTACAAAATTAGAAAATGGTTATACACAGGGTTCGTTAGCACAACAACTTGAAGAATACCAGTCAGAATACCAATACACTTAAGATGGCAAACATTTCTAACATGAAAAATCATGTTTTCAAGGTTTTCAGGTATCGACAAATATTTTTAATTGTACTCGTTACAATACCAGTGCAAAAATGATGAATTTTGAAAACAATTTACGAAACAGGACTGTAAAGGAGACTAGTAATTCTGAATGTCCAACGTGATACGGACCCATCTCTTAAAGATGACTTACGGATGCAAAAGGGGTCTGCTTCTCCAGTTCCAGGATTTATGAAAAAATCTTCGATGCAATGGTCGCACTTTTCCCCCGTGGAGTTCTCTGTACAGTTATCGCAAACTCCATAACCTTTGACCTCGTTGTAAGTGCAAGAGGTCGATCTGCCACTGCAACCACAATCTGGAACCGGGAGTGAAGTAACTTTTGTCATTTTGCACATATTAATTATCACATAAATATATATAATTTTTTTAATTTTTAGACTTTTGTATCCCTTTTAAAGTGCATGTTCTACAACAACATTGTTGTTCTCCACTCGTTGTTTCCATAATCTCGCTCTGTTAGTGAATAAGAAGTTGACACAGTAAAATTGAACAAAAAATTTTGTCTTTACAGTAAGTGAACAGTTTAACTTTTAACTGACCTTCACATTCATTTGGGTGACCCATAAAAGCTGCTTCCCAAGGCTTGTTGTTGTAAAGGGGTTTACACTGGTCACAATGTTGACCCATGGTGTTATGTTCACACACACAACTGGCCTCGTTCTTGAATGAAATGAATGAGGAAGATATCAAAGTTATGCAAATTATGCAAATTGGCAATGAGCCATGATGTCAGACAAGAGAAATTTATCAATATGAAAGCAATTATATCCCTTACTTCGAAGATGCAATCATTTAGTACTTGAATGATAAAGTAGGGGGGGGGGCAAAATGTTACACAGATCGTATAACCTAGTTAAGGGTAAACAATGTAACACATAGAGGGTATGGAACAGGTGTGCATAGTTCTGTTGGTAATTTATGTATGAGTATGTAACACATGTATGGACACAGGTAGGCATAAGTATCTGTATGGGATAGGGTATTAAAGTACTAGCCCATGTATGTAGTATGTACCACTGTACACTACTACTGATATAACACATAGACAGTAGTGTTACGGACTAACAGAACAATACAGTACTCTACTGTTAGGGATGATAGGGAACACTGATTTACATATACTGTAATATTTATGAGATATACTGTACTGGTATTCCTCAGTGACCAATGGCAATAACATTCCAAACCTTTCTAGGTTTGGACACCCAGGCTGCTGAAACAAAGGGGCGACCTGGGAAGAAAAACTTGCTCAAAAAAAATTCCAAATTGAAATGGCTACTTATTGAGAAATTGACGGAAATATATGTTGAACATTTTCAAGCAATGGTCATACAGAAGGCTACCAATTCCAGCAATTTAAAAAAAAAACTCTTTTACATGAGGGCACTTCTAGACACTACATGGGTGGTAGCATGAGAAGGACGGTCATTGACCGGTCAGTAGTGCTAAAAGGTTACTAGATGACTGTAGTCACGGTTGTGGGGAGACAGGTAAGCCAGTAAAGCATACACTTACCTGTTTCCACACATCAACTGCACTCTCATTCTACCAAGTGATAGATAGGACCGTAAGCAGGTGCGGAAGGAAGTATTCAAAGTAACTTAATACTAATGTTCAGATATTTAAATCAAACTAACCTGACCAATGCATTTTTCTGCGTGACCATAACAGAGGCAATGTCCAGTCACGCTCCAGTCAGCCACAGCGAAATAATCTCTACCGGCGTCCGAGCTACCAGGCTTGACGAGGTTTATCCTGATGTCGGTGAATCTGAAGAATTCTAGCACATCTTGCTGATAGAAACGAGCACCAAGTTCACTGACGGGGTTGTAAAGTACCTGAATAAAATCAGATATATATTATTAAACAATATTATGCAGCTAACAGTGGGTATTGTAGGTGTGTTGAGTTGGTATAAGGAGATTTTGTTTATGTCACTGCTATGTACAGTATTTCACCTTGGTCATCTTTGCAAGTTATTACACAGATATATACATTGTGTTGGTGTACAATAGCCTATACAATTAATAATTAGCCTGTTTTTTATAATTCACACTGTACTGTATAAATATGCATTCATGTGTTTTAGTATCCTCGGTTGCTTCCCATGATCTGAAAATGCCAGGGAGTTGGCTTTAACTGTGCAATATCATTGCAGGCAATAATTCATTTGGACAAACTGCCATACCAGTGCAAAGATGTGTAGCTATTGTTTTGCACTTACTTAGGTAATCCGAATATATTATAAGACAAAGTTTAGAGCATTCAAAACTGTACTGTAGCCTGTGGACACAAAATTTGAAACTCCTCCCTGGTACTGTAGCCTATTGTGTGATGTCTTTCTGGTCCATATTGTAAATCATGTTGGTATTGCTTGAAAACACCTTAAAAATTGAATACAGTATAAATTCTGAATGCAAATGAACATTCATAATTTTTGAATGTCTTGAACAAGTGTGTGATGAAGAATGACCATACAGGCATCTCCTCCCCAGATGCCACCACATTCCCACTTCATTCTCACCCGCTCCTTCTCCACTTCATTCTCACCCCCTCCTTCCCTACTTCACATGAGGCCCCATACATGTTCCATCTCATTTCAGACTGTAAAGTAAACTTGCATGCATGCTCAAAAGGTCCAGGGAATAATTTCACCTGTATCGCATCGCAAACTGCTTAAGATCTATGCAAAAAATGGTTAAATTAATTGTATATAGTACACAGTTTTTGTACATGTAAAAAACAAACTGTATTTTATAGCCCTGTTAAAAAATTCAGT
The DNA here is from genome assembly GCF_037975245.1 of Apostichopus japonicus. Classification (NCBI taxonomy): domain Eukaryota; kingdom Metazoa; phylum Echinodermata; class Holothuroidea; order Aspidochirotida; family Stichopodidae; genus Apostichopus; species Apostichopus japonicus. Next base: position 15,493,375 of record NC_092582.1, on the reverse strand, counting down.
TCAACTTAAAAACTGTGACACAAAATGTTAATACTAAATTAGTCCCTGAAGTCACCTGCAGTTATAGCTTAATATTTTTTTTACAATTTACAGGCTTTAATACAAAATGTCAAAAGGTTTTATAATACAGAATTCTAAATGAAACAATGCATACATGTACATATACTGTACATACAGTATTCTGAGTAATGTAGACATACCCTTAAAGTAAACAGATACTGGCAGCCAACTGTAACAGCTGTGATGCACACTGTGTGATGTTATCAATAGTAGACCGTCATAGACAGTTAAATAAAAAATTAAGTTAACAATGCATCTTACACACATACTTTATGATTCAGGAGGTTATCAAAACTTTCAAGCAGAAATCAGGGTAGTTTCATGTCCCGACAGCATGACAGTTTTCTCTGCAAATTTTTTGGAAGATCTTACATTTAATGAGCAGTATTGAGGTGTACTTGAATAATTACAGTAACTGAGTTGTAACATAGTAAACTTGGAATTCAATGTAGTGAATGTAGGCCTACCGCATGCATACTGTACATTTTAATTTAACTGACCTGCAACAAGCTGTTTTAAAACAAGACAAGTGTGCTTTGACTTCTTACATAAAATTGCCTAGATATTCACCGTTTATGACATGTCCAAAAGTAGGAATTATCAAATATGGACAGAAAATTCTAGGAAATTTAAAGTAAAATTTGTAACACATAAACATACAATACTGTATGTCTGATTCAACAACTATATTATATATATTACATTAAACTTTTTTTTTCATACCATAAGGGTGTTTTTTTTTAATATACTAAATGGTTTTCTTCTAGGTACCAGTTGCACTTATTATTTGATCATTTATAATTGACATTATGTCATTAACAATTTCACTACGGGTAACAAATTAACATGAATTTATGATGTTAGGGCTATATATTAACTAAGTTCATACTATACATGAAAAGAAATTTACATTCTGAAATTTCTTTAAAGACAAAACAACACACACACATATATATATATATATATATATATATATATATATATATATATATACACAATGACAATCTAAGGTTGAAAAGAGCATCTATCTTCCACTCGCAACCGGTGTTGAGTGAAAACAGAGACAGTATAGTTTTTGGCACTTTTTGGACCAACTCAGGAACATTTTTGGCCCACTTTCTTTTCTTTTTTTTTTCTTCACATGTACTGTAATATAACGCTATCATAAAGTTGCATACAAACTTTTTGAAGTTCATCCCTTCCTTGTAATTTTTGTTGGCATAGAAGTATTCATTAATTTTAAAAAACAGATTGAATGATATTACATTTTCCAATCTATTCCATGTACCATGTAATTATGATTCATTCAACTTGAGGATAATATCAAATATCAAATTGTAGGCACATCCATCAACAGAAATCATAGCCCGCTAACTACAATACACAAACTTGTATATGAACAGTAAAGTCGAGAAAGGAAAGATTTAACTGAACGAATGCATTACCTGTTGCAACTCATTTGAGGAATCAAAGGAAGCAGCATCACCATAGTAATATCTCTGCATGCAACCACTGACCACGTTATGGTTCTCTTCGAAGGCGTCCTGCGCCAGAAATGCGACGTCTGGAAAACTGACGGCGCAGCTCCGGGCGTAGTATCTGAGAGGCGCCCAGGTCTGTCCGTGATCCTCGCTCTTCTCTATTACGAGGCTGTTGGGTCTGAGACTCTGGAATACAAGTTGGGTCGCTTGGAAGAGGAACGTGTCTCCGAGAGAAAGGGACAATATGACATTTTCTGCCCCTGTCTGCGATTGCCACCATGTCCTGAGGACGGGTCTGAAATACATGGACCCAGCTATTAGTATGTTATGATCGAAGAGATTTTCGACGTGACGGGCAAGATCTGGATCGGAAGAATTGCAGGTGACCTGTACGTTGGTCAGTTTCTCTAAGGTGACCTCGGGCGGGTCACCGCAGGTGGAGTTTGCCACGACTGACCTTCCAGATTCCTGACTTACCAGGTCTGGAGACGGAGGAAAACACGCTCTGTCCGCGCAGTCGCCGTTGATGGAGGGCAAGACGACGAGGAAGCAGTAAACCGAAGTGAGGTAAACAGCGATTCGTTGAAAATCCATCACGAAAAACTTTTAAAAAAATCTGTGGGGGTATGGTATGTTCTTTGTTCCTTTCTATTAATCCTGCAGAAATAGTAAAAGTAAATGATTCAACAGAAAAGTTAACCTCTAAATGGACGATTCAGCTTGAACTGTCATGGAGTGGAATGGGGAAGTAAATTAATTTTAGTAAAGTAAAGTAATTTTAAAATAGTCCCCAGTTTCTGTTTTCAGATAGGCTTGATAGAAAATCCTGTCACTTGTGTACAGTAAGAGCTACAGTACAGGCTAAAAGCAACCTGAGTGCCTGCAAAGTACAGAAATTAGTACAGAAATTGACACATATAACAGCATTTTATACAGTCTTTAATGTACATGTTGACTGAATCATTTTAACTTTAAAAAGTTTGTAAGAGTCGATACACTGTCTTCAAATATATAATATAGTTGGTTAAAATAAATCGAATAAATTTAGGTTGATTGTTTATTAAAAAGACCAATTCTGATTGTTGATCTGAATAGTAAATGAACGATTTTTTGGATTTTGCAGGCCTATAGGTAGTGTGAAGCATAGCAATATACAATGCATATAGGCCTACAGTGCACCCACAATAATGTGCTCTTTCCGCCATACTAAAGAGCACATTTTCTATGGCGGATTAACCAATGGCAGAATGACACAGCCCCATATACACCCCACCACCTGCATGGATCCGTTATTTTCCGTCAGTCAGCTTAATAATAAGCTTCACAAACAGGCATATTAAAACTTTGATTGGTAAATAAGCATCCCTTGTTGAACTGATTATCTGGTAAGAAAACACCAATGAATCGCTTGTGCAGACAAGAATTGATAACCATTAATCACCAATGCAATGCTTATTGAACCGACAATCATGTCAATAAGCAGCAGAGCAACGCTTAAAGTTATTGACCCAATGAATGGGAAAAATAAGCAAGAGCCCCATCCTTATTGAAGCAACATTCAGGTGAATAGCTCCCACCATTACTATTACTACATGGTCCATCTCCTATACATTGCAACGTTACTCCTTTTCCAAACACGAATATAGCGTTAATATTATGCTTAGCCAAAATCCAATTGCGTAGTGTATCATTATCCAGCCTAGCCTAGAATTAACGTGAGGTGTATGGCTAGGCTAGCCTAGGTTGGCTTCCTTGCAGTTTTATTACATTTTACCTCTTTTAAACCATGGTTAGCGATGAATGTGGTAGAGCCGAACCAAATTTAAATAAACGCTCAGTGTTCATCAACGACTTACTAGAAAATAAAATCATCTTCCAGCAATTGTTTACTTAGTTTTGTATAACTATGCAACAGATGTTAAATTTAAATCGTTTTGGTATTTGGCGTCTGCCGTTGACATGGTAAGTTTTAAGAAGGTGTCCAACCGTGCGGAGGATAAATCTGTTATTAAATTCCACGCACTACATTGTGTAAACTCATGTATAGCATAAAATATGCTACAAGGTACGTCAAAACGGTAATACAATTTGTGACAACACCCTGATTGAGGACGGGTAACTATGAATCATTGACATTACGACAGAGACTATGGGGATAGTGTAAATGATCTGTTTTGAAAAGGAGTTTCATCAATTTCTATATATATATTTAAAGGGGAACATAACAATTTAACATCATTTTTTTATTACACAAAACGATAACGATCAAACATGCATAGCTCTCACTCCTGGATGAGTGGCAAGAAGGTACAAAGAAGGAATCAGCTACAAGGATGGGGTTGTTTTGGAATAAGAAAATGAACAATTTACTGGACCGTGCGTATGGAAAGCCATTTTAACATTTAATCGGGAATTTTAGATATCTGAAATTGTTTCTTATTTCAGATATCTGAAATTGAATTCGAGATATCTTAAATAGATTTCGAGATATCTGAAGTTCTAATTCAGATATCTGAAATTGAATTCGAGATATCTGAAATTGAATTCGAGATATCTAAAATAGAATTCGAGATATCTGAAATTCTAATTCAGATATCTGAAATTCAATTCGAGGTATCTGAAATTGAATTCGAGATATCCGAAATTGAAATCGAGATATCTTAAATTCTATTTCAGATATCTTAAATTTAATTCGAGATATCTTAAATTTAATTCGAGATATCTGAAATTCTAATTCGAGATATCTGAAATTGAATTCGAGGTATCTGCAATTGAATTCGAGATATCTGAAATGCATATGCATAAATTTCCGATTAAATGTTAAAATGGCACGTATGGAAAGCCATTTTAACATTTAATCGGGAAATTTCAGATATCTGTAATTGAATTCGAGATATCTGAAATTGAATTCGAGATATCTAAAATTCTATTTCAGATATCTGAAACTGAATTCGAGATATCTGAAATTGAATTCGAGATATCTGAAAATGAATTCGAGATATCTGAAATTTTATTTCAGATATCTGAAATTGAATTCGAGATATCTGAAATTGAATTCGAGATATCCAATATTCTATTTCAGATATCTGAAATTGAATTCGAGATATCCGAAAGTGAATTCGAGATATCCGAAATTGAATTCGAGATATCTCGAATTCAATTTCAGATAGCTGAAATTCCCTGGTATTTCGAGATATCTGAAATTGATTTTAAGATATCTGCAATTATTTGTAGATATCTTAAATAAATTGGAGATATCTGTAATTTAATTTGAGATATCTGAAATTATTTCGAGATATCTGAAATTCCTTATTAAATGTTAAAACGGCTTTCCATACGTGCGCAAGCTTGGCTACTAGATTAAAATAAAGTGAAAGAAGCAGACGACCGTCTTAGGAAAATTGATCTCACATCGGAGAATTTGCCAAAATATGGAACAATTAGATGGCAATCCACGGAGTTACAACATCTGTCATCCCATCGCAAACATCACAGGCCCTTTCCGAAGCTCACAAATTCCAGCAGATTATTTAACATATTTACTGATAACTTAACTAGCGCCATCTCTCTGTACTTCCCCACGATTGGAAATGGGAATTTCTCTTTGCTGTAAAACTGATTGACATTGTTACTAGCCTAATGTTTTCTTCCCGAAACAGTATAGAGTGTAAAATGGTAACATGACGTTTTTTACCTATTTTCCGTAAGTTAAAATTAACAACACTGAAAGAAATGTGACTATTTGATTTTGTTTTTCCCGAAACTGTGTAAAAACACTGTAGATTTTATAAGAAACGAAAGGAAATTATGAAGGCTATAACATCATGAAAACTGTGATAAACTGGTAAGGTATAGATGTCTTGGTAACCTTAATCAGGTCAGAGAGGCAACATGCATGGTCAACAAAAATTATTACAACAAAAATATTGTGGAGCCCTACTTAATATTTAACATGGACTCCTGCTGAGTACATCATCAGACTCGAGTGGCTTTCCGTACATGATTGGAGCATATACGCATAGGACCTATACGATGGCGCTATAGTAAATAAAGATTTATAGCGCCATCTTCAGCCAAAAGTATGTATCTTATTAGGCTACTGTACAATACTTTACTAAGCGTTATATATGTTTTATAATGATACGACGCGTGGATGTGGTTTATGTCCCTGGTAGATTTAGAGCCGTGTATATACGGCTCTGGGTAGAGTCAGAGCCGTATATCTAAGTATACGGCTCTGGGTAGAGTTACTTTATAGCGTCCTCTTTCGGCAATGTTTGTGCTGAGAGGGCAAGGTTTGTGTTGAGAGGAGTGGTTTTGATTTGAAATATTGTGACACTAAATATCTGTGATGTTTTCCTCTTTTGATACTTCTTTTTCTATGATTATTTATTTCTGTTTTTGTGTAATGCAAACTGTTTTGAGAGTTAACAATGTTTTACAAAGTAGTAAAATGAATAGAGGGAAAATTTACATTGAAATTGAAATTCTAAATAAATTTGAAACTATTTTAAGTATATCAAACTACAGTTCCGGTTATTTATTCAAACTTTTGTAACCGAGGACATTTTGTAAATTACCGCAGTCCATCGCGCGCGTCTTTACGAGACGAATGACGTCACACACTCCCCGTGCACCATGCAACATTTAGATGAATGCTCATAAACAGTGTACCACATAGTCACATCTGAGCAGCACAACCTACGCAGGCGTGTGCATATAGTGCGGCGTTGTCACACAGCTGTACACGTCCTATTATAGTTGGACGAAGGATCAGTCCGTGCACTTTTAAGACAAGACACATAGACCAATCCTATACAAATTAAAGTATAGAACCATGCACTCAAACGTGAAAGCAGTTTTGTAGGTGTCGTTCCCTAACTATATATGTATTTTCCGGCCTTTGTTCCATCTTTGTAAAACTCGTCCATAGATAGGCCTATCTACATCTCGATCTACATCTGTTATCAGCTGTTTATTGTACTCTCATCTCAAGCAGGATGAGGGCATGTAGTTTCAATGGTATAGACATGCCCTTATTTTCGTACAAGTTTAATCTTGCAGTTTCCTTATAACCGTTAATAATAATACTGCAGTCTATAGGCGAACACCCTGCACCTTTAAAGCGGCAACGGAAATAACAAGGTAAAAAACATTTGCTGAAATGTTTATTGACATAAACAACAACGATAGATGACGTAATCTTGGATTCATGCAGGTTGTGTTTTGTACTATACATGATTCCAAAATACCTTTCCTCTCATATATCGAAAGGGGTATAGGCTATGGGCATATGGTATTAAGATTTTATGGAAAACAGTTCACTCACTTTCGAACAAAGGGTAGAAGTTTCGGAACAAGAAAGTTTTAGATATATTCATGAACACATGCAGGAACGAATATTAAGGGTATTTCCCGAATTTAATGTAGTACCTATTAGCATCACAAAAGAAATCGGTTTTGACATATTCATGACTGTAAGCATGTTTATGATGAAAAGCTTACAAGATCATTTTGAAATGGATCAGAAAAAAGGTGAGATTAAAAAAGTATAAAATAAAGAGTTAGAATAAAGAAACAATAGTTGGTCCAACTTTCCCGTTGATAGCCGTGTACTCTTGTAGGGATATTATTTTAAGATATTTTTTTTGTAATGATGTTTATCAATAAAATGTGTGTGTTTCCTTCCTATTGAGATATGTGTGTATGATGTGGTACCATAGTAATTGTTCGTTTGTTTACTTGGGTTGTTTTTTCTATTATCTGTGGTAGTATCTTCTGTAGAGAAATGATGTACCAAAACCTGTATATTATATTATAATATCATCTTAAATCGTGCAACGTACGTTTGCTTTATACAATCAGTACGTATAGGTCAAGGGCGTAGGAACCGGGGGGCTGGGGGGCGCCAGCCCCCCACCCCCCAGTGAAAAATGTGGAGGGGCGGAAGTATCATTCCGCCCCCCGCTTCGCAAGTCAGAAAACCCCTTTTTCATTTCCAAATGAGAAAAAAATCTCATTTGGAGCACCAAATTGCATTTAAGGCCTGGTGAAAATACAAAATTAAGTTTACAAAATGGAGTGGGTGTTGAAGTGTGCTATATTGCACCAAATTGCATCTGAGGCTACCTGGAAATGCAAAAAATTCCAAAGGGGAGGGGGACACCCCCTCCCCTTAGACCCATCCTCCAGGCCGGCCACCAGTCTTCAGCCCCCCCCCCCCACTCAAAAGTACCTTCCTACGCCACTGGTATAGGTAATAATGACACGTGGTCCAACAGCATTTATATTCATATCAATGCAATGTAGGAATATTCTTTTCTCTCCAGTAGCCTCTTGTATTATATGACAATATCATTTCCCCGGCTACGGTAAATAGCTTGTTTCCTTCTTCAATAACCCTTATTAAAATGGCGTCACATCCTCTACTCCCCCCCCCCTCCTGTCTCCATTGGCCCACTTGCAATTACCTGTCACTCGGTCCAAAGATTTTCAATTGTCCTTGGAACGTCCGTCAGAGTGAGCCCTTATAATCTAGCCATTTAACTTGCTGAGTTAATTCCATTATATCATGGACTCATTAAAAACTTCGGCAGACATATAGAAGCCTATCGCGATTGAGTTGAATAGTCTTAAAGCGATTGCTGAGTTTCGATTTATTCATTCTCCGTTGAACCCGTTATTGACCAGGGTAAACGATCATTTTACGGGACAATGGGACTAGATTAATCCACTGGACAGCTTGTCAAAAACCCGAAAACGGTGGAAGGGACTTTCGGAAGCCATTTAACATAAACCTGTCTCGCGGACGGACATTTCAAATTACTAGGGATCTTAAAATAAGCTTCACTGATACTTCTAGAAGCAGATTGGATAACAATGAGCAGACAACATCCATGGGGGTATATGTTTTGTTTATGAACAAAAGGGCGGGAAAGTTGATGTCGCCTGAACATTGTGTCTGCGTTGAATGGCGATGAATGATTTCAACAACAATTGGACATAATGAGCTTTCATCCGTCGAGACGAGACTTCGAAAGCTGGCTAAAAACCGAAGTGGAGAATTATAACTGACGTTACATCTTTTTTCAAGTCTGTTTTTTTTTTTTAATCATTTATCGGAAATTACTAACTTACGAGCCTCAGTCAATCTAGAATAGATACAAATCTGTCTGGTAATAGGAAAGCTGTTAAAGGCGCTTGTTAAGTAAAACATGAAGACGTTTTTTGTGTTTTTATGAAACACTTTATTTTTACTTACAAGTCATTACACTGTTGAATGGATTGATTGATTTTTCTATTGAAAGGACAGACATTAAAGATAATTGCCGGCAATGGTAATCGGCTAGATTATCATGGAGCAAACTTTGAGAGATACTGAGAACAAAGGACTGCCACTAAATCGGAAACTTCAAACACATACCGCAGCAATCTACACTAAAATTAAAGCAACTTGTAATAGTTCTCAAGCTGGAGGTTAGCAGGCGATTTCTCATGCAGAGGCAACCATCGCTTCTCGGCCTTTTGGCTAAAATCATGTGTAATATATGTTCTTTCCATTTCGAGGGGAATGGTGATGCACACCCGACGATGATCACACAGTCACAGTCCCGATGCAAGGGGACTGTGGTTGAGCTCGGATCAGTCGTTCTGTAGTTTGGTTTATACGTGCCCAGGTTCTTTCCTGGGCGACTTTTTCTTAAAAAGTATCTTAGAAGGCTGAAATAGAATCCTATGGATATGACGGTCAATGTTAGACCGCAACTACAGCCTTTTTTGTTTTAAATCCTTATCATTGGTGTAGGAAACTATATCGTAATGTGAACGGGGCACAGACCGATGGGTGTATGAGGCCTTTTCCAGTTTAGTTAATTTTGTAGATTCTACGGTGGCCCAGATGGGACACCTATTTTCTGTTCAATTTCATACGTTTTGTAAATTATACGAATTAGACGTTTCATCGAAATTTGACCTTTCTCTAGCACTGTATTTACTAATCTGAATGCTCTACATGAGTGATTAATGCATTGCCGTGTAGTGCATCCCGAATGGAAAAGTGAGAGGGCAGAAACATACTCCATAAATAATGGAGTGCGTCACTGCGCAACCTTATCTTGGTATCCTGTTTAGGGATAATTTATCTTTCTCTACACATATTGATAAGATATGCTCTAGGACCAGCAGAACCCTTGGCTTCCTGAATAGGAATTTGCGCTCTTGCCCACCAGAATTACGTGAATTTGCCTATATGTCTATGTGTCGCTCTACTCTTGAATATGCAGCCCATATTTGGGACCCTTATAAGGTCTCAGACCAAGATAAAATAGAAAAAATTCAAAGGAAGGCAGCATGTTTTGTAACTCGTGATTTCCGTAGACAATCCAGCATCACTGAGATCTTGAAGACTTTGAAATGGGAACCCCTTATAGAACGAAGGAAAAGGGCCAGACTCATCAAATTATTAATGGCTTAGTTGCACGGTCCCAAACTAGACTAATCCCTTCATGAAACCAGGGAGACGTGGCCGCTATATTCAAATTCCACATAATCATAGTGCTTTTCAGTATAGTTTCTATCCTATGACTATAAAAGACTGGAATTACGCAATCCTTGGCCCTTAAGAAGAGCCATAGTCTTGAGGTGTTTAAAACTAGATTGCCCACGGATTGTTACTAGCACTGCGCGCTGCGTATCAACATCCTCGTTGTGATACCCGTGAGGGGGTTTTAACGAGTATATACCAGAAGCAGATACGCCTGCCCGGTCTCTCTCCCTTTTAAAGAAGGGACAGCTTCCTCTTTGCCTCTTGCGAGCGTTGCATACATTTCATAAATCAATGTGCAAAGTTTCACGATATACACAAGTATATACAAACTTTGACCACCAAATTAATGTACCATACATAATGATTTTTCATGTTTCGATTTATGAATAGATGCATGGCCAGTTAGAAATTTTGTTAAGTACTTAGGGGAGGATCCAGGATTTATTAAAAATAATAATAATAATAATAATAATGTGGTATGGCCCTTGGGTCGGTGAATCCGACTCCCTCAGAAAAAAAAGAACATGTACAGTTTTAGACGTCACATGAAACATTCTAAAGCATATATTTAAACCATAAACAAGGTTTATATTCTAAACGCAACAGTGTGCTAATAACTACTTTTGCTGTTTTTTTTTGTGAGGATGAAAGGGGGAGGGGTGCACCTCCACACCCATGGATCCGTGCCTATCTCCCTTACACACATAACCACACATAACAAGGCTGATAGGTGCTCATGATTGTAACTACCAGCGTCACTGTTACAGGGGACAATTTGAGGGCGCGTTCAAATTGCCACAGACGTTAATCTTTTCCAGTGTATACAGTGTAGTGTGATGTTCATGCACATGTTTGTAACGTATAATACATACCGGCAAAACTACACTCACTAAATGTACTCGAACAATTCTTTCACCGCGCTGCCCCTCCCCTCACATATACCCCACCACGGGCGTCCGTAAGGAGGGAGGTGGGCGGGGTCGGCACCACCCCCTGGAAATCAAAGTATTGAAACAAAGAATCAAACATTTTGCACTCTCGTTAAAGAAAATGGTAAATCATTCCATTTTGACTGTAAACCGCGGTTAAAGATAATTTTGTCCATATATTATGTACGACAAAGTTAAATACAAACGTTGTATATATATATATATATATATATATATATATATATATATATATATATATATATATATACATAATACGCGTGATTGCTGAATGCATATGTATCTTTTCGGACCTGTCCCACCGACTATTCGTCACGTAAAGTTACAGTCATATGAAATTAATTACATACCTCTCTCATATACTAACTGCATAGTGAAATCTTACATATTCTTCATGAGCAAAGAAATTTGTCCATTTGGTTTGAGAGTAAAATTGGAAATTACCTTTTGATTTTTGAAAAGTTCTTTATCGCATGGTTGCATAAAATCAGGCCATCAGTTTTGACAGTTGATAAAAAAAAAAATAATAATATTTGCGGTACCATAATGCACTTGACTAGAACAACAAGAAAACCTATCACTATATGTTAAAACTGTTAAGACAGTATTCATTAACACTTCGTAAAATTGAAAACTGTTTTAGGTAATTGTGACAAAGTTTGAAACTCAAAAGCAAATAGATTCGTGGCCTTTTTAAGTCTATATATCTCACTCAAACAGTGAGAGCTCACTGTACAGTCTTTATACTACTGGCCAAACCTGCACACTAGAATCGCATGGATATATCCACATAGACATATTCGGTTGACGTTCTTTCACAATTTGAAGAAAAACAATTATAATAAAAATTAACCTTTGGCAGTAATGCACCCAGAAAGTTACGCTATATAGTTAACATGCAAGTCTTATATATATGTATTTACCTGTACACAAAGCAATTGTTAGCGTGCAACTTTATGACTGTTTCTATTTAAATCTCCGTAAAATCACAACTCTATATCGATCCACGTTTAACATACAATTTTTTTAAATACATTTTACACATTTAAGGTCATGGTAAACGTCTTGAAGAAGCCTGGCAATTTGACAAGTTCAATTTAGTTAAACTGATAAATTAAAATCTCTTCTTTTGACAATAGCACAAAGCCTCATCGGCCTTGTCGACTGTTGACTATACAAATCACGCTGCAGTTTTATCAATATTGTTACAATTGTAGCGTTTGGTGTACTGAATATATATATATATATATATATATATATATATATATATATATATATATATATATATATATATATATATATATATAATATATATATATATAAACATATACATATATATATATATATAAATATATATACATATATATATAAATGTATATATATATATATATAAATATATATATATATATATATATATTTATAATTATTGTTTCATTGTCTCAATATAGTTGTGGTTTATGTGGCTGACGAAAATGATGTTTATTTCATGCTATATCTTCAACTGATGTTGGTTCAATATGTCCCCCCCCCCCCCCATCATGTGTCTTGTGGATGCGTTTGCGTCCATTTTTGTTGATGCTGTTATAAATCATAATGTTGTTGGTGCATGCTAGATTGCTAATACAGCAGTTATATACTCTAACTTTGTTGATGTTGTCCATATGTTGTTGTTGTATCAATTATATTGCAAATTGCACCGCAGGATTTTTACTTGTTACTTCTTATATAGTTACGTTGTTGAAGATGTTGTTGTTGATTAAGCAGCTTTGTGGTTCTGCAAAATTCTGCTGTCTAAGTTAAGTTATTGTCAACATCGTTGTTGATGTTGATACTGTTCTTATACCTTTGTTGATTATGTTGTTTACAATGATGTCATCATGTATGTATGTCGTATATGCGTGTATGTCTGTTGTTGTGTATGGTAGTGTTGTTGTTGATGATGTTAATTCGCAGGGACAGTCCTTTATATGACCGTTGCTAACAGTTACGATACGCTTGTCAGAAACAGCTCTAATATATTTAGAAACATGGTTTATTTACTATTTAGTTTGTGATATATTTCGTTGTTATATGGGGTATACGCAATTACTTTGACAAATTCTAGGTTTGGTCCATGAGCCTATATATACTGATACTGTTTCGACAACAATAACAACAAACACATGCACTTATATTAACACGATACAGTATCGTTGCTATTGATTCTTAGGTATAGAAAGGTAACTTTAACACTATCACGAGCGCCTTTAATTCTGTATATCATGTTAAAAACGTTTATCTATATAGCTTCTTCTACGCCATGTTGTTTATACCATAGTAAAACTGCTAAACGTTGCTTTCTTATTGAACTGTTTGTTTAAAAGAAAGCCAGTTTTCTTTTCCTTACGAATTGCAAATAGGTTTACACAAGTTCTTTTTTCATTCTTCTTCTTCTTCTTCTCCCCCCCCCCCCCCTCCCTAACCCTATTCTGTGGCAAACCTGTTCACATTATATTTCTAAACGATGCATTTTCTCTATATTTCGGTAAACAAACTCTTTTCTTTGACAATTCTATTCATGTATTGTTACTGTTTTGCTCAATCAAGTATCTCTAATGGCAAAAATATTCATTGAGTTTCGTTACCACAAATATCAAGTGTTTTAATGGACTTCTCATATCTAATTCAAGAAGTTTGTACTTATAAATTCTATATAACAATGGTTCGAAATATGTTTTTATGTTTGCAAAGAATATTCTGTTTAAAGGACCCATTAGTATAGCTTTTACCGACACTTATATTCCGTTCAATTTACTCCATTTAGCACGCGCTACCAGTTACCTTTTGCAACCGCTAACACGCGGATAACACCCGTAAAAGTGTAACACCATTTAACAAGCGTACATGTAGGCTGATATACACGATTATATAGCGGTATATATAACTGTTTACCTGAAGCCGAGCGTTAATACATGAAGAAATAAACCAGTGACGAATCTTGCCGGCAATTTAAGGTTGTGTTTCTTTTTCTTCCCTCTGTTTGCTATATCTTTACCTTCGTTTTAAAAAAAAAAATTCTCTTTTTCCGTCTTACAGAAAGAGAAAGAGAAGAAAGAGGGAAGGAAGGAAAAAAATCCCAAGTTTGAAACGTGTGAAATTTCCAGCCAACGACTGTGAAATATTCTCGTTGTGCATGGGTAGTCACCAATTCAATAGTAGTTATCAATGGCACACGGGGGGATCCGACTACTTCCTTCCCCCCTTCGCCAGTGGAAAAAAAGAAGAAAAAAAAGGAAGAAATCCACTAATTCATAAAGCAGACATTGGCCGCGGTTTACTACACACAATTATTTTGTAGGGTTTGGGCATTAACAACACTCCTTCGGGATTAGAAGCCATAAGCTGGTAGTAGTCCGAAATTCTTGCATTTTCTTGGTAGGTTTATGCATATATTGGTGAACTTTCACATAGAAATATCATCCTCAATCTAGGAGCAAAAAGAAAAAGAAGAAGAAAAAAACAGATAGAGGAACCGAGGGAGATGGAGATACAGAGAGAGAGAAACGGAATACTGCAATCCAATCTGCATTATTTAAAGATGAAATTGAGAAGAATATATATTTTTTTTTTATACCCGCCAACAAAAAAAAAATAGGAAAAAAAAAAGGTGAGACAGATTGTGACGTTGAAATGGCTGAATTGATTTGCGGATAATCGCAAACTATTGGGAATTTGAAATCGATCATTATTAAACCTTAGCACCAACAAAGCGATCAGTCATATTTGCTATGACTTGATATTCACACCAAATCGTGGAGGTTTTCCGCTCTAGGACCCTGTGGGACACAGAGTAACTTCTCCAAGGATACATATGGTAATGGTATATTAACAGCGACTTACGTAAAGCCTGAATTTATTAATATTTTGGAAAAACTGTCTAACATTAAAAACACCGCTGCATAAGCCGAAGCCAAAGCCCCATCTGATGATTTCATGATTTCGAGTAGATAATGTATACTGTACGTTATATATATTTATATATATATATATATATATATATATATATATTTATATATATATAAATACAAAAAAATATATATAAATACAAAATATATATATATTTTTTATTTATATATATATTTATGTATTTATTTATATATTAATATACACAGTGAGAGGTAAGATTAATTGGCGCCATGGGTGTTTGATCACTTAATAAACTTCACTCTGGAATATCTATTCACAGTGGTAAAGGAAAACAATGTATTCCATAACGGTGTCAAGTTTCAAAGTTATATGCTAAATAAATGGTCTAGATTGAAAATTACAATCTTAAGATCGATTAGAGTTCTTGCTCTGACGTCACACCTAATGATGAATCTATATGAAATCAAAATGCAACAATGGCTGTCCGAAGTATATTGCCCAACGCATTTATTTCAATTCTATTTAATATAACGAGCAATCCATACTGAAAAGAAAACCATTTTCAATCTAATTAGATTATTCACTTTCATTTAGATTGAGTTTTCAGGTTGCCAGTTTGGAACTGATGAAACTCGGTTAAACAAGTATAAACCTTTTTGGGGAGTGTGATATTTAATATATATATTCTACATTCACTTATGCAAAACACTTTAATCTGATATCGATCGAATGACCCCCCCCCCACCCCCTTCCCATCCCATCCCTCCCTCTACGCAAATGACAACACTCTAGATGTAGGAAACTGTTCAAAATAGTTATATTAATACTCCGGAACAACACAACATATTTGTTACTTGAGAAAGATCCTTTGGAAACAGTCGAACCCACGTGAAGAACAACAAAAAACTCTATAGTTGCTGGAGCCTAAAATAGAAGTATTTTTGGAAACATTAATAGAGGGCGCTCCTTCAATGAGAACCTCGACATTATATGGAGAGCTCCACTGTCCATTTAAAGATCATTTCCATATTAGTCGCCATTTCATCACTATGTATCATTTGATCACGGTACCACAAGTGTCTTTTTTCTCTTTTTAATGGAACCCCCCACCCCCACCCCCTAACTATCCAATACTCATAGTCGTCTATACCTCTGTATGTAAACTTTAATTAAAAAAATACGCAAACGGACGGTAATAACCGGTAAGAGAATAGAAACACGCATAACCAGCTGTTGGTGCTGCTGATATTGCCCACAAACAAATAATACATCACCATCCTACGTTACCATCATACGTCACCATTATACGTCACCAGCATACGTCACCATCGATGTGTGCGCAAAGTGGGAGGGGCGGAAGGTGGCATCCCTCACCTCACAGGTCAGTCGGTGGTTATCTGGCATTCAGTCGGTGCCAGAATTAGGTCGCTCCCCCCGGGCTCAGGACGACTTTAGACGCGGATTCAGGGGACCACTCACAAAGATTCGAGGAAGATTTATTAGCACAACCTTGCGTTTAGACTTAATTAATAGAATAAATATTACTCAGAATGAAACATATATGTCTCCGAAGCTTACAAGCCTATCGGGTGACCGGGTCGGAGGGGTACACCGCTGGGTCCGAGTCGCAGACGAAACCGCTGCCATGTTGCGATACGACTGACGTATATATTCCCTTTTTGTTGTTATAGTTTCTTCCGATGCGCCAATTGCGCCGCTATGGGTCTCAAAGCCACATTACCGTCGGTTGGATCTCTGAGTCAGTGTAGCAGTTTATGCCACTGTCGCTACATGAGTTTGCAGTAATGAGAGTCACTGAGTCGATTCTAGTCAGGAATATTACAGGTATTTACTCGTCTCGACATGAAATAAAGCGACTTCGTTATACTCCTGTGATTATCACAAGTTACATTACTGACTGGATGTCTCAGAAATAACACCCCCCCCCCGCCCCACCCCCTGAATAAGCCGAACAAGGACATCGTGTCAAGGGCCATCGTTCAATGTGCTTTCTGGTCATCTAAAAATCTCAGTTATGCTCGATATGTTATTCATTGGGATAACCATGCTCTGTCCCGAAGGTAGGGGTCCTTCGGGAAAGAGGTAACTCTATTCGATAAGGGATCCTTCTGGAAAATGGGTAGCTCTGTTTGATCCCAAATGAGGGGATCCTTTCAGGAAAGTTATGATCGACGGTCGCAAGCATTGTCTATAATTTGCTGGTTACAATTACGAGAGACCTGTTGGAATACATTTTCGATTCTACGCCCAATTTGAAATCTAGGTCAACTTGATCAGCCATTTCGACAGGAGTGTCTATATCTACAACCCTCACTCTCCACTGTCTACGTTTAATTGATTGTCAAAACGATAAGGTTTCGTTAATATGTAACCCCTCTCCGCCCCTACCCCCCCCCCCACCTCACACACACACACAGAGAAAGGTTGTTCGTATAATGTTGCTCATCTTGTGACCTGTTTGACTTAGAATTGATGGATATATATATACTTGGAAGAAACGCTGCTACGCTATGATGGCTTTGATCGTTTATATTTGCACAGGATGGCCTTGCCGTTTTCAATTGCGTTCATTGTTATAGGGGTCGTCATGTGCATTATTTAAATAACCAATAAGTAAAACAAGTTAGAATTGAAATTACGCAGATCTTTCCTCATAAAATAGGGCCATTTAACTGAGTACATGTTTTTGACACTTTTTCCCCATCTAAACCAGCAAGTTTTTGTTTTCAAGTCATGCTCAAATCGCCTCTAATGTGGATAGGATCGCTGTTTCTAATTTGTCTATGATCTGTCACTCATCCTATATGTAACAGGGAACCGCCGACTGTAACGGCGCAATTAGCAGCGAGTCATGCGTAGCGTTTAGAGCCCTTTTTTCTACGAAGATACGGCCTGCGCAATTGCACCTTTAAAACGTGTGAAAATTCCATTAAAACTCTATGAAGTGCGTGTTTTGCTTGGTAAATTTCCAATTCTATGGCGGTTATGGATAGCCCCCTTGAGACGGGAGGTGTTCGCACGGAGCGCGTTTATAATGCGAAACACAGTCAGCGTCGTACTAGCAGTATGGCCATGGGGTGCTAAGGCGGTAAATTGGTTGAATATGCACCCAGCTCGTCAAAAAGTTAGCTGTCTCTATCGTTATACGGGACAGCGAATTACCAGCGAGATGACACAACTTTTCAAATATTTATTATCGGAGGAAAAAGACTCCAGCATTGTCCCGAAAAAAAGATGGAACACTACGGCTCTCAGTGGACTCGGAGAAGAAGTCTTGTTTTTTAACTAGTGAGTAAAGCGAATTCCGCAAGTGTTCGTTAATTCAAAATATATGACAAGACCATCAAAATCATCTCAGTGAATTCATTACCCATATACATATTAAAGTGATATTATGACCATGACAACCGTTCAATCTTATTCACGCCTCAACCAGCCTTGACAACATATAAGATGTCCTGCCATTTACCAGTATACTATAAATATGTATATATATATATATATATATATGTATATATATATATATATATATATTCTTGGCTAGGCCTATCAGGTACAAGGTTATATGGCGAATAAAAGTTTCGCTAAATGGGTTACACTATATATATATGTATATTATATTATATAATAATTATATATATATATAATTCTTCAAAGCACTCGTATTGACAGTATGAACAGTTCCTAACCTTTATCTGATAGAAACAGTCTATTCATACTGCGGATACTGACAATAGAGGTGCTTTGAAGCGAAACATGTAAGTACAGTATATATGAAAAAAATTGTTCCGGTTATCATGTACAGCAAGGCCGCCAAAAGATTATACTTTTAAAATGTAGCGACCCAATCCCAATCAAATAACGTAACTATGACGACAAGATCTTAATTTGTCCTTCAAACTCTGTCAAAAATGAGAGGATAACAACTGTAAATATTTGCACTGTATCATATCAATTCTCCATAGAATATGAATTTCACTAACTAGTATTGAGAAGCAAAAATAGGAAGCTTATAAATGCCATCAGTGTTGGCACAAATTTAAACGTGCTGAAATTGTTAACAGTTTTTCAAAAGAACCTTCTTGGAGGGAGTGGGGAAGGGGGAGGGGTCAGCTTATACCGACACTCCAAGTTACCCCCAGACATTAAAGATTGGTGTAAATTAGACAATTTTTAAGTCTTAGTCATGAAGAATGCTTAGTAGCAGAATAATTGTTGAAGGTTGAACATGTGTGACCATTATTATACTCTCTAGCATATTTAAGGGTTCACTAACCCGTTTCTCGTCAGTTCATGTATTATTATTATATACAGGTTGCCATCCTTGTCACGGTGTCTAGACATGTATAACTGATAACGTGTAATCACCATGATGCATTAAAAAATATTTAAAAAAAATAAAAAAATACTCAGTTCAAGCCATTATCCCCATTTTGTGCATTAGTTCGAGCTAAAAGTGCTTGAAAATATCATTTTCATTTATATCTATATTATATATATAGATATCATTTTACATAATAAATAGGAATAGGAATAACGGGACTTTTTTTGTTGTTGAAAGAATTGTTTAATTGCATGGAACGGCACACATTAATATCGCGATGCTTTTTAACTCTTCACCCTCCTCAACATGGTGATATCGTAACTACTGATGCATGGTGATTAAGTATGGGAAGTTATTGTTACGATTAGAAATAAAGTATATCTCTCAAAAAGAAAGAAAGTAAAAAGGTTTATGGCATGTTAAAAGTCATCAACATGACCTTATTTTCATAAGCGGGGAAGGGGGCAGGGGGGTGGGTGAGAGTGAATCTAGGATTTTACGAAAGGCCCTCGCGTTTTTTAAGCTGACCACCTCCCGCGTTGTAGGGGATTATACATGGGATAATCTTCCCCCTGAAAGTATAAAATTTTAAATAACATTAATACATTTTACGATTTAAAAGTTAATATCAAAAGTTTCCAAAATTTAATGAAAAACATGAGATCAAATAGAAAAGCAGGGACATTTTCAATGCTTTCATTATCATAGTTTCCATAAACAAAAGAAGCATAATGGAGTGTGAGTGTTTAGTATATGTATATAGTTACATTTTATCATTTTTAAAGTGAAAATAATGGATTTTGTTGAAATATTCACGATTTAACAGTTGGATCTGTATACAGTCATAACTGCTCTCTCACAAGTACAGTTAAAAAAGTACGATGCATGCAGTAAGAGAAACCGGGGACGCAGGAGCACGTGCACTTTCTTTTCTAAAGCACGTGAAAACTGCCTCTCTCCATAACTTCCAAGTACGCCTTGTTGTTGAATTAAAGTGCATATATTATTGCTATAACTTTTAAAAGAAAATACTCCTTATATGGCGTTGTTGTAATTGGAAAATGCCTTTTTTGGGGTTAAAATTAAAAAAATAATAATTTTGTAAGTTTTATTGCTATCACTTTTAAAAGAAAAATACCCTTCTCTGGTGTTGTCGTTTTTGGAAAATGCCCTTTTTTTTGGTTAAAAAATCTCAATTTTTGTAATTAGAATGTTCCCTTTTTGTTTGTGTTTCAATTTATTTTTCAAATGCTAAAATGTATGTTTTGGGATTCACTGAGGGTTATCATTGTTTTCGTTCCACTCCCTCGAAGTTGGTACCCCTCCCGCTCCCCAGATTTAATCCCCAAGTTCCGCCCCCCCCCCTGTAAACAAATAATGTTATCGATAATCATATCCGTATGTCTCAAATTCCACCTCCACGCATGCAGTAGTAGCAGGACAAACTTGCAGTATTTTTCTTTAATTCGAAAGTTGTTATCAGTGGCTGATGCAGCATGTCACCGAGATGCCTTGTTCGTTAAGTCTTCGGTTTTTCTCCTTAAAGGCATTGAAGACTCGCCCCAAACCGCGTGCCGCCCTCTGTAAAAAAGTTAACTTTCCGTTGCTTGCAAGTAAAGTTTCTTCTTGTCGCTAAAACATGCAGACAGTAATGAAACGTGATACCTTGTTATCTTTTATCTGGACCTGAGATGTCCATCGCTGCTATGTACACTGTGTTGTGGGTATTGCCCGTAGCTGAATGTATTGGCTGTACACTAGTGTCTAATTACCGACGGTAGCAAGCTGTGTGTGTATTTTCTGGGATCAATGGTGGTGTCTAACACTTCTGTTACACTGTCATTCGAAACTAGGTCAGATTACGGGCATCAGACGTTTCTTTGTGCGCGAGTCTTCACTCCCTTTAACTATATTATCTATATGAGAATACAGTAATCTTTTATCCTATATTTGCCGGGACCTTAATTGACCCTTGACCCATGGCTGTATAACCACCTGACACCCTCTCACGGTCAGGCTTAATTGGTTATGCATTAAAAAGTGTTCGATATTTTACTTTGCAAAACGTCAGTTACCATCAGAATATTTCCTATATAACACGATCTAACACCCGTTATATCGTCGAAATATAATTTGAACTTTTATCAATATTATATATATTTTTCCTTTTGAATATGTTTGTTTTATTCTCTCTGTTTAGTTTTAAGGAGATGCATGAAGCAAATAAAATAAACAGATGCTCACCATTTCCATTTTAATTTTCCGTTATTTTTCGTTATGGAACCGTATATTATAAACTTGTTGACTTTCATAACCACCTTCTAATTTTCACAGATTTTACTCGAAAGCTGTTCCAAATTGAACGAAGTTTTATACCTTGGGAATGGGACTATAAATAGTTCTTTCGGGGCCAAACGGACGGAATTGTTGAACCCACACATATATGGGCCACAAGAGTTAAGGGTCCTTCTCTACATGTGAAATGGAAAACTTACCTTATATGGTCACATGAAAGATAAAGAAAATTCTACAGAAAAAAATCGCATTGAAATATCCTATCATACTAATACAATATATAAATTTAACAAGGTACTATACATGTTTCATTATTTCCTTGCTATAAGGTTCTGCAGACCGCATTAATCAGTTAAAAGGGTTTTGAAAACCGTCTCGCGAACCGCAAAAACAATTTCCTGAGGGTCGAGCTTGCCTTCCTGTGTTCTTTACGAATATGAACCAAGTTTTTTTTTTCGTTCAATGTGACACAATAATCCTGTGGTTACCCTCAATAATTAATGACAATAATAACTTTTGCCCCGATTTTGTATCATCAAAACGTTGGCTGTGCCAAGTAGTACATACCTCTGTTATGTAAACAAGGTTGGTGTCAGTCATGCTTGGATCTTATGTGGTTACAAGATGATAAGTACGAATCTACAAGCATAAAATATCCACTTGGTTTAATTATACGAGTTTACAAGGTCCAAGTCTCTCAGAACGAGTACAAATCATACGCCAGTACATTATAGTATAGATTTATCAAAATGTCCCGAGTACAATCATGTGTACACACATCCACGTGAGCGGGTACAGATATAAACTATACTATATACTATAGAATACGAATGTACACCTAAGTATGGTCTCAGGTATTTCAATATTGATGCATATACTTTATCAGGCTTTTTAAACCTGTTAAAAACATTCATACACACACAAAAAAAAAAAAAATCAGCTATTTTGGAGAAAAATATATTTGATGACGATTGCGAAAATTGCCGAGCTATAGTAGTGAATAATGTATTGCTATAATTTTTGGTATTTTGATACAAGTTACTTAAAGTTAATTACCATGAATGCATAAATGCCGAGTTCGTCTAATCGGGTCGCATTCGGCAAATATGCCTTTACAGAATAATTTTGTTCCGTTATAAAAAAAGGAGAATTAACTGGAAAATGTTAACAAATTAATTATATCTTAGATAATATGCACGGTGTGTAAGACTTAGTAAACATCTAAACATATTACTAGCGCAGTATATTGTACTGACAAAATAATAATTTAATAAAAACGGAAAAGGAGACAAAAAATGTTTTCCAATTTAAAATCAAAAATAGGTGAAGTTTGGTAAGGAATTTTTAATTCAAGGGAGAACTGGAGCGACCCCCTCCCCCATCCACAATGTTAGACGGTTCAAAGGGAAAGCAGTAAGAACTGAAAGAAATACAAAAGAAAATTGAAGTCATATTTATCCCCACCCCCATTGACATAACATGTTACGGTACCCAATGTCAGGCCTGGCGTGATGGGTTGGGTGTGGGGGTCGGTGGAGAGCTAGAGAGTCCGGGCCCCGTTTTAAATTAGGGTCCCAGAGAAACATGGGACAAAAACTTATGTATTCCTATAATATATGCGGTACTTAAGGCAAAATGAAGACTTCAAAAAAAAGGGGACAGTGACATAATTGTACCCATACTTGACTTGGCTCATCTCGACGTCACTACCCACTGCGTTGCATTTTATTGTGTAAAGCGACGGGCGGTCTGCAAACTATGGTGGAGGGGAGGGGGGGTAACTCGCGACCCAAAGGTAGGTCGCCAAGAAAATCTTCCTGTGGCATGATATTTCAAGACGTTTGAAAGTTTATCCACAGTTCTCGGTGCTTACCGACGTTCATAGTCTAAGCTAGCTTCCATTCTGTCTGAACATCGATTCTGAAGCGAGTTTCTATCTCCTACACATTCATTTCTTATTTACGGATTGGCTTGCCTATAAAGAGTGGTTATTCTGTGTAAATTGTCAGATTCAAAGCACCAGGGGTGCACTCTATATAATCATAACACTTGGATAATACGCCCTCAATGAAAGTTATACAAAGTCAATTTATATGCATTCACACACCAGTAAAATCACTGTGGTCGAGTGGTACGGACTTCGGTCTGTGACACAAGATCCAGGGTTCGATTCCTACCTTCGCCTGATGAGTCCCAAAAGGACGAAACCGGTCGTGAAGTGGAATGTTTTTGGTGTGTTATTCTTTATATATATATATATATATATATATATATATCTATATATATCTATATATATATATATGTTGAGGAGGTCAATCAGATTATCCAAAACACACGTACAAACACACAATAAGAAAAACATTTACATAAAGTTTCATCAAATACAACGAACACATACGCACACACGCACACACGTACAGACACCCATACACAGAGGTTTTACAACTACGCCAAATCGCTCATTGTAGAATTGCCCATACATGTGTATATAATTATGCCAATAACATGTAAGTCATACACAAAGACGATTAAAAAAGTATAACCCCTTAAAAAGATATACTCCTCCTTCTTTCTACCACCAGACTTCATTTCTCTTGGACATAGCAGTCCAAATGTCTCGTTTTAATTAGCTTCCTTCATATGTCGTCGTCATGCAGAGCTTTTCCGCAAGAGCGATCAGTCGTAATAGTAAAATGTTTAATCCGAACTTAACTAGCTCATTCTGTCGATATTCCTAGCAGACAGAATCGATCTCTCCCTGGTCCAACAAGATATGGATTTTTTCTTAAACAATAAGACGTGGCTTTTCGGATGTTAAGACGATATGTTCAACATGCCTCAATTCATTGCAGTTTGGAATAGAGTTTATCTTGTCTATAATTACAAACGTTACAAAGTACTTTTGAGGCGAGGGGTGGGGCGGGTGGGGGTGGGGGGTGCAAGAGACAATGGTCGGAGGATTGGGGTGGAGGGGGTGTTGGAGTGGTAGGGATTTGTTGTTGTTGTTGTTTTTTCTTTGTTTCTGTTGTTGATTTTGCTGAAAGAGAATTTCTTGTCAGAGCGTACAGGAGAATGACAACAGTTCTAACAATCAAATCAATTGTATTGTATCTCAGTTATAAAAATTATACAACCGACTAGGCACGCAGTTACCCCACAGACCTGATAAGTGAGTTATGCATATTATACATTATTTAGGCAGTGTATAGGTAGGTTATAATGCCTAGATAAATCTGTTACACAAGTGTTGTAGCTATCTATGCTTACTAGGCTATATAGACAATATTCCTGTGTTAACATACTTTACAGTGGGGGAAAAGAAGCATCATCATCAAAGAAGCTTTTGTTGAATGTGTTACGTAAATACATCGTGGAATCTTTCCCCCTCGCTCCCGAAATACGCCAAACGCGGAGGTAACGAAATATCCCATCCCTTCGATAAAAATTGTAGTAAGAAAGTAGATAATCAAAGTGGAGTGTAAATATTTGATGCACTCAAGTTTGTGGCATCTTTTTATGTCATTTCATATAGAACTCAGAGGCGTAGAATGGTATCATTGATGGATATGGTGAGTGGGGTGGGGGAGGGGGGTGGGGAGGTGGATTTCTGATTGTTGCAGTGTTACTGAATGAGATTGCGGGCTAAAGATTGAGAGCCGTGCCTTTAGCTCAAGGACGACAAATGCTGCATTTATCACATATTTCTCGTTCTCTCGATTATCGGAATTTAGAAGAACCAACAAAATACATATTAGAAAATGAATCGCTCTAAAATTTATGAGGAATATATCTCGTTACGTATTTCTAATTTGTGTAACACATAATCATCGGTTGGAGGGTGGGAGGAAGGGGCAGGGGGAGGGAATGAAGACCTTCTTATCCTACATCACTTGGAATGTACATAGTTCGAGGTTATACCGGCGTATAGGCCTTACCGTATAAGCAGTTGCCTTGGAACTTGTATATATCTGACTTCACAGTTTCGTAAAATGTGAGAATTTATATAAACAATAACGGCATGATATTATCGACAGCCAACATTCAATAAATGTTTTCTTGAAATTAAAACTTATCAGGTAGTACAAGTTCGATTATCGTCGTTCGGTTTATGTGATCCTCAGTGGAACCCACCCACCCACGCGACGCCCCACCCCACCCAATCACCCCTATATAGCCTCCTTTCCCTCTGTTTACAATATAAACGTATTTCACGACTACCTCGCTTCATTGAACCGTAAATCTTGGAGGTTGAAACCTCGAGCCCTGGTTGGCCAAAGTAACTTGGAAATTTTTCATCCAGGAAGATTCCACAGTTTTTCTCATCTTTTCCCCTCACCCCAATCCCCAATCCCCACCACCCCCACCCCATCGAATAGAACCTTATATAAGATAGTCACCCAAACGTCGTGAAGTATAGGCCTAATTCAACAATCAATTCGCTTTGCAACATCACATGTAGATGTTACTACCTATATATAGCTTCGTATTCTAAATGCCTTCTGGTCCGGTATATTATTAAACATATTTTATTAATTTCATGCGACGGCCTGTCAGCGCACCCGTAGAAAGCCGGCGAGTATCAATTTCGTTGTTGAAGTCAAACAAAGAGATGTTCATAAATGAGTTGTTATAGAAATTAAAACATATCGAAGTAACTATAGTTGCTACGTTGCACTATTATTAAAGATATAATAATATTCATGATGACATCTCTATTACTAATCTATATTAAAACTGGTTGACACAAATTACGCGAAAATCTGGGAATGTAAAGTTTGAATATAAAAGTTCACAGCAGCAAAGTTCTTTTGATATTTCCCGTTAACGTTCAAGTCTAAATGAGGGAGTTTCTTATATGCTGGTTGTAAAACAAACTGTGTTGCGGGGGGGTTGGGGTTGGGGGGGGTTTGACATTATAAAAAATTAAGCGATTACTTGGAATGAAGGAAAACATAACGTTTAAAGTTATTTTATGGTTCTCTTAAATCAAATGACCTACTTTCAACAGGTTTTTTCTTTGTGGTTGATTTTAGTCAAATTTCTATATATGTTTTATCCAAAACCATTGTAATGTTTTCAAATGGTGAAAAAAGGGGTCTTAACTTTAAAGAGAGAGACAGAGTGAGAAAAAAAATCGACTTTATATTATTAAAAATACGTGAAACAAATAGATATAAATGCTATATTAGTTAGGCCAGGTTTGGTCAACCTCATAACCCTGGAAATAGAGTCCACTTATACTTGTTTAGTCTACTGCACGCATGCGCAGTTCGAATAAAATAAACACAATCTATTGTTTCATCAAACACTTAGCGTTTAACTCAGTAAGTTATGTGAATTTCAAAGCAGCTCTCTTAAATGATTATATGCACGAATGAATCGTTACCCCTAACTTTTTTGTTATTCGCAGCCTTTTACGAGAGGGCGACTCAGAGAGATGAGAAAGAAATATTGAATCATAACCTTCGATGATTCATAAAGTGGTTTATGTTGAATCTGCATAATTATTTACGCAATGCAAGTTTATGTTTTCTACTGATCAAAATTAAATACTTCGATAAAGGTTATAACCCTACATATATATGTTATTGACAATGTAATTATCAAAGCTCCCCATCATTTTTCATGATTAATGGCCCCAAATGGCGTTCCAAAAGAAAAATCCTCATTTCTGCGTTTGGTCGCGTTTTACGATACGATGAGCCACGATGCTTATCTTATACGGAGTTTTCCCATCACCCCTCCACGTGTAAGTCATTACACATTCATAAATTTGTTTTCGAGAAAAGGAAAATCGTATTTTGAAAACACTCTTCCTCACCAAAATAATGAAGGATAATTTCAAAAATGGATCCATTTTGCATCCGTTACACTCCCATGCATTTCAGTAATTACTGATTTTGAGAGCAAAGGCGAAAAACGCACGTGGCAGTTAATAGCCTGACTAGCGTCTGGTTTGCATCTTATAACAAAATTGGGTTTTCATTAAGCGGAACAGCAGAAAGAAATATACGGGGAAAAAGAGTTAAAAAAAAAAGAATAAAGGAAAGAAAAAAAGGTTAGCCTCTTATATTCGTTCAAGTATAGTTGTGTTTGACATGAACGGTTTGTTGTAAAATAGACATTAGTGGGGGAACCATCCCGAGAAATTTGGCAAGGGAGGAATAGTCTTAAATTTTTCATGAAGGGTCTCTTTTCTTTATCAAAGTGAATAAAAGACAACCAAATAGGAAAAGGAGAAAAGGGTAAAAAAAAAAGGAAAATTGAAAATTCTGATATGCGTAGATCAAGATGCTATAACTTAAGTCACTGGCGTTTAAGCTGGGGATTTCTTGTTGTAATTGTAATTTTCTAACCCAATATATGCACCCAATTTGAACAGATACATATGCATGTAACACCATGTACAACCCACCTTTTGTCTTCAAAGGTATATATGAAAAGATATATAGTTTAGACTGTTAGCTCCAGAGTTTTAGCTCAGTGGTTAACGCCGCGGTGCCTTTCAATCATAAGGTCCCGAGTTCGAGTCACTCCAAGATTAATGTATGTCGTCCAGTTACAGAGTTGTTGACAATTCATTATCATAGACATTAAATATGAATCTAAGAGATTGACTTCGGTCAGCTTGCGGCTTTGATAAGCCAATGAGGCTTCTTCGCGAGTTCCTGCTTGCAGGAGGATCTAAAATACATACATAAACATACTACATACAAAACAATATATATATGCCTTCTAATTGGTTTGCTTGTATACGCATGCGTACATGACATTTGTGAAGTTGCCTGTTTTTCTTATGTTTTGGTCTCATTTCCATGAAATTTATGATATTTCAAAGTTGAGACAAAAACAAAAATCAAATTTCAAACAAATATTTCATCCAAGTTTGTAACTGTAGGCTATACTCTTAATTTAGGTTGTAAACGAAATAGTATAACATAAAATAAAACAATAATAAGTTTGTGTGGTGACATGTAATCTTTGTTGAGCATATACGCACTATATTTGGGACAAATAGGTTACAATCTAAAACAACCACAAGAAAAATACCTCTTTTTTGTATCATTGTGTTGCTTATGACGTTGGTTACTTGTGCAATCCATGAGATTTATGCAGCCAAGAATTTTGACAATGAAGGCACACACATCTAAAATATGTAAGAGATGTGGGAGTGGTGGGGCGGAGGAGGGGGCCTGAGACAAAGTATATATATATATATATACGCTCGCTCGCTCGCTCGATTTTTTTTTGCCCGAAGCCCAAGGCAACAAAATGTGAGCACTGCGCGCGAAGCGCACTGATTTATTTTCCTTCCTGATAAAACAGATGAATAAAGTTCAGCCGCCCCCCCCCCCCTCCGCTGAGAGTGTCACACAAACCGACCTGTATGCAGTTTTTTGGACCCAGAAGGTTCTAATGATTGATTATATAGCTTCAAATTGTTATCAATAAATCTGCTCACTAAAATTTCGCACCGTAGAGCATCTCTGGCGGACGCAACCCTGCGGCGGGCCGGACTGTGGCCCGCCGGCCGTAGGTTGGACAACCCTGCATTAAAGCTTATGCATAAGCTGATCTTATATTGTATTACTATAGGCATGCGTAAGAAATTACCGGAAAGACCGAACATTGCCCAGCACTCTCAAAAGTGCGTTTCGAAGTCGAAAACCTGGCATAGCTACATGCATAGATTACAAAAAAAATAAGCGAGAAGCGATGATCGTCCTCCAAAAATATCTCCATAAAAAAAATAAAAAAAAACACTGCAAGGTCTAAAAAAAAGAGTCAACGTAGGCTTCTTCTATATTTTGAAATACTATTTATTTTTCTTGCCCTTTCTGTAGTCACATTTTAGTAGCCTTAACAGCAATCATTGTATATCACTTCAGGTGTTGTAATATTATTCCAGGTCCTTTCAGAGAGAGTTGAAAAAATCTCTTACTGTCACGGATTCATATTGGTTTTTTGGGAGAGGGAAGAATTTTCTTTAGTTTTGTAAAAGAGTGAAAAGAGGGGAATGATATCCCTCCTATCACGTAATAGGCACTCAGGGAAACGAAATAGCGACCTACATACATGGCCAAAACTTAAACAGAAAAAAAGAAAGAGAGAGATAAACTGAATGATTCATGACGCAACCTTTCGTGTTATAAAACTTGCATTTTGATAGTTCTAAACTTTCTTAGAACGAGACTAGACATTGTTATTCATCAGGCAGACATAAACGTTACCATTGTAAAGTATAAAAGAGCAGTTATATGATACTATATAAAGCAATTGAAGCAACAGCATAGCAATGTCGCTACATACGGGGATTTACATGCAGCCAGGCGCGGATCCATGTGATATGGGCTGCCCCCACCCCCCCCCCCCCCCACCAGCTCGTTTTCAACCACACACACGCACACAGACAGATACAATAATATCGTCATATTTAAGTAGTACATATACATAATTGATTGTATACCGAGTTGGATGTGATCTCTTTTCCCGAGTCGTCGCACAGGGTTAATGTTTCACAAATATGTTAGATATACAGCTATAGTCCAAGGAACACTAACAGGTTAAAGATCACCAGTTATCGGCCGTAAATGTTAGTTTGCTACAAGCTGGTAAGAATTTTCAAAGGTATATGCTACTACCTGTAAGGTTTCGGTTTCCCTGAGCACTAACAAGCATTGATGAGTGTTCAGCTAGGAGAATGATGAGGCAGGAAACTACGACACGTGATCATGACTCTTGAGTTTTAACATCATATACTTCCCCTCTTCCGCTCCATCACCCCCCCCCCAGCCCCCACTTGCAGACAGAATATTACCCCCATACATCCTAGTGACCGTGAGTACATAAATATAGAACATGTAAGTGAGGTATACAACCTAAACAGACGAAAAACTCCTCCAACATTGTTTCAAAAGTTAAACTACAGCACTATTTTGCATCTAAGCAACCTCCAGTTTAACCAAAACTTTCTGCCTACCTGGACGACATAAGTTATTACGCCCCCTACACCCCCCCCCCGGCCAGTGCAATAATGGTGGTTGCGCCTCTGGAGGCAATAATTAACCACCTGTCGTATGATGATGAACCAAGAACTTAGTTTAGACATAGCTATTTCACTTCTTGTGCGCCGTAACGGGTTCAGCGCGCAGTCTATAATTTGAATACAACCAAAAGGCGATATCAAGACAATTTGAATATGAAAGAAAATAATTCTCTTTCTATGGAACGCCATTCTGTCTTAATATTGGTTGGATGACAAAAGTGATGATGTCAGAGCATGGATGGCAAAGGATGACGTCAGAGCAGTTCAAGCTAGTGTTTATTGAGTTAAAACACTGAATGTCACCGCCGACCCGTTCGACATTTGCTGAGGGGGACGTTGCAAATATTAAATATAAGTTGAAAGGGGGGAGGGGGGGGGGGAATACAACAAGAAGTTTGAAACTTATCCTCATCAAGGTTAATAGGTTGAACGAAATACAATATGAGAGCCGGAAAGAGATACTGAAAAGTTAGTGAATCGATGTATAGAAATGTACCACCCCCCTTTTTTTTGAGGGGGGGGGAGTGGGTGACTTAAGAAAGGACCTGTGTATGGAAGCCCAAATCACAGTTTAGATAAACACATGTTAACACCCCAGTCCCATCTGGGGCTTAGCCTGATTGCAGCTGCGATTGAAGAATCCGCCTACACACTGCAGCGCACATGGATTTATATGGAAACTATAAGATTAAGTCTTGCTATAGATTGCCCCAGCACACACAGAGGAAAGCTCTATAGTGTATGGGTATAAGAGTTCCCTTGAAATCCTCCCCTTCGGAACACAAATTAACGTTACTATCTTATAGACCACTAAAAAACCACTGCTATCTTTCCCAGATTTATATTTCGTGATCAATTTTTATAAAAAATTTCTTCAGAAATGACCCCATAAATATATGAGGCTGGGCTATTTTGTCTAACACACTGACAATTCCAAGAGTCAGTTCGTCAACAGCAGATGCAACAGAAATGAATAAATAGGAAATTACGTTAGGCTGTTATGGCTTCGAATAACATGTTTTACAATGCATTACAAGTTTTGCCAAGGACAAAATATTATCGATTGCCTCACAATGGTGCTATGTTGTTATTATCATTATAACGTTAATAGAACATAGTTTAGGGTTGAATTATTGGATCGTGTAAACCAATGAATTAGCATTAACATTTAGGCCTGCATTCACTGAGAGGCCGACGTCGTCATCATACAACTTATAGCCTTTAAGAAACATTCCAGTTATATATTTTTATTTTTTTAAACCTTGAAATGCCGAACTAGCTATAGTAACAATGGAATTGTACATTTCTCTTCAATAATGACACATCAAGGCTAAACGTCTTCATGACGTCATCGTTTAAATATCATGCCATATACTGAGTAAGGACGAGTATATATATAGGATTGTTGATTCCACGGTTTTTATGAGCTCAACGAGAAGAATCTTTAACAGGGTTTGTATATCAGAGAGGAATAGATTAAAGGATTGGTTCAGTTGTCATACATGTTTATGTTATATGAAAGAGGACAATAAAAGAAACACAATGGTGAGAAGAAAAACTGTTCAAATATCTTTTTCGGTTAAAGAGATATTCAAGTGTAAAGTTTTATCAGATTGTGTAGAAACTGTGATGTGATGTCACATCCTCACATTCCTGAAAAGTCTTTGTTTTTCTTTTCTAAATATTTTGTGAGATTTCATGACTTTTTACCAAAAGATATGTCAGGAGATCTCATATTTGTCAAAGGAAGTATTTGAGATTAAACATCTGAAGAATTTTTGATTATATTATTTTCAAATGTGTTAAAAAATGTAAATAATTTTTAAAGAAATATATTCACACATTTTAAGGAAGTGAGGATGTGACATCACACCCTCACAGTAAGTCTTTCTACACCAGTCATTTTCAAAGAAATTTTGATATCTTCAAAGTGTCATATGCTATCATGGTTGTTTCTTCACTGTTTTTTGTGTTCTTTCATACAAAATGGACATGTCAAACACCTGAACCAATCCTTTAAACGTATCTTAGTGTGGCCATAATGCCTCTCTGTACTAGCAAATGTTCTGGCAAAATGATAGTGCTCCAATTTGGCATGTCAGCTCGGTTTATTAGGAATTGTTTCCCACGCCATAACGATCAATATAAAATATTTGGAAGGCGGAGGATATGACTACCATAACTAATATAGGCTAGGCCAATTAATATCACCATTTTAACTTAAACAGCAAGACCATGTTTATGGTAAAAGATAAAAGAAGACATATCACCTTAATGGTCAAGTTAATTTAATTTCAAAACTTAGCGACATGTCACAGGCGGTCATTGCATTTATTGTTAGACCATTCGAAAAGAACATTAGAAAAGAACATCGCAATATCTCATTACGACTAGGTGTGTAATCAGCTAAAAATAAAAGTGAAACGGATATTGGGGTGGGTGGGGTTGGGGGGGGGGGGTTGGAGTATGCGAAAAGTACCAACTATTTTCTAACAGTCTCATTTACTTTTGTAGATATTTATTCTGCTAAAACCATTTTTTGACCTAGTACACTTTTTTTTTCCAGGTTTAAATTTTAAGAACGCACGCAACAAGAACTTTAAATCGTTACATTTTTGGTTTTAATATTTGATCTCTTTCCAATCAAAGCGTAAATAAATTAAAACAAACAAAGCAAGCCTACCGGAATAAAGAAGAAGAGGAAGAAAAAAGAAAGAAAAAAATATCCTCAAGTTATGGATTATATTTCTTTAAGATTTACAATTAATCTTAATTATTCGAAAAACCAAAAACCAAAAAAAAAAAAAACATAATTTTCTTATTTCTCATAAAAATCTTTCTCTACTTTCACTCAATCTGATTAGCTATGTTCTCTCAAGGGTATATTGTAATATTAATGTACATTAACCCTATTTAATTGTCATTATATACCCTAAAATACCATAATTACTTGAAGCTATCAAAATGAACTTATTACAATAAATATAATCGATTTGACTAAAAATAAAAAAAAGAGAGAGAGAAAGAAAAAAGAAGGCTAGATAAAAAAAAAAAGAACTGCTATCGGCTTTCAAGATACCAATGCAAATGAAAGCCGTGTTTTCCTTTTTGATTATATTTACCTTTCTGGTAACGATGTATCTGTTATCTCCTCCCGTCAATCAAAATCCGACACGCTTAATTACGATATTTGCTATCGTTTATAATGATTCATATAAGCTTTTTACATAAAAATCCAATCACTTTAATTACTCATTCATTCTCTTCTCTATTTTATTATTATTATTATCATCATTATCTTCTTCGTCTTTCTTGCCTATGTGTGTCTGTGTCAGTGTGTCCAAAGAGCCGCAAGTTTCAAGGGCTCCACGCTCTATTTTTACAGGTGCATGATACGATAAAATAGCCTACGGACCAATTTTGTATCGTTAACTTTTTTTTTCAAAATCTTTTTTCTTTTTTTTTTCGTTTTTAATCTTGTCTTTATCTTTTTCTTCTTCTTCTTATTTTTGGCTGTTGTCATTTTGAATATTGAGTTTTTGAATTTTCAAAGGTAAAGAAAATACCCCTCTTTTTTTTGTTATTTAGTATTATGACAAGTTTTAAATACCTAATTTAGCAAATGAATCTTAACTTAATAGTCATTTAATCAGGGAAAAATGTCCTCAAATATGTTTTTTTCTTTGTGTGTCTTTTATTTTGTATAATTGTATCTCTGTGTCTGTGTGTGTGTTTTGTTTTTTTTTGCTTGAGGAGTATCGTATGTCAGGATTGGTTGACTGTACACATGTAAAAACTAGGTTTTGGAAGGCCGTTTAGGACACTTATATTTGTTAGACAGTATAATAGTACAAGCCTTTAACGTTCTGTTTTGTATATATGACATCATTAAGTAAGTCGTAGAGAGTGCATAAACCTTTCTATAGACTGTTGATCTTTTTTAAGGATAACATTTTGTTGGTATGGTTTATTGTAATCTACCCCCCCCTTCCCCCACCCCTCATCTAATATATAAAGAGGTAAATATATCAAATGAAAAATATTGAAGAAATAATGAACTTAAGTAACAGTCAAAAGAAAGTCAAAAACATATATCCATATTTGCAAAACGCGCACAAAAAGGCAAACTTAAAAATCATTAAAATGTCTCTGATTCTACAGGTGGGTTGGGGGTGTGGTGGGGAACGGGATGGGCGGAGTGGGGTGCGGTTAGGGTGTGGTGGGGTGGAGTGGAAGCGATCTGTATATAATGATACCAACAGTCAATAATTTTCTTACAAGCATATTCAAATTTGTTGAAGTATGAACGTGGTTTATGGAAATGGAATAGGGGGAAGGATATGTCTTAAATATTTAGCCTACTTATTATATGATATTCAATCAGGGATATGGATTGATTCTCTTTAAGTATCAGGACCACCTCCCGGTCCCTTTATTTTAACCCGAGTCTGGGGCTGTACCCCACTCTCGCCTGCCCCCCCCCACCCCTCCCTCTTTCATTAAGCCTGGGAATGTGATGTGGTTCTTTCAACCTACGGCTTCATGAATTATGTAAAACTACATGAAATCGTAAAAATAACTGATTCGGGTTTTCTTTGTAACATACCTCAGCCTGTATACTGTGACATTTGCATTAAACCACGTGACATGCGCACCGTGGTTAGAACAAAGAAACCATTGGGAATAAAACGGCACATGATCATAGTTATTATTCTTACTGCAGCGTCGCTCTACAAGAATAAAAACAAACGAACGGTTTTCTTGAGAAAAAAAATCACTTGTCAACTTCATAAATAAAAAAAAAACGTCACATTTTCATCCAAAATTCTGACAGATCTTGGGAACGCCTCATTAAAAGTATTTTATACCGAGAGTGTGTTCCCTTTTTGATTTTATTAAAAAGGCCACCCCTGTCCTTACATGTATAAGTCATTTGAACGTGTTGCCATAGCAACCAGCGAGTAATTGTCATGTAATTAGGGAATTTGAGAAAAATCACAATAAGACAATAGAAACATAATGATTGTAAAAAGTTACCATTGTGACTGCATATGAGCAACCATGTTGTTTTTTTTTACATTGTTTGCAGGTCAAAATGTTTCTTTGTAACATCGACATGGTGTTCAAGTCAACACACATTAGGCTTTTGCACTTTGGGTTTTTTTCCTAAAAAGCCTAAAATTTAATAAAAAATAAAAAAAAACTTTTATGAACATCACATAAAAAAATTACCTCTCTTTGTTCTTCTCGATTTTCCAAATTAACGAATTATTTTTTTTATTTTACAAAATTTCAAAACGAATGATAATCGATAATCGATTTTAAGACGCACAGCATACATAAAATATAGGTCAACATGTATTATGATAGTCTCTGACAATTCAGTTAGAATAGCATGTTTTTTTGCTACTAGCGCAGTTTGGATTAATTGATTTAACCAATTTTTAAAACCATTTTAAGGCAGAAAACTCTTGTATTTATCCTCGGGCATGACTGACCCACGTTATCATTACCGGGTTTAGACCTAGAAGCTATCGAATCAAATCGTCTAATATGTTAAGACTTCATTGTTTCTAATGACGTCGACTTTAGCCACTCGACCATTACACGAAGAATGCGTTGAATTTACAAAAATTTACCCTTGGAAACGCTGAATTCTACACTTAAAAAGATACTGTTGATGAGTAATGACACATTGAAGAATAAAATGCCCATATTTGAATCTAAATGATATGGAATAGAAAACTAAACGAATATGACACAATATCAGTTCATTATACTTCAGCTAAATATATTTAATATTATCCCTTTTCCAGACTAGACCACAATATGAAGTCGGCAACCTCCCCCCCTAACTCCCCAACCCCACCATATACACACCAACATTATGTACACCTCCTCCTCCCCTTTCCCAGGTTTCGTCGATTTTAGAAACACAACCATTAAATAACAAAACATACAGCCAGACCTAACATACCAGCATAAACCGGGGCTGCCCCCTCTTCTGCACTCCCCACTAATAATCGCTTAACCCCCTTTCCCCCGGCCCCTCTTTCCTTTTCTCTTCCAACATTACACGAAATTATTCAGCAACATGCCAAAGTATCAAAAGCTTTGAAAAAGAATTAAAAAAAGCTATGTTGGACCAAACTTTTCTTTTTGCCTTCCAAATTTTTCATTTGAAATGAATTTTCATGGTTAACAGTATCTGAGCTATATAGGTGACCTAGTTTACTGTTCCCTCTCCGTGTAAACGGTATCTAGGTAGTGATTTATGATACACTTAATACGTGGATTACAGCTTAATCTTTTCGAAGAGGGGGACTTCCATTAGCCCATGAACCGGCGGTAAGTTTCAAAAACAGTGTAGAGTGTTTGAAGCAAAACGACCACAAAAAAAAAATGAAAACGAAAAAGGAGGGGTGAGGATAAATGAAGGGGGTGCACTCTCTTTTCATATACTGTGATTATTTTGGGCCCCTATTTATATACGTATAATGGGTTCGACATTATCCTCGAGAGACAATGTTCCCCCCTCCCCACACCTATCCCCGTCATCACCCACCCACCCTCCTCCATCTCCACCCCTCCTTTCTCTGGTTTTAGTCTTTGAAACATCTTCCCGTAATTGCTGTGGTAGTGAAATGTTATCAGTGTTTGCAAAACATATGCAAGAAAATGTTATCGTGTTATATATGGGAAATGATAGTTATTTAATGCCCAAACTTTCAAAAGGAATTGAATGCTGCCCTCAGTATCAAGAATATTACCAGGAAATATCGGACATGTATAACTACGAATTGAACGTTCCAAATATTTGGGAATACTTTAAAGGGTCTGACCCTCCAAAAAATGTTCTACTGAAAGCTCTTTCTAAGCGTAGTATCAAACTAGCTAATATAATCGTAGATTGCAATAAAAAAGTTGATGAAAGTTGAATAATTCTTCTTTACGATTGAAAGCCTTGATTTTATTCAAACTTTTGTTGCCTGGTGACCACAATCTTTACCTTAACCAACTTGGCGACCCTCAAGTGGCTGATGCTGTGGCCATGGGGGTAGAGGTCTGAGGCAGGGATGATGCTGTGGCCAGGGCATAGAGGTCTAGGGGACGGGGTGATGCTGTGGCCATGGGGTAGTGGTCTACGGGGGACAGCAACCATTCCTATATGAGAAATGTCTATATGATCAAGGGTGCTTAGTTGCAAAATGGTATTGTTTACCCTTTTCTCCCACAAATATTTGACAATTTTCATTTGCTTTCGAATTTTTGGCTGCCATCCATTTTTTGGGCGGGTCGCAACCCCCACCCCCCCCCCTCCTCTATTCTGAATACAGGGAATTTAGAGCAAACATTATTTACTCAATATGGAGACCACGTCAAAGAATAATTTAATATTAGCCATCATAAGAAAGAAATTCCTAATTCAATTGTTTTTTCTCCAGGAAATAAAATTACATATTTATGATGATGACGTCATTCCTCGAAAGAGACCAAACATGTCCCAGTCTAGACTTAAGTATTCTATTGATCGATAATTTCAATCATATTTTAGATCGGTGAAATGTTGATCTGTTCTTATCTCAAACGTCATAACGCGTACGGACCCGTCTACAAGTGCGCGCGCTTGTTAACACGATGACACGACTGCATGATAAAGTGTTGAGACATTTTATTCTGCCTTTCCCATATGCCAAGAAAAAATCCATTATAATTACTGTAATGAACAACAGGAAATTGATTGGGAAATATCTAAACTTGGAAAAAGCATAGAATTTTTTTTTTTTTTACTAGAACGGGATTTCGAACCAGTGAACCACTGTAGTGTTTACAAAGTTTCTTACTGGTTTATAAATTAACCAACCGCTATGGAATAAACTATAAATCACGAGGAATCGCGATGGACAAATTGGCTGGATAGCTCAGTTGGTAGTAATTACAAGGCTCGTCAGAGTGGGGTCCTTCGACGTCATTTAAACTTGAGCTGGATAAGTCAATAATTCGCTGCCAATTTAGGTCAAAAGTGAAGTTTTATTCATTACATCAAAATATCGTAAATATTTTCATTTAGGCCGATGACAAACTTATTGCGGGTAGAAATTTATACCTAGACAAGATAAATATGTAAATCTTCTCATGAACGGGATGAAGGGTACTTGAGGGAAGGGAGTTACGATGGGGGAGGGGAATAGAACGGGGGGAGGTATGGATGATGAATATGATGTTTATACTCTCCTTTTTTTTCATTGTAAATTTTATCAACCATATCAAGAAAATGCAAAAATTTTGTCGAATCTCCAGTTTGTCAATAGTCCGCGCGGGACGTGGGCTGGAAGGGGGGAGGTTCATGTCTTCCCGCCCACCCCACCCCACCCCATCCCCAAAATTCCCTCTTTCTGTCTACGGTTTTACCAAACTGGACAAAATCTAGTTCGAATCTCTTCCTTTCCAACCCACAGTTATTTGGGGGGGGGGTGAGGGTGGTTAAGGGGCTGGGGTGGGGAGTTGGTGGTTGGTTGGTCGAAGGTTCTAAATTTTGTAGTAATGATGATAAAATAATAAAATAAAATAAAATAGTAGTTATGAAAACAAAACCAAGCTCAAAAACAATTGCAACATAAAGTTTGATTTTCCTTTTTTATAATATTTGATTCCGTTTCTATATCAATATCAATGGGATGAATATTTACATTATTTTTTGTTCTCAAAAAAATTGCACGTAAAGATTATTTGAATAAGTTGTAAAAAAACAGGAAAGAAAACACATTGCAAACAACATATAATATATATATATATATATATATACATATATATATATATATATATATGTTGATACTAGATGAGACTAGTATCAACATATATTACGCTCTGTCCAATGGACATAGAGCACTCTGCGCCAAGATAGACGCCAACCTACTCTATATATATATATATATATATATATACCAAGCCGGCCAAAAGAAGCATTTTGGTTACGCTTAGGTCCAGCACAGAACACGGTAAAAATTTCTTCTTTTTTTTTACCCTTCACATTTTATGACTTGTTTACAATGGATAAGACCCAAAATGGCTAAGTGGTTTATTCAAATTTAGGTTGACAGCCAAATTAAGTAGACAATTAAAAACTACAAAGTTTGGATAAACGAACGGAAGGCATACCACAACCCACGAACCCCTTCCCTTCTTCCCCTCCCTTCCCTTCCCTTCTCCTCCCTTCCCTGCCGTCGCTTCCCCGGTCTATGATATATGAAATTCCACACGTGTTTTAAGTGTCACGTATGAGTTGGCCGCCTGCCTCATGGGGGGGGTGGGTCTCTTGCAAGGATCAATGATTCTCATATTGATATTTTGTCCACCAAACAAAATAAATTTTCTACGGTTTGCTATATAAACTGATTCAAATTAGAGGGCATTGTTTTATGTCAATTTTGGCTGCTGAAAGCTAAAATCGGGACAGTCAGAATTGTAACCCCCCCCCCCAAAAAAAAAAATCGTGGGCTTGAAATTATTAAATCTATTGCATACATTAATCTGAAACGCTTCAGTAACTCAAAACGGTAAATTATCGCCAAAATTTTCTGTCTTCCGTTCAAACTGGGTTCACTGACGTCGGTGATCACCAGTAGTATAAAAAAAAGAGAAGTTCACAGATGAACTTTGACCTCCATAGCATTTTCCGACGGTTGGTAGTGTCGTTTTTATATATCCCACCATCCTATGGATACAACACGTTATGTCCAAAATCAATCACGGATCTATCAAGGTGTGTGCGGATGAAGCGGTTTGGGAACCAAAGGCATTTGATGGTGTGAACTAAATGCTTGACCCGTTAAATGCGACGAGGCGAGACCCTGGAGGACAAGACGCGGTAATAACGGCGAGTTTCTCTGTTGAGCGCTGGCAGATGCCGCCGCGACCGCTGCGGCTTGAAACCCGTACCAGCTGCTTGCGTCGAGCGGGGGAAACAGGCCTCCCGCATGATGGTGTGGGTAGGGGTACAAGGGTGGGGCTAGCAGTCGATGGACCGATGGAACACCGTAGCTTCCCGCCTCTGCAAGTAACTCCAAGCCCACTGCAGTTTGTCGCTTCCATTTTGTTCTGAAAATTGATTTAAAAAATATAAATATATAATTATACATTTTATACAATAAGCCAGAAATGAAAATAGGCGAGGGAATTTGTTTCGTCGTTCTTTCATCAACTTTAATTTTGCTTGTGTATCCACAAAAAAAAAGAAAAAAAGTAATTTGTATAAATGTTATAGAGGCGTGAACTTTCTCTATTATAGCAGAATTCGTGTTGGAAATGAGGTTACATTTTCTTTTTGAGGTTTTTTTTTGCCTCTTCTCAAAATTAGTTGTTCTTTGTTTTTCCTTCGCTTTTCTTAAATTCTCTTCACGATTTGTGATGGTGCGTAAACTATTCGCTGTTAGTTTAATAATAACATTGGTGACTATTGTACTAATGACATGTATAGGCTATTGTTATTTCTTTCGCTCTTTTCTTTGTCCGGGATTTTTTCTTTCTATATTGATTGAACATTATCTTTTGTATTCCGCGATATCTTTTATTATTTCTTTTGATTCTTCTTCCATCCTTGCTTGTTTCTTCTTTCAGTTTTTGTTTTCTATGTCTTTGTTCTTTTCTTGTTTCATTGATTGTCTTATTGTTCAATTCTCTTTGTGTATTTTCTTTGTTCTTTCTTCTGCTTTAAATTTCTTCTTTTGTTCAATTTTCTAATTGTTCCTTCTATTCTTTCTTTTTAATTATCATTCCTTACTTTATTTTCCTTCTTCTCTTATCTTCGTCCTACTATTATTTCCTTTCATCCTGGTCCTATCTTTCTCGTGTGTGTCTTCTGTTTTCCTGTTGTCTCCTTTCCTATTGTCTCCTTTCCTATTCTTTCTTTCTTTACTGTGC
This sequence comes from Apostichopus japonicus, assembly GCF_037975245.1. Taxonomy (NCBI): domain Eukaryota; kingdom Metazoa; phylum Echinodermata; class Holothuroidea; order Aspidochirotida; family Stichopodidae; genus Apostichopus; species Apostichopus japonicus. The sequence continues at coordinate 15,451,830 of NC_092582.1, read as the reverse complement.
TTTGTTCTTTTGTTATTAGTTAGGGCTCTTGCCCAAATGGCGTTATCTTCAAAGTCATTAAATTTGTTTCTTCAAACTTACTCCGACTTTACTCGCTTGTTTAACTCATGTTTAACATTAATCATGTCTGTACGGGGGGCTCCATTCCTGAAACTGATCTTTACAATATAAGATTTGCAAAAAGAAATAATGTATATATATATATATATATCTTCATAATCGATAAAAGTGAAGTTCCCGCTTGGTTCGAACGACTTATTCCTCACGATCAAATCATATATTAATGATCTCTTATATATATATCCATTGTCATCGACACAACTTAACCTATACAGCTCGTGTACTATACCCAAATAAATCCTTTCTGATAGTTAGTCGCTTTAATTTGTATAATAAATGGATTTTCGTTGATTGGTGTACACCTTTTTTTGTGTGGAAATTTTGGAGAGACCAAATAAATTTGAGTTGAAACAAACATTAAACATTCAAACCACTAGATAAATATGCATCATTTAAGTATGGTGTAGCAGCCGGCTTAATTAACAGAATTATTATTTGATATGTTTCTTCGTTCTCTTGATTCCTCACCCCCCCCCCCCCCCCCCCCTCTTCTATACTCATTGTTAACATGTGTAAGGCGTGGATAGCACGATTTATACTCTCCAAACACTACAGAAGCTTCGTTAGGTCTGGTATACAACACCGTTGCAAATTGTTTATCAGATCTATATTTCATACATCCCTTGATCAATTTTATTGTCCTTGTAAAGGATAGCTAATACCATCTAAATGAATCAATCATCAAAATATATTTGAGTTAATGATTATTTTTGCTTTTTATTATCAAAGAGTAGAACAAGAAGAAGAAGATGAAGGACCATTTAAGCAACCTCTCATATAGATCTCTCTCTCTCTCTTCTTTTGAGTAGGTCCATTTGGGTGATAACTGTACATGATCTTCACGAATTAATTTTTACTGTTATTTAATTGTAAGCATAGAATTTTTATAAAATATTCAAGCTAACTGTTGATAGATCGTGAGTTAGTTACCATTTAGATTGTCAGGGCTACTAACAATGAATCATAATTTTAAAACCGTCCATTTTATCTTTTTCAGATTTCTGAAAAAAAGTACACAACAACTTCATTTCGAAGAAAAAACTTTACTGTTTATTAATCTATTATTCTTGTTTTTGTTATCGATTTCTCAATAACATACACGTAAGAGAAGCCCGATCGTTTCATGAACGTTTCATGAAAAGACACATTAATGCGAATATTAGATTGTTTACCCCTTTTGTAATATTGAAGAAATTGTTCGTGCCTTCTAATTGGTATAATGCAAGTCAAATCTGAATGGATAAATTCTCACAAGATGTTGTAAGAAGTAAATTTCAGGAGAGTAACAAAAAAGTTTTTCATAGAGATGATTTTAACTTTAAATATAATTTTAACTACATATAACGTAATGACAAAGAGATTTTGAAAACAGAGCTAAATAATACCTATTGTTTCTAACAGAATTCTGTTGTCACCCCACCCCAACCCCTTCCCCACCACCTCCTCGGACCGTTTGCCGTCCCACACAGTTATATGTAATTTGTTACATTGATAAATTTGAAAATTGATTAAATAAGATGAGGTAAATTCTATATAACGGTATTATGAGATATCATGTTTCTCAGGATCTAAATAAAAGATGATTTTGTTGTCAAAGCTTTATTTAGGTTAACCAAACTTTACCCTGGGTAAGAAGTATAATTTGTAATATGTATTTAGTTTGAATTTTATCTTTGCTTGTTTGTATTGCATCAGCATTCCTGGTCCTGTGAAATATCCGTTGTTTTTTAGACTGGACAATGATAATAACAGTAATGGAGTAGTGAAGCCATCCAAACAGGCTCATTTTTTATGTTTTTATAATGTTATATTAACCAATAACCTGCAGTAATTGGCTCAAGATACCCCTCCATTTTGGACAAAGGGACCTCTTAAAAAAAAACAACTTTATGTATAAGTGGTTCCCAAGCTCTTTGCAACCGTCACTCAAATCGCCCTCTCCTTCCCGGCCCACTACCCCCCCCCCACCTCCTTATGCCCCTTAAAGCGGTCACTGTAAGCGCGGTTCACAAAGGCCTAAACAAATGAATCCATACCTTTGATGTCTGCAATAAGTTTTATCTGTCAGAAACAGTGCCACCGCCACCCCAACCCCCAGCCCCTCCCCCACCACCACCCCTAACCCCAAAAAATACCCGCCATTACGTGAATAAACCCTCATGTCATACATGCATAAAGATAAAAAACTTTGGTATCTTCAAAAATAAAGGCCTACATTCTTTAAGAACAAACATACGGTCTGAAAATTAATCAATGCTTACCTTCTATTTTGATACCAAGTCTTGACCTGTGTGTCTGTCAAGTTAAGACTTGCCGCTAGCTCCATTCGATCTTGGACAGAGAGGTATTTTTGCCTCTCAAAGCTCCTCTCTAAGGTATTTAGTTGATGATCTGTGAACGCTGTTCTCGCTTTTCTCGCTTTCTTGGACTTTCCAGATGAATTTGAGATATCGTGATTCCCGTTATTGTTACTATTTTGTGTTATATCTGAGGAAAACGCAAAAAGACAAAAAATATGATGAGAAATTAATAACTGACCGTAACCCCAAATCGAGAAATGAGTAGAAAAGAAAATGGAACTTCTTTGACACACCAAAAAAAAAATGCTTTAGTTGCAGTTAACACAGGTAAATGTTGGCATGTTTTAGTTCTTGAATTACCGAAAGTTTTCAAATGCGTTTAAATATAATATAGGCTACATTAATGTTTACAGAGGGTGAATACTTTGGCTTAAACATTATAAATAAAAAAAATGACACCTTTACTTATCTTTTCATTTCGGTATCATGCATATTCATCATGCCATGTCGTCTAAGAATATGACGTCATACATATTTCATTCTCAGATTTGCACACAATATATATGTTTACATATTTTACATAGTCTATTCGGTATGATTCATATATATATATATATATATATATATATATATATATATATATATATATATATATATATATATATATATATATATATAAGTTCTAATAAACATTGTTTTCCCTTCTTTTGCGTGAATATGTAACAAAGCTTCAACAGCAATCTTTTTTATCCTCTTTATCGATCGTTAAGGATATAGCAAAAGGAAATCGATATCCCTTCCTAAATCCACACCCATCTACAACTCTCCCACCCTCGAGCCAACATTACAGGGTACAAAATAAAGTTGGCCTTTTAAACCTGTTAGTTGGCCAATTTCGTATCTTTTCAAAATTATCAGTGTTACTAGGGATGAGTAGATTTTTTTTTGAGATATTTAACACTGTTTATGAAAATATTTAAATAAAATGGATAATATTTAGAACAAAGATCTACGTGATGGTAACCATATTTACGTTAATTCGAAGACTGTTTCAAAGTACATGAAACACAGGGGTCCTAATTTTCATTGCAGGTTTCAGAAATCGAACCGATGGTTTCACCTTACCCCCCCCCCCCCCGCACCGACAGCAACGTTCCAACTAACGTGTTTGCTTAAATATATATTCATGGGATACTAAGAGGGCTTGCACCCACCCACTCAGGTTTCAATGTTTAAACTTTGGATTATATAATGCGACCTTAAAGTAGGCAAATACCAATTAACAATAATAACGATATCTTAAAATTGGCTGATCGAAACTATTAATTTTTCAAAAAGTTTTGATTTTTTTTTTAATTTTTTTTTTCCGAATTCAGTCACAGGCAGCTTCACAATTGCCAAAAAAAATTATGTAACATTTACTTCCAGATGATAACAGAGTTAAATAAGTAGAATAATCATTTATAATCACATGATAACGGAGTTAACGGATATGTGCTATTTATAGAATGAGGTACCCCTCGATATGGAAATTTATACCGACGATTTTTGCTTATATTATTATTAATATCGGTTATAAATAATTTAGCGTATGTGCTATCAACAGTTTGTTGTACTTTGTATACATGGAAACGTCACCGGCTCTGGAACTTCGACTTTAGTTGTTGTGGTTACAAGAAACTTGATGCTTTGTAATACACTATAAACTACAACGATTGTCAATGCAGAAACATCAAATATTTTGAAAACAAATATTATTATTAATATATTTTTAGATATGAGATAAAAATAGATACAGTAATTGTTATATGTTCTCATAATAAGAAACCTTAGTGGTCCAAAAAAGAGTTATAAATTAAACAAAAAAATAGAAACCAAAGTCTCGACGACAAGAAGCGATTACATAAACAATGATTTTATTTATGTGTGGAATATAATTTTTTTGGGGGGGAGGGGGAGACTTCTTTTATTAAAAGACGAAAAGGGTATTTTGTTTTAATTTTGATATATATATATAGAACTGTTTATATTGCACATGGTTGATCAATTCAGTTATTAAAGCGATTATCGTGTGGCTGTGTAGAATTTTACGCGTTCACAAACTGTTTCAAGCAGAATTCCAAAAGGAAATGCTTAAGTTTTGTGAGCATAAATTCAACGATGTTTCAAAGATTTCAAAATTTCTCTCTATTTACTTTTGCCATGTTCTACATAACTTACATATTAACATCCTTCCTTTCGGTGAAAGTTTTCGGATTTTAAGGCCAAGAAAATCAGAGTTAACAGCAACAATTGAAATTAGAATATGAATTAACTTGAAGAAATAAGGATTATTGGTTTTAAACAAAAACTGTTTGTTGTATTTCACAATTGTTATTTCTCATAATTTTGGATTTAGAATTTCTGTTTTGAAATTGATACTAATGGTTTAAAAGACAAGAAATTGATGAACAAATTTATCAAATTTTGCTCAAAGAAATATAAAACAAATGTGAGATTTTTTGTTGTTGGTATTAATGAGTTGTTACGTACTATGTGGGGACAGATGGTCTTCAAATACCTTTATTTTTCATATGATATATCAACAAGAATATCGTCCAGTTTTCAAATATATATTTTTCTTCGACAAGTGTCTGACTATAGGAACATGTATCAAGAAAATGGGTGGTTAATATTTAAAAGTTTATATACGCTTGAAATTTGCCAATTTCTCTTATGGGACGACGTGACATTCGTTTCAACCCATAGGCCCTGTGAGCGTGGTTGTAGGGGGGAGTTGGGGATGGAGATGTCTACTGGTTAATGTTATGTGTGATTTTGCCACCCATCCCACCCCCCCCCTCCCCACACTCGTCTCACGCTTTTAACAATCAAGTTAGTTTTTTTCATTTTTCTTTGAGCAGTTGTTACAGCAAGTCCGAAAGTTCTCGAATGTTCTTGTGTGTAAACGTCATGAAAGGCCAAAATCCTATCGTGTTTCTTAATCCTATTGTTTCATTAATTTATACCTTTTTTTAAAAATATCCTGTATGTGCCCGCAACCAATACTCCCACCCTCTCCCTGCCCCCGCCCGAACAAAGCTTTATAAGCATATTTATATGTCTCATGTGAGTGCACTTCAGTTACAAGGGCCCTTTCCAAAAACGCTCCGAAACTTGAAATAGACCCACCCCATCCTCCGTACCATCTCCCTTTTATATGAACAAGTTGGAACCCGTCCTACAATCGAAGCCACGCATGAAGTATTGACTTTTTTGGGTGTTTTTTTTTTATTCTATTTATAACAGAACGAAAGTTTACATTCTCCATTTAAAGTTAATATAATAATTTCGAAATAACAAAAAAAAAAATGTGGTGAAAAGAAGTGCATTTTAAATAAAACATTTTTGATTGGATAATTTTGAGAAGGAAAATTGTTCGATATAGTGAATAAAAACTACATTTGGTAAGCAGAAGCTACGAGGAGAACGCTTAACTAGTACTTTGAGACAAGATAGTACTCTGGATATAATGGGGGATGGGAGGGGGAGGTGGGAGGGGGAGGAGTCGTTTTTATCATCAACAGATATTTTGGTGCTAAGATTGTAAACTGTATAATGTTGTGTGGTTTGTTTGGAAAATATATGCAGTGTAAACAATCAGAATATCTAATATGATTTGAAGTGATAATCATTCTTGCTCTCATATATACTCTAAAGATCTCTTGACATAATTTATTGCAGATATTAGAAATGTATATCTTTGGGAAAGGTCGTTCTTTTCTTCTCTTTTTGAGAAAAAAAGATGAGCTTTTTTTTGCAAACCGTAATACAGTCAAGTACACACACACGTGAAAATACGTTATGGCAACTTTCTTAACTGCTTCACAGCAATTGCAATTCACTATATGGTAACCAAACATTAAGTTAAAGCAAAATGTGTAAATGTTTTAGCAATCTTTTCGATCATTTTTCTCTCATTTTGATTTGCTTTCTATCTTTCCTTTCCAAAATGACTTTCGGACAAAACATAATAAGCAAAGAGACAAAGCAACAGGACAAGAAGAAGAAGAAGAAGAAGAAGAAAAATCAACCAGTAGAGAACAAAAGTTTTACAAAAGCTTGTAAATTGAAAAACAGGGAATTAAACATTTGTTTTCAAACCCGGGAAAATTATGAAAGCAACCGTTGGTTATATTTCGACAGAGCAATATATGGGCTTTCCATTCCAATATTGATGAAGTATTATTTGAGCAGATGCGATCAATATATATTTAGCGAAGCATTTACAATGGCTATAGGAGGATAAATTTATATAAATATATTTGAACAATTCGAGACCTTCGCTCTTGTTAGCTATTATCTCGTCTCATTGTAGCTCAGTATTTTACGCGTTTATTGATTAAGAAGTTTCTATTATCTACGGCTTAGGTTTCATTTCAATTGAAATTGCGGAAGCTTTGACATCAAATGTCATTGAATCATTCAATCTCTCTGTATCCGAGCAGCTTCATTAGTTTTTCCTATTATTCCACTTTATTTGTCGGAAAATGTAAAAAAAAATATATGGACTTAAACTTCACTTGAAATACTTTTGTGTCACTTGATAATTAATAAAAAAAATATTAAAAAAAAAACCGGAAAAAATTGTAGCAAGCGCAATTGTCTGATTTTGTTTGTGTTTCCTTTCACATTTTGCACTTAAAAGTTAATACTGCATATATAGAGAAATATTAGGCCTATATATATATAAATGAGTTTTTTATTTAAATTATTAGTTTTATTACTATATTTATTATTACCTGAATCGCAGTCTTCGGTCACGTGGTAATCTTCATTGTCTGATTCGGACATATCAGTAGAGGACCTTTTGATTCCTCTCGAGAAAATACGGGATCTTTCTAATTCACTGTCAATAAAATGGTCATTTTTTAAGTTCGAGTGGAAAGCAGTTAATTGTGTTTCACTACTATGCGTGTCCTCTGAGGCGTTCCTTGAGAGATCAAGTTCTTTTGGCACAACGTTATTTATTACTCTTTGATTTTTAACATCTGCTAAAATATCCCGAATCAGAAACGAATGGGTATTGGTGATAGTTTGCGCTTTACCAGGTGAAATCTTCTCCTCTCTGACGCCTTCGTTCGCCTCTTCCGCCTCAACTTTAGAAGTATCGTCGACGCTCTCGTTCACAGCCGATGGTGTAGTTTCTTCAACGATATCGGCGTTTACATCTGAAGTTACCGAGGCGACTTCGGGAGAATGTACGGACGATTGCGGGGTCGTCGTCGGACTTTCAACTGATGGTAAATCTTCGGCCATTGTCTTTTGAAAACGCATCGCTTCTCTCGTAGAAAGAAAAAAATTGTCTTCGCTTGTTGGTCACTTTGTCGTAGATATATTTTGTCCGTGTGAATTATTTTTTTATTTTTTTAATCTTCCATGAAAGGGAAGATTACTGGAACAGTCACGTATTAATCCTACATTAGTAAACATTCGTCCATAACGCTAATTATTTGTATATATTATGCCTTTCGACGTATACGAAATTATAAAACGTCTGTGTTATTGCCCGATGAATAATCCCGCATCTGGTATATATATATATATTCTTTGCACAATTTTTCTTTTCTCCCTCTATTGGTATAGTTACTTCCAAAATTCAGCTCCTTCTTCTTCTTCTTATTTTCGCTTTTGCGGTTTAACGATCGTTAGTGATACCAAAAACAGTTGAATAAATCTCCCAGCCTTTCTTTTGTACTGGCGCTACCCGTGATTACCGTTACACGTCTATCTGAGTCAATGGTTACAATACATCGTGTGAACCCCATTAAATCGCTCTTCTTTTCTTTGCTTAAACCCTCGCGCCGATACGAACCAATGACTACGTTATTGAACAAGATAAAGCTCCATTATCTCCCCTAGATAGCCAATCAACGTTAAGCTTGTAAAGAAAACTTTTACGATCACTTAAAGCCGGCCATTGATTGGTGCATTATTGCCAGCAATTGTTAGTTGTAACCTAATGACTTATCGATCGCTTTCTAAATGAGTCCCAATATGCTTTCATTTGTAGGTGATGTAAGGTAAATAAATATATACCACGAAAGAAAGAAAAAAAAAAAAAAGAGGGGAAAAAAAAGGAAAAATAAAAATGGTTTCGCCTCGTGCCTGAAAAATTTTGCCTTCAGTTTTCGATGGAAGAACAAGTTGTGCCTAGAAGGCATATTACGGGTTTTAGTACTGCAGATAGGCGACAGCTGCGATACAAAACGTCCCCTAAACGCCTCATAGCCTTAAAAACAACAGGCAGAAAAAACGTTAACAGTTGTGTATTACACGGTTGGTCGCGCACTTTCAAAAACGCCATACGTGCGCGCAGAGAGATATTATATGAGAGATGTATATAGTCAATTTGACTCACGAAAATGACTTGGTAATCATCTCGGGCGGTAAGCCACGCGCTACGGAGGTAATTAAAATATCATAATAACTCTATCACTTCTGTGCTACTACAAGCATGGCAAAACAGCAAAAGAAAAATAGGGGGGAAGTTATAAACGAAATAAAAATAACCTAAACATAACAGCTAATATGGCAATATGGCATAGGATATGGACGCCTCAATGACCATCGAGTTGAGATTATCGAGAGGAAAAAGGTAAGATGGGGGGAAAAACACAGCTAGCGGAAAATGTGAGACACCCATTTCTTTTCTATTTTTTTAATGTAAGTTGGTGGGCACAAACGGTGATAGCCCACATGGTGTGTAATGAAGTGTAACTGATGTCTATGTTGTGAAATGGGTAATACACTCATAAAACAGCCGTTTGATCTTTAGACCGACACCGATTACGTTTCATACTGTGACTTCAATGGCACTGGAACGTTGTACATATAATTGTGTATAATTGTTTGATATCATATAGATGTGTACATCATATATTGTTGATGAAGACTGATTGAAAGTCGAACGCTTTGTAACATATGTGCCTTATATTTTGATTACATATATATATTCCATATACATATTCCATATACATATACATATAAATAAACATATATACAAATATATATATATACATATATATATATATTTATAAATATACATATACATATATGTATATATATATATAAATATGTAATTGTAAATGTATATGTATATATATTTATAAATATATATTTATATAAATATTTATAAATATACATATACATATATGTATATATATATAAATATGTAATTGTAAATGTATATGTATATATATTTTATATATATATATATATATATATATATATATATATTTATATATATATATATATATATGTATATATATATTTATATATATATATATATATAAGAATATATATATTTATATAAATATTTATAAATATATATTTATATAAATATTTATAAATATATATATATCGTCAATAGTAATATATGATAAATCTGACCGGTTTAAAATGGAGTTATTGTAAGTGAAAACGTGATATGTTAGTTAGATAGTATATGGGGCAAATCTCACCTTGAACCACGGATATATTTTTTTCTAATCAATCACGCCCGCCTAGATGGATATAAAGAGGAAACTGTAAAGACGTCTAATCTTTCATTGGTTGCGTTCACTAGATCTGTCTTAGCATGCGACGAGAATCCGAAAACTGGCTGGTCCATCATATTCCATGGACTCGGGGGGGGGGGGGGCATTAGACACGCTTTCTATCATGTTTCATTCCTCGAACATTTCATCAATTTCTGGGAAATTAGAACAAAGGAGGAAAACATTGAATGATTCCAAAAGTACGCTAAACCTTGCTGTAGAATGGAATCCTGACCAGAGTGACGTGATATATCACGTTTAAGGATTGTGACTTTGAAATGTCAATATTTTGTTGTAAGGCACGTTCCGTACTCCAATATTCTATCGATTGATGGACATAATTGGCAACCAACGGAGCTTGAGGCATCTTTGGCACACGGTCGCCTGTGATACCTCGATCCGTCCATCCGTCCATCCGTCCATCCGTCCATCCGTCCATCCGTCCATCCGTCCATCCGTCCATTCGTCCATTCGTCCATCCGTCCATCCGTCCATCCGTCCATCCGTCCATCCGTCCGTCCGTCCATCCGTCCATCCGTCCATCCGTCCATCCGTCCGTCCGTCCGTCCGTCCGTCCGTCCGTCCGTCCGTCCGTCCGTCCGTCCGTCCGTCCGTCCGTCCATCCATTCATTCGTTCATCCATTCATCAATCCTATCCATCCATCCATCCATAAATCCCATCCATTCATCCATCCATTCATCTATTCATCCATCCATTCCTCCATCCATCCATCCATCCATCCATCCTATCCATCCATCCATCCGTCCATCCTATCCATCCATCCATCCATTCATTCATTCACTCCTAAATCAAAAGAAATGCTCTGGTTGCATATTATTCAGATATAAGTTTTGAATCAGCTGGTTACGTTATCATGACAACATCGTCATTGTGATGACACCATGACGTCAATAACTATGTTGTTGCCAGATGTAATGTTTCTCAAGAAAATAATGAAAAATAAACTTGTCCAAAAAAATTGATAACAACATTACAGTATAGCTCCTTTTGAAATATATTTTCGGTGTATACATTTTCAGCCATATAAAATATCATTTTTTTTTTCCAGTTCTATCTGTTGTCAGTGGTTTGAAATGTAGGCTATGAAAATCAATTTGATATCTGTAAACTTTACTTACAACTTCATGAATATGCATACTTCAAACGCTGCATGCTTAATTAATACCAATGTACAATCTCCAAGTTGCTCTTCTCTCTCCACCTCCATTTCTCTTACTCTCTCTCTCTCTCTCTCTTTTTATTCATACTGTCTCTTTTGTTTTTGCTTTTTTTTCAATTAATGTAAGGAAGGGCTCATGCTTTATATAGCTCAACTGAGCTTCATGTCGAATCCCTTCTGTGTCTCATCTTTATATCGAACTATGTTTAATGTTTTTTTCCCTCTTCATATTATTGCAGGTTTTGACTTAAACAAGTGCGTTTGAGACTCAACTAAAATATTGTTCTCATTGTTATTTATTTATTTGATAACAAATCTCAAAATATATATCTTGTTTTATAGTCTTGTACAATAAAATCAATAATACGTAGACACAATACCCCACTCAAAGATATGTCCACAGACTGTATATGTTATCCATCAAAAGGCTCCAAATATCATGTCACTTACAATATTTATGTATATATGTATATATATATATATATATATATATATATTTTAATATGTTGAACTTTCTTGTTTGAGCTCTAATTGTAAAGTTCCAGCCCGATTCATTAAACACCACGTTTTTTTTTTTTAGTTCTCCTGCACTTTGGACAAAAGACCTTTTCCAATTGAGCTAGCCTAAAAGAATATCATGAATGTTGGGTTCTTGTCATTATTAAAAAATATTTACATTTAAATGATAACAATTGTTAACTGAATGTCTTTCAAATGTTCGATTCTAATGATATAGTTGGATTTTTTTTATATATTTTTTTTTCATATTTCTGCTTAATAAACGGTAACCGAAATGTAATAAATTTTTATTAAAATCATATAACACACACATATACACACCCAAGTTTGAACTGTTAATGAAAATTACAATCGTAAAAAGAGCTGCAGCTATACAGAACACACAATGGGATGATGATATGTATTGTACAAGTGTTGAAAGAAAAAGATATGGAGAAATAAAATACTTATAGGAATCGATTCTGCTTGTGATTGGGTGTGTGTGTGTGATTTAAAGGATTTTACTTAACAATCAACAAGAATCTTCAAAAAAAGAAACCTGTGGTATATGAGAACAAAGGGGGGGGGGAATAATAATATGAAGAAGAGGATACCACAAAACAAGACTGATTCATTTTAACTTTGTTCGTAAAGTTTTTTTTTTTTTAATAAAACAAAAATATCTTGAAGCAAAAAAAAAACGACTTGGAATAAAACCATCACTTTTGAAAGGTATTGCTCTTGTTCATATTTGAAGAAGAAAAAAAAGGTCGCAAAGATGGGTTGAACTTGTGAAAGAGACTACCTTAAAGCTTGTATATGATGGTAAGTTTTTCTGGTTAGACAACTTCATAACTTTGATTATTCATGTTATGTACTTTGCGAGAGACCTTTTTCATTAAGTCGAATCCAACGCTCTTTATAGAAAATGAAGTTTTATGAGCAATAGTTAAATATAAAAAAAAAAAAAATGATAGAAAAATAGGACCATTTCAAGACTAAGAAAAGAATGAAGCTCTTTTATTTTTAAGTTTGAAATCAGACGTTTGTGTGGCAGAAAATCAGAAAAATAAAAAGAATTGATTTTGTGCCCTTTTGTGTATGGGTGTTTAATGGATTTCAAATGAGTCTTAAAGAAAATAAAGCCTTTACGAGAAAACGCGGAAAATAGTGAAAAAAAGGGAGGCTGGTTCATGTTAATATGGAAAAAGAAAACTTTGTTCCTAAATTTTAAATTAAAACAAAATCAATTTAAAAAAAAATTATGACTGAGAAAACACCCTAAAAGGATGACTTGAAAATTTAGTGATAGTAGTATTTCTATTTTTGCTTCGGTGCCCCGACCCCTGCCAGAGGGCCCCTCTATGCAAACAAATATCATAATGAAAAAAACTTAGTTTATATGATTAAAAAATAATAATAATAATAATTTTGTCTTCCCTAAAAATCGACTAAGAGTTTTGCTAGCATGCATGAACACGTTTTTTTTAACTTGAAACGTAAATTAGCCTGGTAAAAAACGTTACGAACTAACATGATACTGACACAAACATGGCTATGGTATCACCTGTTCAACTTACCATGTATACTCCGAAAAGAACTTATACCTTCTGTGGCTCCATCACACAACATAGTCTATATGCTGTAAACTGCTGCCCAACTCATACAACAAGTAACAACAGACGGCTATTGTGGAACCAGGGAGTTGTTATGGAAACAACTCCCTGGTGGAACAAAGAAACATATTTGCATATGGGGGTGCCAGTAAAATTCCCGAGATGCCAGTGAGGATTATCTGGCAAGTGTATACGATGGATTAGCATTATCACATTAATCCCCGCACCGAAGAGCTGACGTCATCAACTATGTATATAACCTTGAAGGAACATTCCAGAGATTTAGCATATTTGAAAGGTTAACCTTATAAACAAAAACATTTGTAGACAAATTATTAGTAATCATTGTTTTTGTGTTTTTTCCTCTCTCTCTCTTTTCTGTGTTGACAATAACATATATCAAGTCTGTCTAAAGTTATCCATATATTCAGCAACTCACAAAAACTCATTTCTGTAAATTGTAAATAATCAGGTGACCTTTAAGAAAGTTCAAACATATTGTGTGGATCCATGCAAGTTTCATATTTTAGACTTGCTCAAGTCGCATTTAATGTATGTGTATCGGAACAAAAGACATTCACAAAAAATATTGTTTGGTGTTTCGGTTGAGTTTTTCATTACAAGTATATACTGATCCTTATACTGACCAGAGTGACAATGGGTTTGTTTGCCGCTCTTTTAACTTTTGTGAAATGCTGTATATTAAAGATTTTATAGTTGGCTTCCAAATGCTCCAAACGGACCTCTGAACTTTACAAACAAAAAACAAACACAAAACACAAAACAAGAGGAGAAGAAAGCCTTAGTTGAAATATTGTGGTATTATTTCTGTTTAATAAAACTTGAGCCAACCTGATCGTTTAAGTTGAATCAAAACTTTATAGATATAAGAGGGAACTTTCTTTGAAGTGTTGCTCTTAATATTGAAAGGTTAAGAGAAATAAAATCCCAGAAGCTTATTAAAATATGTTATGGATTTTCCATATAACTGCAGCCGTACGTATTTGTTAGCTCGGTACCATTTTGTAACGATTTACAAATGAAAATGAATATAAAAGACTAGAATGGATGAATATATATATATATATATATATATATATTTATATATATACATATATATATATATATATTTATTTATATATATATATATATATATTTATATATATATATATTTATATATATAAATATTCATCCATTCTAATCTTTTATTTCCATTTTTATTTGTAAATCGTTACAAAATGGTACCGAGCTAACAAATACGTACGGCTGCAGTTATATGGGAAATCCATAACATATTTGAATAAACTTCTGGGAAATACGCCCTTAATGACAGTCATTCAAAGCCAATTTATACGCTTTAGCACACCAGTAGAATCACTGTGGTCGAGTGGTACGGACTTCGATTCGGGACACAAAGATCCGGGGTTCGATTCCTACTTTCGCCTGATGAGTCCCAAAAGAACGAAACCGGTCGTGAAGTGGAATTTTTCTGGTGTGTTATTCTTTATTGATTTACTATATATATATATATATATATATATATATATATATATATATATATATATATATATATATATATATATATATATATGTATATATATATATATATAGAACGCCTTACGGGTTGAAAACCTGATACAACGGAGTATAATTGTAAACGTATTATACCGTGACTCGCGCCGTATGCACTACACATCACATGATAACGTACGGGTTTTTTTTTTTTTTTTGGCTAGCATATGTACTAATGTCTAATCTAATTTGCATATATACTTTGGATCTTCAGTCATTATTCCAACGTTGAAGAAACACTATTATATAGCGCCTTCGTATATATAACACGGAAGAACGAATGGTTCCGTCTTTGTTCATTTAGATGTACACATGCGCCTAGATGAATTTGCATATATGAAGAATCAGGACACTGATTATAAGTGATTAATTAATTTATTTGATTTTGACCATGACGCCAAAACTCCTTTAAGTTCTCTAAATTTTATTGATATACGTTGTCGATCATTTTTGTTTTGATTTTGTCTGTATGCGGTATATGTTCTTAACATACGTTCCATTTAGTTCTCACATAGATTGACCATTATAGTCAATTTGACCATTATAGTCCATGGCCAGAATTTCGTTCAGTTTACTTCGTTTTCTGTGTTCTAAGTTATCTTAGCATAACCTTACAACACGGTATAGGCCCTAAACTTTTTTTTTTTTTTTAAGTTAACTTGAGTCATAACAATAAACCTTTCTTTTACGTTATGTACCGTACACATACCGTACATTATACCACAGAGCAAATAACAAGTTCACCGATAAAACCTAGCAGTGCAAATCGTTTAGTTTGTTCTCTTCCAATCAGAGCGATGGAAAACAGCATGTGACACTGGTCGTACAATGTGGGCACGAGAAACCGACAGTGTCAATTTAATTTGACAATTGTCGATTTCTTCCAATCAGAGCGATGGAAAACAACATGTGACATTGGTCGCCCAATAAGAGTACGAGAAACCGACATATTTTAATTTACTTTGAGATATGTCGATTTTATAACTCTTGGGTCACTATAGGCGTCGATTTCATCCAATCAGAGCACGACAAACTTACATATGTCAATCTAATTCGACACATGTCGATTTCAGGACTTATGGCACATTAGGCGCGCCATAGACGCCTATACATCTCCGTATACATGATATCGGATAGGGACAAATTGGTTGCTCGACATACAAAAAAAAAACACAATTATTTCGCTTGAATAAGTTTGAAAAGCTTATAATTGTTATAAAACTAAGGTTCAATTATAGTCCAAAATGTATGCTAGTGGAATCATTCTTTCGAACCGGTGAAAGTTATTGATCTTCTGGTACGTTAATATTTAATTTGTCGTATATAAGAGTAATACAGTTACAGTCTTCTGAGCGCCGTCGCCACAAAATTGATATTATAACAAACAAACAAAAAAAGAGAGAGGGAAGGGTTAAATGGACTCTGTTTCATATAATACCAATTTAATTAGTTCATTATACCTGCCATTCACTCTTTAGTTGATCAATTAAAAGGCCTTTGCACACGTTTAAATAACTGTCTATCACATATATTGAAAATCGATTCAACAATTTTAAAACGTATTTTTATTATTATTATTATTATTTTAATAGTTTTTAAAGACAAGAATATAGAGCTATGAATTTCAAGTCACGAAAGCGCAGGGTCATAAATTAAATTTCATTATAGAGAGTATATAATGACGTGTAATAAGCGTTATGTAGGATTAATTAAGGGTTGCAAAAAACAGGGATAAAACATTTGAAGATGACCTACGGGCGCCATGACAATCTGTTATACTATAAACGCCATTTCAAAACTCTTGAATGAAAATTCATACATCTAATCTTCATATCTGAACTATATGATCTAAAAAAATAAACGATGAACAATAGCCCCCCCCCACACACCCCTACCCTCTCCATCCCACTCTTAACAGCTATAAATGACATATCCCTGCAGAATGCTGGATATGGGTATTTGTCTAGACATTGCACGAAAAAAAAATCATTATTGCTTGAAGTTTTAAATTTGTATTTTTAAGTTAAAAATCACAATGTGAACCTGAAGTGAACCTTAACATTATTTCTTTCTTTATTTTCTTTATTTATAAAATCCTGGATCAGCCCCCCCCCCCCCCAAAAAAAAAGGCTTATATAATATGAGTGTGTTTGACCTAAAAATGTTAAGGAAACCACAAGAATTATCAATTCATTTGCACAGTTCTGATTGGCCTAAGGACTACATTTTGCGTATCTGGAGAAAATGTTTAAATTATATATCGGTGTTTTTCTTTAGTTTTGATATTTAAATTAATACTACAATGTTTTAATCATGGCTGCAACTTATATATAGTTTCAATAAAACTATTAGGACACATGCATGCATAGAAAACAAACGTGAGGTGATCCTAGACCATCCTATAATGGAAATAGGCCTAGCTAATTCAAACAAAGTATAGGGTTTAAACCACAAAAAAAAATATATAAAAATAAATGATGAAAAAAAAAACAGAAAAGGAACCGTATCGCCTTGACAACCGTTCGCTGGACGTTTTGTTGCATCTGTTTACGGCCTTTCATAATCTTTTCGGAACATGTTTGCTTTTTTATTATTAGTATTATTTGTCCTTTCCTACGGCGATGTATAGATTCGGCTCAGTCCCCTTTATACTCAGTTACGCCATTATTTCAAGATCCCCCAAAACCCATTAAACGGCGTGCGATTAGGACAGCGCTCCATAAACTATACGCATATGACTCCAATTGCACACAACGCGTGCCACTTTAACTGCAAATACAGGCGTACAGGTTTGGAGAACTTTAGTGGGAAAAAAAAAACGAAACAGGACTTATATGAATAAATGATTCGCCCATTCATCGTCAACCAAACATGAAATTGGCTTAAGTTGGAAAAGAAAACAAAAGGGATGTTATTGCTTTTCAATAGCAACGTTTTTTGTTTTGTTTGCGTAAATGGATGGACAGAACGTGTTTTGCTATGATGGAAGCTTAACCCTTAA
Source organism: Apostichopus japonicus (assembly GCF_037975245.1). Taxonomy (NCBI): domain Eukaryota; kingdom Metazoa; phylum Echinodermata; class Holothuroidea; order Aspidochirotida; family Stichopodidae; genus Apostichopus; species Apostichopus japonicus. The sequence continues at coordinate 15,433,965 of NC_092582.1, read as the reverse complement.
AAACGATACTATATATGTATATATATATATATATATATATATTTATATATATATGTGTGTGTGTGTGTCTATATATATATATATATATGTATATGTATATAAATATATATATCTATACACATATATATATATATGTATATGTATACATATATACATATATATGTATATATATATATATATTTATATATATATATATATATATATATATATATAAATTAAATATAAATATATATATATATATATATATATATATATATATATATATATATATATATATATATATATAATAATAATAATACACAACGGTATATCTTACTTAGGCCTAACCGTTGTTTTGCAAACAAAGAATAACACTTGATGTATACAAATATAGATATCAACGTATATAGTGGGCAATGACTGATGACATATGGAAATATTTAATGCTGTATTAATTGAACGATAAAGATACAAATTAGACCCAAATGGTAGCATGCATTGTTTATATATAGAGTGTGCACGTGTATGCACATGCATGCATGGTATACGCCAACGCGAATTGAGCAGTATAATAAATAAAGGAAGAATCAAAGGGAGATCGAAGATAATTGTTAGGGAACAGCTGCAGTTATATCTTCTCTTGCTACAACTGATTGAAGAGGAGTCAGTGGTCGCCTTTGTCCACCCAAGATAAATAAATACTATTTAATATAATATTTTTATTCAGCACAAAGTAATATATATATATATATACCCGTATCTCGTCTTGTATTAAAACAGGCATGCACTTAACCTCACATCGCATAACCAATATTTTTTTTTGTATTTATTTATTTATTTATTTTTTTGGTGAGTGTTTTCTCTATCATCTGATGGCTACCGTTTACCACATTTGAGAAGCTTATCTGATCTTGGAAGATATCGCTCGGAAAGCCAATCTCACCTTTCTTTATGTAAATGAAACGCCGCGTATATCGCTATATGCTGACGAGTTGATGTAATCTCGTTTATCTTTTTTTCTTTAAGCTCTGCTAAAGTACGGGTATACATGTATTAATACTGCTTTGTCCTGTGTAAATAAATTAGGGAAGATTAATATCAGCATATTTATTTCCCCCCCCCTTTCTTTCTCTCTCTCTTCTGTTTCAAAACGTTTCAAAAGTAACTAATTGCAAGTTATAATTATTTTAAAGTATGTTGCTAATAGTCGGACTTTGAGTATAGATTCAACTCAGAGAGAGATGTGGAGAGAGTGATCTTTAATACCATCTGTATTTCTCATCATAACCTGTTTTGGCTCCTACTTATTCTACAGGAGCCCCCTTTTCTTGCCCTATGATGACAATCTGCGATTGAATTAGCGTATATGAGCTGCCTTTGCAACCGGTCACTTGGATTTTGAAATTTAGGGGGAAACAAAACACATCAGAGGTGACAGACGAGTGGAAAAGAATAAGGAAACCAGCTTTATGATTCGTAGCATGTTATTTTTTTATTTTCCTTTATTTATTATATTGGATTCAGTAACGTTTATCTTCGTATAATATAGAACGTAACACTTCGCAGCAGATAAAAAACAACGAAAAAAAAATAATAACAGTATACATATTACCATTTTGGAATTGTTAACAATTTCTGTCAAATCTAGAAGATGGCAACATATCGAAACATTACATTCTGTCCGTCAAAGCAGAAGTAAGCAAACGATTCTCTCCACTCAATCTCTCCCATTTACATCCTTGTTTTTCTTTGTAAATGTATCAAATTACTTAATTACCTAATTTTCATAATTAAGTTCATTAAACTTGCATCTACTACTCAATGATCTTCAATGTTTCGTGAGACTCCTTTCTGATCTCTGTTTTCGTTGGTCAATCATCCATCACTACTTTGTCCTTATAAGGGTAAAAGCTACTAAATGTTTTATCTCTCAATATAGAAGTTTATTCCATCTTCTATGTTTCTTCACTCTCATGATTCATGTGTTTATTGGTAATTCATGAATCGTTCGCTACCTTAATTGTCCTTCTCATTGTAATTATACCAAATTGAATCTCTCTCAATATTCATGAGTTTATTAGACGTTCATCCATATCTCAATTGTATTATATATCTGGGTACCTCTGGGGACCTTGTCCTTCTCAGAGTAAGTATACCTAAAGGTTCTCTCTTAATATTTCTTTAGTTCATTAAACGTTTATTCACCACTTAATTACTGTCTTTTGTGTTGGTACTCAAGAAGTGATTTTTTAAAATAATTTTCTGCTCCGCGGTCCATAGTTTCTTCCATCAGCCACTCTATAGCCTTTTCTATGCGTACTTCGTGAGCAGTAAATTACCCACATCTTCGCTCGCAAATCCTGTGGAAAAAAAATTGTTTTTTTGTAAAGGATAAATGTAAAGGAAATGTTATCTTTTGTTCGTGAAAATGCAGGTTCCCTTCGCATTTATGCGCAACTGTGTGATATGAAATCTAAGAGACTGACTTCGGTCAGTTTGCGGCTTTGATAAGCCAATGAGGCTTCTTCGCGAGTTCCTGAAAGGATCTAAAATACATACATACATACATACAAACAGGATGTCGTGAGTTCCATTCCAATGCTTATTCATTTATTCATATATATATATATTAGAATTTTGTGGAACGACTTCATATATAAATATATATATATATATATATTTATATATGAAGTCGTTCCACAAAATTCTAATATTAAACCTTCCCTGCTCCCGATCCATAAAAGACTTTGTTGGGTCTTTCATTATTATCACCAGGTCAAAAATTGTGACGGTAGCCTCTAATCTAAATATCAACCACATTAGTCAAATTATTCACCAAAAAAAAAAAAAAAAAAAAACACGAGGATAACAATCGTTTTAAGGGTTAAGCTTGCATAGCCAACATGTTCTGTCCGTCCATTTAGAGCAAAAATCGTTGCTTTTGAAAGCCATCCCGCTTTCAAAACGCCCTGCTTTTCTTTCGAAGAATAGTATTTGTCGTCCCTTTGAAATCATCCTATGGCTTGATAAAGAACACGGTCCAGTCGTGTCAGTCAGTTTTATGGCTTGTGCAAGTGAATCCAACACCGCAACTGTGGTAATATTACAAATATAGTTTAGTTTTGGTAAGATTAAGATACTCTACGAATAATTGTAAATTTCCAGTCTAATCTTTGTATTTTAAAACAAAACTTTGTATATGTATATCTATTTATATATAGGTTGAGACTTGTTGAGACTAATGGAACACTAGTGTAGTTGTTACTCAGAGTTTCACGCGTTGAGCGATCATCAGACAACACAAATATATATATATATATATATATATATATATACAAATACAAATACAAACTTTTGACACTGAAAAGGTTCGTTCAGTCTCCCTCGAAAGAATATTTTCCACGAACATAAATATCGGTGATAGGTAACCAAAATGGTAGTCTCATTAAAAGTAATTTCATTTAAAAAGAAAAGGAAAGATATAGCCTGGTTGGAAAGAAAGCGGCCATAAAGCTTGCTTATAACAAAAGTATATACATGAACAACTCATTGATGTATAGCCTGTTGCAGAACTGTATGCATATTGCCGAGGACAGTTGGACATGTAGACAGACAGATAGACAGACAGACAGAACAAATTACAGATATAGATCATGAGAGAGATAAACAGATTGTTGAATATCGCAGATTCATGAATGGATGGATGGATAGACCATTCAGATTGTCGTCTTAGTTTCTTATAGGATGAATTCATTAATAAATAAATGTCATTTGAAAATGTGAGTGCGAGTAATGTTTCTACATTCCGTTCACTTTTCATTATATTTACCTTTAATGCGGTCTGGACTGCTCCTTTAAGGTTACATGATGATAACATTATGGTCTCATCAGTCCATGGCCTAACTTTGCTAATATATTATAATCCATCGTTTTATAAAATTCTAAATAACACAGCCATGTAAAATGCTGTTCTTTTATCGTCAAACATGCAGACGATAATCGAAATATATATATATATATATATATATATATATATATATATATATATATATATATATATATATATAAGTATGACATGCAGACACCATTTAGTTATTCTTATTGACAAACTGATAATAAAGAAGACTCTAAACCTGTTATATTGTGAGGTAATAAATGTCTGCATTTCTCTATTGACTTTTATGTCCTTTTAGAGCCGGAGATAACCTAGAGCAGTCGTTGTGCTAGACTGACTAATCCAGCCGTTTTGGTTAGTGAGCCTCATATGATAAATGAAGAACTAACTGCATTTTGGATTGATATAGTATTAGGTTTTCACGGTCGGCAACATATCAAAATTGATTTAGTTTCTACTGTCTAGATATTAATCTTCCAATCTATTGGAGGGAGCAATCTACCACCCACTCCTCCTCCCACCCCCACCTTCCCCTCCCCCTCATCCTTTTCCTCTCCATTCCCATTCGTTCCCTCCATGTAGGCTACACTAACTACGTTAAGTCGCCCCTATAGGGCCTCTATAGGGTCATTTTGACATAGGATATAAGTTCGGACCTGACACGGTTTGTGATTCGCGTAACCAGTCTGATCAGCTGGTACCACATAACTTTTATCCATGCTCACTATTCTCTACGATGTTTCATCTCCTCTTAAACTCCTCTCATATATACATATCAAGTTATGTCAAAGGTTTTTTGTCTTTTCCTTTTTCTTTTATCTTTCTTTTTTGCTACGCACTCTCTTATAAATTGAATGAAATCTTTTTACTTTCACCGTTGTCAGTTGCTTCGTTCATCAGTTTTTTGGCATAATGCTTCAAAGAATTCACCATTAGGGACCCCTCAGAATAACAAGGAAAAGTCTGTCCTCAGTCAAGAAAGGAAAACTATCAAAATAACACAAAACATTAATTTTGTGATTTTGCTGTACGACCCGAATACGCGCCGGAGGGTAAGCAAGTCGACAAACTTAAATATTTCCGTCTATGTTTTGTGGTTACCACGCATTATCTCATTTCCCTTATTTTCGCGGAATCACCTGCCACCCGCTTGGCAGGGTGCACCCGTGTATTAAAGCGTTAAATTCGTCAAGTATTCATTCGCCTGAGCGTAATGTGGAAAACTAAAAATTTGCAATGACAAAACAACTGGTGCAAAGACTATTCGACAGTAGGCAAGGGACTTAGAAACATGTTTCGACAATTCTTTTTTTTTTTTTCAATTATAAAATAAAGGGAAACGAAAGAAGGGAATTAAACATAGAGCAGAGATAAGAAAAAGAAAAGGAAAAGTTAAAATATATAAGACAATTAAACGTTAAAAAAAATTAACTAATATTCTATTAGATTGTATATTTAAAAGACAAAAGAGAGCAAAGATAAAAAAAAAAAAAATGAAGGAAAATGAGTAAATCGTTGTGAGTACGTTGACGAACGATCGAGGCGCGAAGTAGAAGGTTGATGCGGAAATTGCGCGACTCAACGGTGCGAACAAGTTGGGTAATTGCGCGCTTGTTTCCCGCGTGGAATGGCTATCGATCTAACGACTGAGGGATTTTTGTATTTCAGCTACTTATTCTATTAAAGCAATTGTATGGGTTAAAAACAAGTCTTGCAAGTTTTTTTTTTCATTTACTTTTTTATTTATTTATATTTGTTTATTTTTTCGTTTTACTTTATTCATTGCACTTTGGGACCAATAAAGGTCACTTTTTTCAATATATATATATATATATTTTATATCTTAGCAAAACCACATCCCTTGTCGTGTACATCGTCTGCGGATTCAAGCATGAAGAAAAGTTAACTCCCTTTTTTTGGGGGAGTTTAGTTTTGATTAAAATCTAACTTTTTACACGTTGATGAAATGGTTCTTATTGGCAAGCAATTCTCTTTCTGCGAGAAAGACAATGATTCGCCTATAGGAAATTTCTCATATTTCATATCATTTATTACACGTATAGGTCTAATTATATATTTTTTTTAAATAGGTTCTTAACATGTTTTCCCCAATTTGCAACGAATTTTTCAGTCACTTAATACGTTTCTCCCACAGTTTGACAAAAAAAAAATCTTCCTAGATAAATCTGGCTATCCATATCAGGTTTACATCATTAAAAACCACTTCAGCTATTGTACCATTTTTTTTTTTTTTTGTGAAGAACAATTTTTTGTTATTAAAGTTTGTCACAAAAGTCTTCTGACTTCTTTGTTTTGTTTTGTGTTGTTTTGCTGCTTTGGTAATCTAACGTACCTTCTGTGATACGATCGATTGTGAATAAGTTTTGAGAAATGCTCAATAAAATGATGGAAGATATATATATATATATTTTTTCTGTTCTGTTCTTTTCTGTTCTTTTGCTTTGCTTTCTTTTCTTGTTCGGATGTTGAAATCATATGAACAGATGAACTGCTTTCTGGGTGCTGTTTCTCTTTATGTCTGTTTCATTATTTGGTTTAATATGTTCTATCGACAGTTTTCTGTCACTAAAATCAAAAACACGATTTTGACAAAGAACTCTACCGTCGGTGGTAAAATGTGTAAACAGAGACAAGTAGAAAGTAATATGTTTCCAGCATGTAGTGGTACTATTTTTAAGATAAGATAACCCCACCCCCCTCCTCCAGCCCAGAAACAAGACTTTTAAAACTACAAGCATATCTCCCAAGATATACCATGCCCACCCAGTACTGTACTGTCATGTCCCGCTGCTTCAAAGCACTAGTATTGTCAGTACGAACATCATGTTTTATATCAGATAAAGGTTAGGAACTGTTAATACTATCAATACGAGTGCTTTGAAGCATGATATGGAAGGACAGTTTAAGAGGTATTCGCAATATAGAACTGTCCCAATAGGGTGGATATATCATGCCTCTTGAGGGGAATTGTGCATCACGAAGATATATATATATATATATATATATATATATATATATATATATATATATATATATATATATATATATCATATCAGTATAAGATAATACTCGGGGTTATTTTTCCTTTCCACAGTTGTATCTGTGCATACATTGCTGTTCTCTCCGTTGCGATAAACAAACTTATCATACTGGTTGTGTGATACGATAATTCCAAAATCTTTAGCCCTGTATGTCCGGTGTTTTGTATAAATTTCAGTAAATGTTTGGGTTCAGCTGAAGTAATGCATATTCATATCTCTGATGTCGTAATGGATGCAAACTTAGTTTAGGTATATCTTCCCTTTTTTCTTAAAACATACTTTTTATTAAATCGGAAGACCCGGTGTGATCCCGTAATATCCTTCTAATCGAGTAAGTTGCTTCTATGTCGGCAGAGAAATGAATGAATAAACGAACGAACGAACGAACGGACGGACGGACGGACGGACGGACGAACGGACTGACGAACGGACGAACGAACGAACGAACGAACGAACGAACGAACGAACGAACGAACGAACGAACGAACGAACGAACGAACGAACGAACGAACGAACGAACGAACGAACGAACGAACGAACGAACGAACGAACGAACGAACGAACGAACGAACGAACGAACGAACGAACGAACGAACGAACGAACGAACGAACGAACGAACGAACGAACGAACGAACGAACGAACGAACGAACGAACGAACGAACGAATGCAAATAGGCATATGGTTCCCTCTTCCAAATTGAGCGTGACTGTACGATCACGTATCGACCAATGAATATCTCTATATGATATTGGTTACCATCTGGTAAGTTTGAAGTTATCGGCGATCTACAAGTCATTGAATCACAGAACAAACAAATTCAAGAGGTCTATGATCATCACCCTTACTATAACCAATCACCAACAGTATACAAGAAGGATTCAGAGTTTGAAGGGACAAGGGAAATATTTGTAAGATGTCTTTTGTTCGTTTACAAATTTGCTACATACTTTAATACGGTGGTCTGCATCTATTACCATAGCAACTTCGCCATCTTTTTATGTCAGTTACCTGGCTGAGTGTAGAACATGTGCTTATGTCATGAAAAGCGTTTTTTTTTTTTTCAATCAAAGAGTAATTGGAAAATGACCAAATATTTCGATACCAATCACTGAGTAGATCTTAAATGAGTTTGACACTTTACCTTTACCGATGACGTCATCGAATAGCGCGTGCGCATTGCAATGACGAGGTAAAAAGATTGAATACCAAAAAACGACAAAATTAACCCAAGAAAACAACCATTTTTTTTTCAGGGAACAACAGAATGGAAAATTATGCATTACATATGGAATTAAGTGCTGCACAGCCCGAACCCCAGACCCCTTCCCAACTACTTTTGATGACGTCATCGATATGACGTAAGAATCATGAGAATATGTGTGTTTTTCTTCGGTTAGAAGGATCGGTTAGATGGAATGCAGCTTTAAGTGAGTTATCACTGCAGACGCTGATGCTACAAACAGAGCATTTAAAAGACTTTCTTTGGCAAGCCTCATCTTTTTCGGCAGGTGGTTAAACATCCTGTTAGCGACCGCTATCAGTTCTATTTCCGATTTGCAAAACCTTTCGAAATTAAAATCGATTTTGCCGTTCTTTTTTTCGCATCAGAGAGAGAGAAAAAAAAGACCAGGTACGGATTCTTGAAGTCGAAGGCCTTAAGCAGTTTGGTCTTTGATAAACTCATCTGATGAAACTTTGGCAAATATGAGATGAGAATCCCCATTACCTTGATGTAACGTGGACTATAAGTTCAATTGAAAAATGTGAATACATTGGCCGGCAGCGCCAGACAAAAAAGAAGATGAGAGAGAGGAGATGAAGAAGATGAAGATGAACAAGAAGAAGACACAAAGGGGAAAGTGGAATAAGAAATAAGGATTTTTGTTGGTAGAGTTGCTAAAGTTAAGAATATGTATAAGAAATAGTTTGTAATATAATGAGGTACATGTATGTATATTATGATTAAAGAAGAAGTCAAAATGGCGCCGGACGTAGAAGAACTTTGTTGTATCCTCCAGGATAGGAGCCAAATGTAGAGAAAGAATCGGACTTGGATACCTCGTGTTCGTGTTTATTTAAGGCCTTGTTCCAAGTAACCAGAATGCCATAGCATTAATATGCTGACAAAGAAGTATATCTTAATAATAATAATAATAATAATAATAATAATAATAATAATAATAATTATAATAATAACAATAATAATAATAATTATTATTATAATAATAACAATAATAATAATAATATTAACAATGACTTCCAATTCAACATTTTTAACTCAAATTCGCAATCTTTTCAATTTGTAAAGTTATTTCAGATGGGAACCGTAGATTGCTCTTGAATTGAAAACCTACCTTACTATGACCAGGCCGGGGATCGAACCCGGAACCTCCCGATTGCTAAGCCTCATTGCTTCCATTGCCACCCGGCCTTTATCCACATATCAATTCCTTAGCGCCATTCCTTGTGCAGCACGCGAACTGAGTTCGACCGCCGCAGTTTTAGGCCTATGACTTTACCACATAGACCATTTTCCTACAGCCATAGCGTGAAAAGTTAATACCGAAAAAACTTAGTTCAAACGGCTATAAACAGAGAAATGTGTTGTCTCTAAAGTTCTGTTATTTTCTTAACAATACAGTTCAAAATTCCACCGGACTTCGGTGATTTACGATGCAAGGTTAATAAATATCGAACTCAAAACCCTCATTGAAAACACACAGTAAATACTGAAGAAAATCACCATTTGATAGCCGTACTTTGTTTGCGTAACCATCCTCTTGAATATTCATTGACAAATTTAGTTCAAACGGTTTTGAAAAGGATTTTTTCTTAACTTTACATTGATGTTAAATTCATTTTCATTGGTCACTATCTTCAATCGGACCAAGTACAATCCAATCGAATGTCTTCTAAGAAAAATACAAGTTTCGCTTTCTTCGGTGGGCACGCCGTTACGTAATATGTGTATCCTGTACTCTGCAATAGGGTACAGCTACGCAATGCACAGTGTTCACCTACATCGCCACAGCCGAGTTTCGCTTTCAAAACGTCATATTTTATTGAACTTAATATTATTTCAAAGAAAATGACCGTGGAATATGCATCATAAATATTGAAGCAAATAAGTACCAATTAATTTATCTAATGCAATCCTATAATTATAGAAACACCGTTTAAGACCCCCCTGATGAATGGAATAGTCCAAACAACTTGTCCGCACAGAGCCACAGGATTTTCGGTCAAGGTGATGAGTCATACGCGTTGGTCAGTAAGAGGGCTATTTTGAAGAATGTTTAGTGTGCATTTTAGAAAGAAAGGAATTGATATGCTCGGCCACAGCACCGGTATACCGGGCCACAGCACCGGTATATCTACTGTAAATATGCAACAAACTCCGAGGAAAATTTGCACTATGTGTACAAAACAACAAGAGTAAGAGGGCAAGTACATACACTTCTCTTGGTAAGAGCGTCAGTATACTCGTACACAGCGCCTAACGCAAGTACGAACTTCGCACATCAGATTAGTATTATTAAGTGTATACATCGGCATGAGTACGATTACAAGTAGAAATTCTCTTAGCGCATGAACTATATTATACTTAAATATAGTCTTGTACTAGTATATCTATATACTAGAATTTCAAAATGTCCCTGTGTGCAGTGGCGTCACCAGACTTTTCAGTCTGGGGGGGCACAGGGGGGGCACCAGCATTTGATGGGGGGGCACTTAGGTGGATACGGATCGCCGTCCTGGGGGAGGGGTCTAAGGGGAGGGGGTGCCCCCTCCAGGCGCGGCAGAACGGGGGGGGCTAATGTGTAGAGACTATCTAAGCGGAGCGCCACCATCGGTTGGCGCGGAGCGTACAAGAAATTTTTGGGTTTTTCAAACCCCCAGATGGCCGGAAACGGCACTTCCCGAGTGTTTTATGCTGCGAATACCTAGCTCTAAAATATGGGTCTCTAGCCTGCAATTTCTCAGATTGCACGTAAAAGTCTGTAAAAACATTGTAATTTGTATATTCGATGGTGCTTTAAGAGAGTAGCTATTACTCGTAGTGTACTCGCAAAGACGTTTTTGAGTGTAGTAAGGGGATGTTGGAGAACTGGCTGAAATGAAGCAAGTCATTGGCCTGAGACGAAGTTGTGTTGCGCTTACCGGTACTCACACTCACTGCTTCCACTTTTCACGGAGCGTGAAGACGCGGTTGGGGTGACAATGTGGTCTATAGCCAGGGGACGGGCCGAGGGTCCCCCAGCATTTACTAAAATTATTACACCTATATAGTATACGTGTGCATCGGACAGATCGACAAGTATGCATTGAAAAATGGGCAGATGCACGTTTCGGAGCCTTGGTAAATATTGGGGGGGGGGGCTTATCATGCATTTGCCCCCTCAACTTTGGAAAATTTTCGCATACGGAGGATGGGCTAGATGCAAAATGCTGCCACATTTGATGCTAAATTCGATCTGAAGATATCTCCAGAAATTGCTATTTTTGAGGTAATGATTTTAACAAGGGGCAGAATTTTGCAGAGGATATGAACCACATGCTGTCGATATTATGCCTAACCCTATATCAATAGAACCTACATTTGTTGAATTAATGTGTGCATGACCCCCGACTCCTTTCTTGTCTTTCTCGTTTTCGCCCATTATCTGTTAAGATGTAACAGGTTCCAGCATCGTTATTGGCTCCTATCAGGGATCTCACCATGCAATCCAAAGTTTGATCACACATCGAGTATGGCTCAGTATGCAGGTGTGAACATTCGCCATTTGTTCCTACAAGCATCTAACCTCAAATGACCTCTGCACCCCCTACACAACAGGGTTAATATATGGGTCCACAAATATAGGCAAGTATGGTGCCTGCGGACCCTCACATTCTCACATTTCGTCAGCTCCTAACCTGTCAACCTCAGACCAAGGCAACATACCGCAGTACCCTCCCTTCTCACAGTCATGTAGCTCGCGAAGCGGATGTGTATATCCGCTGGTATGGCGTGAGCACTGACACATTCAATGTAAATATCGACACCTGTTGTGATGGCGCAGGTCACGACTTCGATACCCGACGTTCAAGGATAAACCTTTTTCATTTTTTCGCAGCTCATTTGAAGAAAATACGAATTACTGTGCTTCTTTGTCCTTATGAAAAACCAACTCAAATGATGGGAGTTGAATATAACAAAATATATATATATTTTTTGACCAACCCAAATCTCAGATGGGGGGGCACTCGGGGGGGGGCACTGGGTTTTCCAGGGGGGCACGTGCCCCCCCTGGCCCCCGTCCCCCTTGGCGACGCCACTGCCTGTGTGTACCCGGAGTACAAATGTATGATGTGAAGTGAGTATATAAGTACAAAACACCGGTACTCGCTATGCCACTGTATACCACAAGATCTGAAGGTTTATGTCAGCTATATACATCCTATATTTATATCGATCGATACATACATGAACCAGAATCCAGCGATATAGTTGAACGCTAAGAGCAGTTACTAGCCTTGGCACAATTGGTTTTAAGAAATTGTGCGTTTTATTGAAAATTATTTGAAGTTATTTTATAAATTCACTGAGAAGTAAATTATCTGTCAATTATTTGGACAATTATTTGGACAATTATCTGGACAATTATCTGGACAATTATCTGGACAATCATTTGTCCAGAAGAAAGATACACATTAATCCGCCATTGTTATGACCATATGATTCCGTGCATTCGCAGTTATCGTTTACCCGTTACGATTTCGTTTTAGTGGGGAGAGTGTTATATACTATAGGTTTTTAGCAACAAGTCCTACACCATGCAGGGGCGGCTTATACATCACATATTCAACATGAATATAAGTTTGTTGGTAAATTGTATTTACTGATATAGTTTCATTAAGAGTCCTGCTTCCTTTGTTGTATCATCTTAGAACAGCGTGATATAGCCTAGGTATGTTACGTCCCTGTCTGAAAGAAACTATAATAAACCTACATAATATATATGTTATCTCTATATACGCAAGTCCATCAAACGCGTTCGCAGTTTAAACATTCAACCACCATGGATATACGCTCAATTATGCGGCCAATCATATCTTTGTTTAAAATAATTATGCCGAACTTAATTATTCGACAGGCAATTTATAGAATAGTTTATTGTCCAAAATTGTTGGCATGCTTTATAAATTTATAGGTATATATTGGTTCAAATGTCATAACATAATTTTTTTTTCAACCTCCTGGAAACTGTAATGAAAATCTAATTTCACTTGATGCATAGGCCTATAGCCTATATCGAAATGTATCGGTATCCTACCGTGAATTTTGGTTAGAAACTATATCTTTGCCCGACTTTTTCTTCGTTGCCTTTTTGAAAAAGATTAAGGGGGAAATGTAGCAGCCCAAACCACCACATGAATTAATCTATATAGGTATAGGCTATTACCGTATGTTACTAACGTATACGTCCGCGACTATTTATGCTATAGCTTCACAATAAGCAAAAGCTGTGTATAGCGCCGTATTTGCTGTCAAAACTACTTGCATAGTAACTTGATCGACATGACGACATACTATGTTTTTCTGCCCTTGCGTCGAACTCAAGTGATGGCCTAGAATTAATACAAATAATCCCTAAACAAAAACAGTCACCCCTCCCCCTCACCCCCATAAAAAATCCCCACAAACTAAGATACGCTTCGGAGGATGTTTTATCGAGTGAATCGGCAGTTTCTTCACTTCATCGGCAGAGCTGATCACAATAATATAGCAGAGGAGTGCACCCTTCAATTACAATGGCGACGCGCCCGTTCCAAAGTGCTCGTAAATTTTCCCGCCGTTTTGGTAGAACGGTGCAGGCAACACTAACTTTTTCCCTTTAATATATATATATATATATGTATATATATATATATTTATATATATATATTTATATAGATAGATAGATATACCGTAATACAGTACACTGATCTCTCTCAACCAACTCCCCGAAGAATCCAAATTTCATTCTTTTCTCATCAGTTAAACTATATTTATTTCATTGTCTTTGAAAACCCTCTCCTTAAGTGACTTCTCGCTCTATTGGCATCATGATGAAACCTTAAATTATACATTTTATGCATGAGGGAAGGTCATTTGGCGGGAAGAGAGAAATGAAAAGAGAGAGAGAGAAGAGAAAAAAAGGAAAGATTATTTACCCTATGTTTATGATCAATCGCCTTCTTCTTGATGCAAATCGAACTTTTGTGGAAAAGATCATTATTTTATGCCACTTTTTAACTGTATTATTATAACCGTTTGCAACATTAAACATTCTCGCCTGATATTCCATACTTACTAGCGACAATTAATCACGTTGTCTGTATACCCGAGACGTTCACATCCCGCGTTCAGTTGCCTCTCTCTCTAATTTGCCGGCGATCAACCGGAACATCTTTCGAAAATTGGATTTCTGCGCCCTAGTCACCTTCCCTTTTAAGTCTTTGCAGAAAAACATTCGCCAAGATGTAGGGAAGATTATCTCCCAAATTGTCAAACAATAGGTAACTGAGCTAATTTGCGGTCATCAATATGCAATTTTTTGGCAGTATCGGATGGTTCCCCGGGGAAAGCGTGTTAGAATATTAAAGCGGCATATGAACGATTTTCCATCATGCATGAGATCCGTGAAGCAAAAAGAGGTTGTCATCTTTTTCCGATGTGTAATTGATTCCTCAAGCATATAACTGTACAATGTCTATAAACCGGTACTGTTAATATCATACTGGGTTTCTTACACTTAATTTGTTCAGGTTTACGCGACAGCAAAAATACAACTGCTTAAAGGAAAATGCAGTTGTTTTTTTTAAAGACGTTTGTAGTGAGACCGACGGTGGGGCTGGGGAAGGGGAAAGGGTTGAGTGAAAGGAAAAGGTTTGATAGAAAACGTTGCACAGGGAACGAAACGTCGGGATAACTAATATAGTGAGGTAGGTTTATCAAAATATACTGTTTACACGACCGGTAAAGATTCCTGACTTCGCCCGTTTCACACGACACTGGGCAACACGTCGCGCTCTCTAATACTGGTTACTAATATTGTCACATACTAATTTCTAAGTCATGGCCCATGCTAATGAAAAGAAAGTACTCCAAAGGAAAAGGTCGAGAGAAAAAGAGTGTAAACAAAGACTTTGACGACTCATTCATTGTAATATTATTTATAATGTAGGTTTTTATCATAACTTTATACACTGAAAATCAACCCGATGGATTTAATTCATAAACGACCGACTTATTGACACACTCCTACAATTTCACAGTTATAAGAATTTAGTTAATTCCGTAGGAAAGACTATAAATTTTTCCTTCTTCCATTTGCGCCTTAGATCCGTGTCAGGTCACATTATGTTACGAACAGAAGCAAGTATCACATTAGTTTGTGGTAGAATACTCCATATAATTTCTCTATTGAATTGACTTGTTCACTATTCGTAAAATTACCCTTTGTATGTTAGCTTACAGGTCGGCCATTCATGGCATCTTCAATTATAACTTTCATGAACATTTAGATTTTTGGCTACAAAAGTCAACAATTTTCATCATTTATAAAGAGGCCTTATAATACATCGTTAGGCAAGTTTCCCACGCTGCTCATCCAAGGCATATAGGACGGTCTTACATGACTTCCATTGTACCACCACATGTATTTCTATATGATCATGGACGTCAACGCTCACCCACGAAGAAATCCAGTTTGGTAGCACGTCTAAAAATGAGACCATTCCACCATTCCATTCTGGCACATTGTGCGATTCATAAAATGTGCCACGTATAAACGCATATTCTACTCTATTCTATCTAAGGTCATGTTAGTCAGTATAGAATAATGTCTTCTAGAGTCAAGTCTCAAGTTATTTGTAATAATTGTGATATAACTTTAAGCTTGTGGTTTATGCTGTCGCCATAGTTGTCTTTGAACTTGCAGGTATAACTTCGATCGGTAATACAGTGTATGCCTAGAGCTATTGTATATAAATATAAATAAATATAAATATATATAAATATATACAAATATATATATTTATATATATTTGTATATATATATATATATTTATATGTATATATTTATATATATATATTTATATATATATATATATATATATTCATATACTTTATATATACTATATATATACTCAAGTTAATTAGGCTGCGCATCTTACTGACGTCACATATATAATTAACATCACACCAAATTCCACTCTAAACTTAAAAGAAAAACAATTGAATTGAGATTTAATATCAACAGAGTCAAACAAAATAATTGAGACAGAAAAGAACTCTCATCTTTAAACGATACAATGTATAAAAGTTGAAGAAGGTAGACTACCGTTAAGGTTCCCTGTCGATACTTAAATCAGATCTCACGTTCTGTTACCGCAGCGTGCGGCCGCTATTTCCTTTGAAAATGATACACATTAATCGTGCTAATATCGTAACATTGTACAGAGAAACAAACAAAAAACGGCTAAAAATAAAAGAAAGAATAGCTTATATATATATAACATACTTCACTTTAATTGTATACGTCCCATTTGTAGAAATTCATGATCAAACACTTTCCCGCCAAAAAAGTCCTAACCGTATCAAAAGTGAATTTTCTTCTCTTTTCCTTTTTTTTTCAATTGATATCACATGCAGACGATAAGAGGATCCAGTAGGTTTTAATGACATGCTTATTATTATCAGGTTTCCCGCCATTTATTATATCTCCATAAGAGAATCTTGACACCTTACTTTTTCGCTTACTACTCTAATTTCATCGTAAATTGGTGGCTGCTTTTATGGTCGTTTAGTGGTGTGTATTGTTTTAATCAAGTATTAATCGTATACATGAAACAGAAAATAAGGAAGTCGAAATGACTATCATAAATCATTCCTCTTACCGCTTCGATTACTTTCATTTAGATGATGGGTTGGAAACGTTTCTTAAACGTATATTGGAGGTTTGTATACGATAAACTGATCGTTAAAATGGTTCTATGTACAATCTCTGGCATTTATAAGGTTTAGACTTATAAGATCAGACGTTTGCTACAACTATAGAGGATATTTCAACCTACTTCTTTTACCGTGCTAAAGTTAGGGACTATTTTTCCTTCAAATTTCAAAGGGAAATATATTGAGACGGATCTTAATTATATTGTCCTTCGATCTCATCAATGTCTGGTGAGGTCAATTCTCTTCGACATTATAAGATTTCAACCAAAGATTTGGTCTTTATTTCTACAATAATATAAACCTTATGCAATTTTCGAACACTGAATTCGCTCTTCTTCTTTAAATAGTACATTAATATGCAAATCAGGCTAGGCCTATAAACATCAGTATTGGCTTACAGTGTTAGGCTGTAAACATATACACTTGCAAGCCACGGTCCAGCCAGTTGGTACAACTTTATATCCCGCTTCATAGCACTAGTACTGACAGTATAAGCAGTGTCATGAATGAATATCAAGTTTCTATCAGGACAAGGTTAGTAACTGTCCGTACTGTTAGTACGGAGTGCTTTGAAACATGATACGGGAGGACCGTAGTACATGGTGGTATTATAATAGGAAGTTTGTCCAAAATGCCCTCATAATTTGCAAACGATTATACTATCTACTTTTTATTCTTACGAATTAGTTATATTTTTGCCATTTTATAAATATTATTCATTTTGATGATAAAATGAAATGTTTCTATCTTACTACGATAATTGTTCTCTTCAAGTCACCGGCCTGTGACCGAAGAAATTATGACTTATCGGGTTAATTTATCGGTGTGAAATGATGTATAAGTTTCAAGCAGATATATGTATATGCTCCATTCGGCATAAAAAGTCATCCTTGCGATAAATTGTACACTTATGTACTGTATTTGTTTGTTTGTGTTCATTTTGCCATATCGATATATCCATTAATGTTTTTTTTTCTGTCTTTTGGTCTAACGTTTACTCCACTGGAATTGATTTATTATAGTAAAATGAAAAATAAATGAATGAATTAATGAGGCAATACGTTTCCAAAAGTTCAGCAACAAGCTATTTCTTATTTGCTTTATATATCATTAAGGATGAACTTCTACCATATATACCTCGCTTTATCAGTCGATAACAAATTTAACATCCCCACCCCCCCCCCCATCACCTCCACTTCTCCCTTCACCTATCAATCCACCGACTGCAGTTGTTTTCGTTAACGAGTAATGGGGACAATCATGTCATCGGGCCCGTTTTTATTGTCTTCATGTTCAAGTGCATTATCAAAATGAGAGGACATTTTTCTTTATCCCATAATGCTCCCTGGATTTCCTAATTGACCCCGTGCCCGCGGCAGTAGTCTCGTGACAAACACCTCGTCAAGCCATTCCGACCTAATATGGTCAGATTTTCTTTCGTTTTTTGAATACTAACTTTATTTGACTGATAAGAAACTTTCAATCGAAATGAACAGAAAATTGGATGGCAAGAATTACTCTAAACGTTTGGCTTGAAACACTGATATTTGTGAATACATTTTCGTGCGTGTAAGCGGCTTGGACGAAAGTTTGGGGCGAGGGGAGGGGAGGAGGCACACGTAACCCCCCCCCCCGCCCCTCATAGCGGCTAGGGCCATGCATATATCAACGATAACAAACTTTTACAAGTACTTCATAGTTCGTCATGTGGGCAGGTAAACGCAGGTATCTCTATATTGACCGCTAATAGCGATGTTGTCTTTGAATTAAAAGACGACAACCATCTTGCATTCAATACACGGAACTCTGAATAAAAGTATGAATCACCGAATCAAAGTTAACTTGTTCAGAGAAATCCCGTTCTATGCTGCATTGTAAGATGAAGTAAACTTTCTGAGAAGTAAATCCCAACGTGCTATAAAGTCAAGTAACATATCTAAAAACATATATACCATAGCTCTATATTTTTCTTTTGCCGATTTTTTATGTCCTCGTTTTGTCCCTAAACAATTTCTGTGGGGAGGGGGACGCACCCCATGGCTACGCCATTGCCTTCAAAGCCGACATTCGCTAAATTGACGTTTGACTTGTGCGCCTAGTTTTACTCTTATCCTTCGCTCTCTCCCTCTGCGCCTCCCTTTTTTCATCACGCGTTTCATGAAAAGATCAATATGTATATATGTATATATATATATATATATATATATATATATATATATATATATATATATATAACATATATATATATTTATAAATACATATATGTATATGTATATATATATATATATGTGTGTGTGTATATATATATTCTGAAATACTTTAATTAGTTTTGTTTAGATTATAATGAACAGTTGATTACAAATATTAACATCGCCTGACATCCATTGGTCACCGAATCACCAATGGTAAACCAAATAACATGAGAGTTTATAAGGTGAGGAGAAATATAGCAATTTGTGGGGGGGAAAAAAGCTTTATATCTGAGATTTATTTACGACTCGGTCTTATATGAAGATTACTCTTCGATAAATTTAAAATTTATAATAGCAGTCTATTTCTCATTATATCAAATAATGACATATATGCCTTCAAATATATCCTTTGTATTCATCGTAAATTTATTCGATGGTAATTTTTTTTTGTCTTTAATATTATATGTTTATCACATTTTGAGTGATATGGGCCTTTAATTTAGTAGAAACGAAAGAAAAATATGATTGACTCAACTCCTCAAATAAATGTTTTATTACATTGTGCTAATACTGTAGGAGTAAGAAAGCCGGTGATTTTGCCACGAGGGGATAAGGGAGGAAAGGTGGGTATGTGTGTGTTGTGGCGCGGGGGGGGGGGGGGTGCTGTGCAAGTTGATGAGAGGCAAACCAAGTGTTATATATATATATATGCCTATAGATATATATATTTATAAAGATATATATATATCTACATATATACATATATATATATATATATATATAAATATATATATATATATCTGTCTATATATCTATTTATCTATATATATATATATATCTATATATCTATTTATCTATCTATATATATAT
Organism: Apostichopus japonicus; assembly: GCF_037975245.1. NCBI lineage: Eukaryota > Metazoa > Echinodermata > Holothuroidea > Aspidochirotida > Stichopodidae > Apostichopus > Apostichopus japonicus. The sequence goes on along the minus strand of NC_092582.1, from coordinate 15,413,986 downwards.
ATATATATATATATATATATAAATATATATATATATATATATATACATACGTACATACATACATACATTTACATTATTACCATATTCCATCAGCATCATACGTTTGCCTAAGCATGAACCGATGCATGTGTTAAGTCTGAACAATATTAATTATTTAATATTCATCTTCCGGCCAATAAGTCCTAGTCGATGCCGGGCATGCGTGAGGTTAAACATCAATTTTTTTTCTTCGTCACAAACGGGCAACTGAGAAAATAATTTCATGACCAATAAAATCTCCTGAGCGATACAAAAACTAATCGAATCAAGCCGGATAAGTTTAATTAAATAATGATTTTTATATAAGGGCGTGTTCTTTTGTTAACAGAGAAACAGAAACAAAGAATCGATCATCAGTATTATTCACGTTTAAGTCCTTGTACATTTATTTCCTTTTCGTATTTATTGATGTCAATATATAGATATATATATATATTTTTGTTCTTTTGAAATTAGAAATGAAATTTGTTCTGTGTTATTTATTCTGTGTTCTTTCTGTATTGGTTATTTAGTCCTCCAAAGTGGAAAAGGTTAATTTGGAAATATGTTCATGGTTAAAAGACAAGTTCGATTTTTTGTCTTATAGAGACGTCAAAAGTACTAAGGTCAACTCATTACTAACGTTAGTATAGCTTAAGAAGCAGGTGTTTTCAAGGGCCTGTAAGCATAGGTCGTTTGTATAAAAAATAAAATACAAATGAATAAAACAGAGAAAATAAAATTTATTTTCGATTATGGTTTTTTATTTCGCCTTTCTTTTGTAAGTTTATTTCTTCGTCATTTCTGTTATTTCTCCGTTGAGTTAATCAATGAGCTACAATTTTTATGAAGACAAGTACTAGATCGAAGGTCATGAAAACGGCTTTAAATGACGGCACCCCCCCCCCGACAGGGGAGGGGCGGTTCCTTCCTTTAATCCGTTTCAACGTCACGGGATGGAAAAAAAAAAACATTTTCTTTCTCTTTTGGTAGGAAGATGAACTGAATATAATAGAAAATAATACACACTGGGAACTTTTGGTAATCCGAACATGATGTGAAAAAGTTAGGTTGTGACATTTATTTCTTTTATATGACTTCCTACCCTATCATTAGGAATGTATTGTCATGAGGCAACAAAATCAAACCGGTCAATTAAAAGACTTCGTTCATGTTTGTCTAATTGGTCAAATTACCCTCCCTCCTTCCTCTTTTTATTTTCCTGTTTCAAACTTTTAAACTTTGGGGACCAGCTATAGATCGGGGAGCGCTGGGTCTTTGGTCCACCTGACGCAATGGGTAAACCCGGCCCTTCTTGTACAATTATTTTCTAGCTTTCCTAGTACATGTCAAGAACATATCAATGAGTTTTGGTAAAATATTTTTTGATTGAAATTTACGACGCTTCTGGCTAATGATAGTAGAAAAACTCATTACACTGCATTTGATTAATATATGACTATGGCCAAGTTTTATTTCAAGTAATGAAGAAGAAGTAAAAAAAAATAAAAGAAAGTGGGGTGGGGAGGTGGGGGGGGGGAAGAACTCCAGTTTTCTTTGTATACATTTAACATAGTAAATATATGGAAAAGGTGTCTGCATGGGCGACCAAAGTCTAAAGAACTGAATGACGTTAGTAATTGCAAGTTTCTATAATGTTCATTTTGGTGCATATACTTATAAATGACCCGAGAAGAATACTTGATCAGTTTAACGTTCCACAATGTATAGTGTTCGTATAACATACAGAGGGTCTGGCAAAAGTACAGGAAACGAAACCAAAACCGCCACGAAATAAAAATTTCTTCGACTTTTAACCTTTCCAACAAATCCCCCCCCCCCCAACCCCTAGGAAATTGATTATTACGATACAGCAACATATATATTGATTAGCATATCTTTTCTTTTCAAAATCATATTGGTTGTAACATTCAGAAGATTTGGTGAAAACAATCTTAAAAAAATAAACAAAAATCTGTCGATTATTTTAAAGTAAGCTCTTCTTACTTCAGGATTTCAAAAACCACGTTACTATGCCCCCTCCCCCACGTCATTTTTCACGTTACATATTAATACCCCGCCACATAAAACTGAAACCACATAACGCACATTATATATGTACCCCATCAAATAACCTACTTTGTATGACTTGGCTTGTATCTCTCACGGGCGAGTGTTTCCCATATATCATAATCTAACCCCCCACCCCCCCCCCCGTCTCTTTCCGCAATATTCTCTTTTCGTTTGGATCCACTAGTCGTACTTCTATAGTTGACACACTTAAGTCTGACTTTCCAACCATTCTTCTAACACTCGTTTGACACCGATGTTTCTAGCCATTCATAACCATTCTAAATAATTCAAGATTTTCCAAGGCAAAAACTTTCTCTTGACGTTTGTAACATTGATAAAACATGTCGAAACAATTGGTTGTCATTAGAAAAGAAACCCCTTCTATGACTTTAACCGTCCCAATGCAATTGTGTCGTCTACTTCTACTTCTTCTCTCTCCACCTCTCTCTCTCTATTTTCCTTTTTCTTATTTTTAAAGTTATCTTTCAGCGTCATGCACCTTCAAACTTAATTAATCCCTTATTAAATATTTAATGTTGTCCAATGAATCCAAAGTATTCATTGAACTTCCATTCAATTCTCCCGTCACTAAACTCAGCCGTTAACCCCAGCAAACCAAAAAAAAAGGGCAAAAAATGCCAAAAAAGATAGCAAAGAACTGCGCTGTTCATGTAATATGTAGACGAATTGCCTTAGTCCTGGAAAATCGTTTGACCTGAAGACAATTTCAAGAAATATCTCTCAGAGATTATACTGTAGCGGCGATGTCATACATAGACAATGTTTTTTTTAAAAGATTTCCATAATTCACGATCCATAAAACGTGAATAAAGAAGAATACATATTTTGTCAATTGTTTATATTCCCCCTCTTCAATAAATAACAATTATAATTAACAATAATAAAAAAAATCAATATAAAAAATCAACAACATTAAAGACAACTTTAAATTTCAACTTTCCTGGCAGTTAAGTTATATAACGTAAACCCGACGAAGTCATATTTTATATTCATTATATATCATAAGGATGACTACCCTCATCAACGTTACTTGGTACGTCGAGCCATTCTGCAAATAATGAATATTCATTTATTCCGGGCTTAGTTATGACGTCACAATTTTCATTCTCAAATTGCTCCGTGTTAGCGCGGTTAGGGAATGTCAAGCCTAGCTTTATATATTAGGATACCCCCCCCCCCCCCACACCGACCGTTATACATATGATGGGGTTATGAATACTATAAATATTTTCTTAAGTACTGAGAAGTGGTACATAAGATATTAAATAACATTGCGGTTAGCTTACGGACTGAGTTTCCGAACATTTATCATGAAAAGTTCGGGTCTAGTATTATAGTTTTGTAATAGGATTGACAGTTTGCTGCCATCGACAGTGACTTGATGATGACGTCACAGTGACTACACGACTCGTGTTCAAGTTAGAGATCGAACCTTATTTGTCGGCGTTAGTGTCAGTGCCATCGTCATTGTCACCGCAGCATTGTTATTCATCGTCACCATCATCGTCGTCAACGTTGTCATTATTATTATTATGATTATGTATAAATATAAATATATTTATATTTATATATATATTAATATATATATATATAATATAAATATATATATAAATATATATATATTAATATATATATAAATATATATATATATATATATTTATTTATTTATTCTTTTATGACCCACATTCTTACTCCACTTTTTCGTTAACTCAGTTGGCTTATTTCCTTTTTCTTCTTTCTTTCATTACGTATACACTGTGTTGTCTACTTTAACCTGGTGGGGGAGGGGGGGGGCAAGAATCTATCTTCAATTATTTTTCCTGGGCCTATACTAACTATATATAATGATGCGAGATTGCATTACTTCCAAAGACAAACTCCGAATCGACACATCTAATTCCTGACCGATAATTTGACTTAATTTCCCGCACCATTCATTGACACAATAACAATTACCGTGTATGACAGTTACCGCGGTGACAAAATAACTCCTCCACTGTGTTGACAGCTTTCCAATTTACCAGCAGGGGTTTTAAGTGTCTGATTTCACAGCCTCCTTCCTAATTACGATTAAACCACGGAGCGAACTTATTTTTTTTCTTTTTCCTCCTCGCAAATTTCCACCTCTTTTTTCATTTTCTTAAGTGAGATCTGACGAAAACGTACCTGACATTATTTAGCATTAAGGGGATGAACCGTTACTTTTCACACCATTCTGAGCTGTCAATTTAAACATGTAAATTACTTTAAAAGTCACAATAAAATTTCACCTAGACAATCTATACATTAAATGGTAATATAACTACCACCCCCCCAACCCTCCCCTCATTTTCCCTCCCCTAATTTTTAACGATAATTGGAAAGAATTTGTTGGCTTTCCTCCTCCTTCTTCTATTTCTTCTTTCTTATTTTTCTCTGGGCAGAACTAGTTCAGATATAATATATATATATTTTTTGTCAAGAAGAATTTGTGAATGTACTCAAGAAATTAAACTAATTCGTGAGGTGTGATCAAAACTATCCCCTAATTCACTTATAAAACAATGAGATATTCCTACGTATCGATAGATTAAAGTTTACCTTTGTCCTTTTATCAACGCTTGATTTCCCCTAACAACCTGTTATTTTGTTGTCATTCCCCATCCCCCCACCCCCCCCCCCTCTTCATCTTCTTCTGTTTCCTTCTTTCTTTCTCTCATTTACGAACAAATTTTCTACCTGAGATCACCAACATTGATTAATTTGCAAGATATTATGGCTGATTAGAAGCCGTTTCTGGTCTTTTGCCTTCGGTTATGCCTCGGGGTTTATATTGCTGCTAAAGAGCATTTCTAGATATCATCTTCGTTTTCTTTTTTTTCTCTCTTTTTTTTTTTAACTTTTTCTTTTTCTTAAAAAAAAAAAATCACAACTTGACGTAGCTTCAGTTTGCTCTTGGCTGCATAACCGATCTCCTAAATTTTCTGGAAAAAAAAGTGACCAAAAAAAAAAAAAAGGAAAAAATATATATATATACGAAGAGACTCTTAACTCCCGAAGCACTGTAGGGTAATTGGTATATTATGTTTATCGTTGCATGAAATCTTAAGTAACCGTCAAAAAAGGGTATAAAATACATTTTCATGGCATTTTTTGTCTTTTTTATTTTTTTTTGCCAGTTAATATTTTTTCCTTCATCCTTCCTTTTCTCTCTCTTTTTTTTTTGTCCGTTATCTTTCATTCTTTTTATTTTCTTTCAAAGTGGATTCTTTTTTTTCTCTTTGACTAGTTGGGCTTGCCAATTCATAATCAGATATTCCGCACAAAACGGGTTAACCATTGGGGGCCTGTTATTCTCCCATTAAAATGTCTTTTACGGTGAATCCATTAGCGGGTGAACAAAAAGAAAGTTAGAAAAGAGAAAAAGGGGGGAAAATTTATGATAAAAACCGCAGTTAAATGGCGTATCTTTGCCACCTGCTATCCTATTTGGTGGGCCAACGAAAAAAAAATTAGAGCAGAGTTGTTCGGTATATTTTGCCAAGAAATAGGCAATTTTTTTGAACGACGTGTTTGGTGGTTCGTTTTTTATTTGGGTTATGGTTATGATCGGCATACATGGGAAAGATGAGTTTAATTTACTCAAAACATTTATGAAGTTACAAAATATGATATGATGAAAGAAGCTAATTTTCTTCAGAATTGGAATGAAACTTAAAAAAAAGGAGTTGGCGAGGGTACCGTAACATAACGAGCTATAATTGGTTTCCAGAATTATATGGTTTACAAACTTTTTCCAAATAATTCAGTAACATTTAGAACTATTCTTATAATTATTTTAAATATTTTAAACTCATATTTAAAAAATCAATGCATCAGTGTTATAACCGAGGCACATTGTTTTGTTTGTTTTTTGTTGTTTTCGCTGTCATTGTTGTTACACACGCAACTTTTCGATAATTTTAGACTTTTAGCCGACTGTTTGTGCCCTCATCCCCAACCCTCGCCATACCCCCCCCCCACCCGCTCACACACACACACACAGACACTCATGTTTCATATTTGCTGTACCCTGTGTGTCTGGTAAATACAAGTAATATCCTAGGTATAATGTGATAACCAATATTATATACATGAAGGTATATATAGAAAAGGCAAAATCATGTTTAATTTAAAATTGTTCATTTTGAACGAAACTTGTCGATAAGATATTTATATAACGTTTATGTTTGTGACTTTTTCCTAAAACTGTACATGTAATGATTTCTTAATGAATTTTTGTTTTTGCATTATTTAATGATTAATTTGATCTTATACGTTCATTAATATTGTGTTGTTTTCGTATGCTGTGATGAGTTGTAGGATGACATTGCCACTTTACAAACCTAAATGAGTCATAAGCTCAAGTATCATTACTGTTTAGCTTATACAAAAGAGATCTCTGAGAAGAATAACTGCACCCTAAACAGACACTCCTGGTCTTTCTGGGGGACAACCTAAGTTCAAAGTCGTGTCTGGGAGCTGCGATTTCCGTAAATCTGTGATGATCATACGCGGGATTACGTGGGGGGGGGCAAGGGGGCACTTGTCCCCTCCCCACTTTTTCCCAAATCCTTGAGTTGGCTTTCTTATCCAATCCGGTCGGTAATTTGGTTGGTTATGCCTCAGCCAAACTGACAACTCTGCGATATTTTTATACCTATTTATGATGTCATCACACAGGTTTGTGACGGTGTCAGGTGTTACGATTCTTATTAAGATCCATTCGTTACTTTCTAAATCGCTTAATAAATCTGGCAAAATCTTTATGCAGATAGCATAATTACATTTTCAAATACACAACTACAGTACTGGGAAATAACCTATAAATATTGCACCATGTATCATGTATAGGGGCTTTATAAAATCCAGAAATTTCTCCCCCTCCCCTTAAACCCCAACCCCCAGTCCCCCCCCCCCACTTTCACACATTAAATCCCGCCCCTGGTGATGCCATGATGACACAATAGGATCCGATACTTTTACGTCCTCTTTGTTTCCCTTTTTTAATAATTTCTAGTAAAATGTTCGCAATTTTCACACTTAAACTATTGCCACTAGTAGGTAATGGTTATATATAACTTCAATATTGACTTAGATTCAGAATTTGCAAAATCCATATTCATTACAGATAATAAACAATGGTATCAAACCACCAAGAAAAATCAAGCGAGTATGAAGCACGTGTTTTGCGATGATGTCATATTTAGACTTGACCAAGTCTTTAGCCTTATTTATGAAGGAACATTAATTCCGTGATATCTTCCCAATGGAAAAATATTTTTCTAAGTATATTTGAGGTAAGTTGTTCATTAGAGTTATCTCTGTCACAATAGATCAATAATGATGACTCGGTCTGTGGCTGCTTTAAATGCCTAGCTTATTTTACGTTAACTTGTAACTCTGTGTCACCCTGAGCAAGCCACGTAAAATTCACACGTATTTGGATACATCTCAATGTCACTAAAGGATCCAAGTGGTTACAAGTTATACAACGCTTTTTTCCCCCTGATTTTGTTGGCTGCATTTATTAGCACCCCTTATTAACCACCTTAACAGAAAAGCTAAAATCCCACAAATCTAAACATCCGTCAGTATATTGGCACCAAATATGCTAGCAGAAAGTCAAATAATGGACACCGGTGCTCCAATTTCAACACGCATTTTACTACCGCCCTCACTAAAAACGTTGCAGTTTCACACTCCTCAAGTAGATGCCGAACCACCAGAAAAGTTTCACTTCAAAATAGTGAAGGAAAACTAAAGAAGTTTGTCCACGTTGCTTCAAATGTGTGTAATTCTACTATGCAAAGTGTGCAGACGACAGAAGTCAGGGGCGCACATATAGGAGAGGGGAGGGGGGGAGGAGGGACGGTCTCAACTCGATGCCAAGTCGGTACCCATGAACCATGAAAATTTTGTTCCCTTTGTTTTTTCTCCCCTATGTCTACATTTCCCATGCAGAGCTGGATAATATTCTAGGCTAGCAAAATGCAACAGCTTCCCTGGGCTTTGCAAATACATTCCGCTGAAATTGAATTCCCCTCGGACAAGTATTAGAGTAACTTAAACATACACATAAATTAGGCTCGCCCGTTTACCTTCTCCTTTTGATGGAAAGAAAAACACTTTTATGAGCATGTGTTTTATATTAGTGCAAAATGAGTTAAAATAATACTTGACAGGTTGCGGAGGTGGGGGAGGGGGAGGTGGGGGGGGGGGGTAACGGACGGGAAAAGTCACTTTAAGATTATTATCTTACATTCATATATATTTAATGATCCCTTATGTACAACAGTTAGTCATCAAGATTGGGAATTAGTTTTACTCATACGTAACGAAAATACCTGGCATCCGAATTTTCTTTACATTGTATAAAAGCAAAAAAATCTTTAATCAGAGATATAGGACACTTTTACATACACCCATCCCCTACCATGTCCACCATACCCCCCCTTCCCCACCCACCCACCCCATACCATCCAAACCTGATACGTTTTCTATGTAGGACGCAATACATTTGACCTTTCACATTAAAGTCCCACTATACATGATACATTTGTAAGTTAATTCAAATTTTTCCCCCTCAAAGCTTTATTGTCCATCGTAACGGATGAGTCGCTAGGGACAGAGAACTCTTTTTCTTTTCTTTTCCTTTCTATATTTTTTTTTATACTTGTTCAAGTCGTAACCTGTCACAACCATGATATTTTTCGGCAGACGCAGTTCCATCACTTTTCACGCATGACTCCGTCGCTGTGAAGCCATTCCCTACACCCTTATCAATAGTTTGCGCTTTGGCGCCTTTCCCTATGCCTCGTCAAATAAAGAGCTTGGCATTTTCGCCAAAATGCCAGGTAATTCTTTAAGTTATAGATCACCCCTCACGGTAATAACTCTCAACTATTGGGTCCACTGTGAATACCTCTCAGTCTTTATATTTAATAACTTTACAACCAAGGCGAGAAATTAGCCCGCGTTAACCCGTGTTTGACAACTTCTGAAAATAGAAATCTTAAATATTAATATTCCGATCATTAAAAACCATCTTCCATACACCGCTCTTGGAGTTTGGATGAAACCTTCTTGTAATATTTTCCTACATAATACATAATGTGTTTTTTTCCATGTGAACGACGTCCGGGCGAATTTGAGGGACATTAATTTTAGGCGAAATAATTTTAGGGGGAATATAATCATATTGTAGTAGTAGGTATCTAGGTAGGCTATACATATGATTATTCTGTGTTGACTAGAATTATGTGTTGCGCTTGGTTGAATGTTGGTTGTTGTGTAAAAGATGCCGCATAATTTGATGTAAATTCGCAACGACTGGTAACGGAGTTTAAGATGAAATGGGCATTTCTGGAAGAGAATCCTTCACCAATTACGAAAAGGATTTGAACAATGAGGATATCAGCGATTGGATGACTATATAATTAGCGTCAGCCTATGACCTTTGATCTTTCTTTGAAATTGCCCAGTTGGAAAGAAATACATTACAACCTAGTTTTAAGAAAGGGGGGGGGGAGTGGGGGGGGGTAACTTTGGAGAGGGGACAGCGGATGGATAGGTTGATACCCGGGAGCCTGCAGATATGACTTTAGCTGTCCCTGTAAGGAGAGGGGTGGTAGGGGAGGGTAGTAGGTCGACAGTTCGGATTTAATATTCAATAAACAATGTCTAACTCGTTTGGTCATTCGATATAAGACCATCAATCTGCCGTTAAGCAGGTTTTACTTGATAAACAGGTGAAATTAATTCGTTGTGAAAAATATGGTTCTCGTCAGACACCGACCCCCCCCCCCCCCCCATCCTAGTGACTGTTACCGGCACACTGTCAACTGCTGAAAAGTCCTTACTGCGCGCAAGAAAAGGACATTCCTTCTTCTCTTTGTGTGAGTATTTATATATATATATATATATATATATATATATATATATATATATATATATATATATATATATATATATAACGCAGCTTTATATATAAAACAAAATAATTATATAAAACTGCCAATAAATTTACTGAAGCAAAGACATGAGACAACCCACTTTCGCTCACAAAAGCACGAAAAACCGCCCTGAATTACTGTGACCATTTGCCAGACCTTATAAAATTGAAATCCATATAACCATAGGGCAAAAAAAAAAAATATGAAGAAACGTATTTGAAAATAACCTTTCAAATATTATCCAATGTCATTTTGATAGAATAATTAACATGCTTGTACGGTTCGCTTAAATGCTCATACATGTCACTAACGTGTCATTTCAAAATCCATCACTTTCGTGGCGCGCATCTGTCGCTTTCTAGTGAGCTAGCTAGGTTATTAATTCAAATTGGTGATTCCCAATTTCTCTATACGAATGCGTTCAGAGGTCAAAACCACGGTATTATCTGTCATAGAGGGAGTCTATAAAAAAAATAAAGTCAGGTACTGAGACGTCGTTGGGAGGAGATACGCCTACACGGGAGGGGGGGGGGGGGCGAGTGTATCATGTGAATAACTGGAAGACACTGATAAAATATATATCTGATGATTAGATGTCAATTTGATTATTTTCAATCTCGGGAGATTTAACAATCTACATGTAAGATACTTTATATCAGTCTTGACCAGACGCGCCGAGAGCCTAATCGGACCCCGGGGACAATTCTCACACCGGACCCTCCTTGATCACTCTTCATTTTCCCTTAACTGTGTTTATGAATACATTATTCTTCTCCCCACAATTTTCCACCGGGCCCTTCGGTGTATGTGGAGGCCCCTAATTGAGCCCCGTCCAGGGGCTGTAACCTCCGACCCACACACCCACCCCTATACAAACACACGGGGGAAAAGGGCCGCTATACTTGTTAAACCTTTTCCTTTTACGTATAATTTAATTCAACCAACAGATATTAACCCCCTTTTTCATTATTAAAATTTTACCGCTTAAAAGTTCAGAGAGTTAGCTGACGCATTTACAACAACGTGATGATACAATGAGAGCAGAACATACGTTGTATAAGCAAAGAAACGGGGATTGTATTACAAAGTATTCTGAGGTACGGGAAATATATAAAGTACTACAGGAACAACTTTGGTAAATAATGACCATTATAAAAAATGAAACTGAAGAATTTTGTTTCTTTTTATAATTGCCATACGACGTTTTGTTTTAATAGAGTATGAAATCAAAAAATGAAAAACCAGTGTATCAGTTTTATTTTTATTTAATATGCATTCCGTACAAAGCTTGGCTTCGATTCATTCAATCAATGCTAATTTCAAACCGGTTCACCGGAATGTGCGTGAAATGCATAAATACTATGAAGCAGGCCGTGATGTTCACGGCAATGGCGACACCACCATTTTTGTACTGGGGGAGGGGACTGCAGCTAAGTGGTTTCCCTTCCATCTTTGAATAGTTTTGATAATTGGAGGGTGGGTAAATGCAAATTGTGTGCTATATTTTGCAACTTTGGAAAAAAAAATTGAGGATTTATCTACACTTAAAGTTTGTAGCACACTTACATATATTTTTAAGCTATGCACACTACATCATTGTTGTAATAGTCGGTCTGTCCCTGGTTCACGGAATGGGAAAAAAAGTATTTTGAGTGATGAAAATATAGCGAGCAATTATTACCTGAAAATGCCCGTTGTCAGTGAAGTAAGACAGACTGAGGCAAAGGCATGTTGGCAATTCTTCAATTATTAGTGCAAACACATGACTGACAGACTGCTAAACATGTTTGGAAACAACCTTTTGGGACCCATGGTTCAATGAACCACCTGAACGGCCTATATATATATATATATATATATATATATATATATATATATATATATATATATATATATATATATATATATATATATATATATATATATGCATTGATATTTTTCTATCTCTCTAAAACAGCAGGAGTTCATATTTTCTATTTATCATCCCAAGAACGCATTTTGCGAATAATTTCACAAGGTTTTTGTGAGAAAATTACGGATGATTTATACAACTGTTGGCTGTAGACCAAAGATTGAACTTATACCCGTTCTTTTATACATCTGAGATAAGAGAAGCTGAGCTCGTTAAATAACATCAGCACAGAAATCCCTTCAGAAATACTCCTCGGTATCAACTACGGTGTTTAGACGAAATTATGTTGAGAGAAATAACCCTACACAATGTAATAACGGTAAACAACAATGTATAATAAACTGGGTACACCGATAAACAGACGCTATAGAATATAAATAAACTTAAAGCAACACGCAGTTCTCAAAAGTTTGACGTAATTAATTAAATTTTGGGCGAACAGTTTGTGTCTTGGGAATGAGAACAGTTATAGATGGATTGGCCTACCGGAAAACTGACTCGGAACCGGTACGGCGTGGCGACGATTTTCTCCGGGTCGCGACTGACATGGATGTAACTCCATAATTTTGTTACGGTGCGGAGGTCTAAGATATCGTCCGATGGAGAGGGGGTATCCCCAATCCCCTTGAGAAATTTTGATAAATTGGAGCGTGCAAAGTGCATGGTGATATATTGTGCAACTTTTGAAACAATGTTGAAGAATTTTCAGCTATTTAAGTTGCACTGTACAAAGTTGGTATATAATTATTTATGCACGTGCTCTAGATTTTGTTTGGCAATATATTCTGATCATCATTGTAGAGTGAGGGTGGGGGAGGCTGAGCCCCCTTTATTTTTCTTTGCTGGAGGGTGCCTTAAGATAAAGAAGTATACAATACTGCGTTTCTGCGTTTCTTTCGTCCGAGGTGCCAAATGCAACGTTTGTCTCGATTGGGTCGAAAAAGTCGGTGGCAATTTATGTACCAGTAAATGCTCTGAGGATGGGAGGGAAGGGGGTTGGGGGGGGGGGGTTGGGGGGGGGTTGGGGGTAATGGATATGTGACGTTTGGCGCGCAGTAAAGGCGTAAACATATATTCGAAAAATCTATCTCCCGTCCGACATTGGTTGGTATATAATATCGACCTACTTCCATTACATACTTTCCGCTATTATTGCTTACTTCCCATTTCCTGTGACGGACCCATCATCTTCCCTCCGTATTTCAAGGGCCACCACATTGACCCGTACCCCAGGGATGTGGGCCTCTGACTCCCTCTCGTCAGACCTGCACCCACTGGATTATGAAACATTAAAATATGGCGGAGGTCATCGGAAAAGTTGCTACGCTGGTATAAAATATTGGGCTGCGTTTCGTAATATTTTCCGCTATTATTTACTGAATTTATATATACATATATATATATTACATATATATTATATATAAATATATATATTTATATATTATATATATATATAAATATATAGTAATTTATATAGTAATATATATATATATATATATATATATAGTTATATATATATATATATATATATATCAGTAATATTGTCAGCAGGTTTCGTTTCTTTTTAATCACATTGTATACATACGTACTTAGATCATTAATTGTGGATATCGGGGTCAAGGTGCCCCCTACCCATATCCCCTTGCCATCTGATCTATTCCTTTGCAAAACCGCTCCCCTTATAATCCAATTATGTCCAATCACACCCTCGGTTTAAACCTATCGCATCCATGCACTGGACTCCAAAAGTCGATAATTCCTTCCGTCAATTATTCACGTGACACTGCGTATAGCGTTAATATTATAGATAATAAATATTTGAGTTAGATTAAAATTCTTCCAATTTGGACAATAAATTAGACGAAGGAAGAAAAAAAGGGCCAAAAGCCATTTAACAGGGTGAACACAATTTTTTGCGTCCTTGTGTAAATATATATGATTCTGCCTGCATGTGTTCGCTTTCAAATAATTAGTTCTAATATGCAATAGAGATAATCCACGATTAATTATTCATTTCAATTATCGTGACAGGATTTTTATCATTCGACAGTTATACAGTGAAATTTGCAAGGTCAAACTCACTAGTGCAACCTGTACAAATTGGCACAAGCTTCACTCTCGATGAATACAAGTACTAGTCGAATTATTAGAATTAAAAGCAGCTTTTTAAAATTTAGAATGATTACAAATTGGATTTATCACATCGATCTATGGCGTCTATATTTTTTGAACTACTATTATTTTATTTTATATATAAATGGAACACACGTGGACTTTTTACTTATATTACAATATCCAAGGACAAATAGTGGTTAATGTCATCAAAAGGGTGTCTTGTTGTTTTTACATGAAGTTCAAAGCACACATTTTGATTGAGTTATTAGAATGTATAACACAATAAATTAATATTTTAACTTTTTGGTTAGACTTGCTCTGAGTGAACCGTAGTCTTCATCAGTTTAGATTCGAAGGGTAACTCTAGGCAGAAGTTTTAGTCTATTTATATGTCACAGTCAAAATATATAAAACAAATTAAAATTAAAAAAATTATAAGTAAGCTATACTCCTTTAAGGCAAAAGTGCGATGCCGTCGTCGGGGGTCTTCATTGCAGGCCTAAAAGTTAACCTACATCCAGTGTTTTGGAAACTTCTCTCAGCCCTCTCACATGTTCTTTTTTTTTCAAACAAACAACAGAGCACCTTTGGACACTTGGATGACATTCAACATCAATTGACATATTTTTCTGATGCTTTTTTAGACGTCATTTGAGGCCATAAAAAGTCTTATGCATTTCCCATCGAGTTCATATATATATATTGTATATGCATAGGAACAGACCTAATGGGTCAGTGAATTTAGACTAAATAGTCCAGTCACTTTTATTGATGAGCCTCACATGTTTAAAGCGTCATTCCTCAATACATGAAAAAGTTAATATAGAAAAAACAAACTATTAGGAATGATAGCAGTGAGTTTATCAAAATTAATTTTGTGTTTTAAAGTCATCCTTAAAAGGTGTATTGCAGAGATTTAATATATTTTAATGATGAACATCTTAAAAAAAAAATGCAACAGCTGTAAAAATATTACTATCGCTCATTTTTTTTGGGCTATCACATATCAAGACTAAAAGTCAGTCTAAAGTCACCCTTTAAGAACTCAAATACAAATTATTAATGTAAAAGATCTCCAATACAAATTATTAATGTATCGACCTGACAGCCCATGTTGGAATAGGCATGCACAGTGGAAGGTGGATGGGGGAGGGGCAGTCTGCCCAGGTACCAGCCGGGGGGGGGGGCACCACACCACAAAAAATAAGAGAACAAAAAGAGGAGAATGAGAATTCCTAAACATTTAATCAGTTTGAAGCATTGCCAACGAAGCACCACTTGGCATCCAAGCAAACTAACATAAATTTCTCAAAGGGGAGGGCAAACAGTAGACCCCTCCCACAGGATGGCATCCCCTGCACGTGGCGACAAAGAAAGGATCCGTCCTGGGTGCCAACTATTCTAGGTATGCCACTAGGCATGCACATAAAGAAATGAGATATCCTATGCGATTGCATCATATTTGGTATTACCACATTGTCACTTCTCCTAAAGGGCCCTAAACTCTCAAAGAGGGCCTTAAACTAATTTGCAGGGATAAATGACAGGTGGAGAAATTGGAGGGCAAAAAACAGGGATGGGAGTTGTGCATTCACAAAAGTGCTGATTTCAAATCAATATGCCACTTAAAGATATGTAAAAAGCACAAACAAACCAATTTGACCTGTTTTTGTTTTGCTAAAAATTTATCGCTTTTTAAAACATATTATTGAGCTTCAAAATACATACACTTGCATTTAAACAAACAGATCATGTTCTTCAGCATCAAAATCTTTCTTAATTTAGAATTTAAAAATGAAATTGGAAATTACCCTATGAGAAGAAGCACAGTAAAATACTGACATGCACAGTAAAACCATTCAATTTGGTTTGTTTCAAGTACTCAGTCATACCTTTAGAAAAAGCTAAAACATTTAACATTGGTTGAATATACTTAAAATCCTCTGCCAAAGGTTAATATGTACTGTTATAAATGGTTATCAATTACTAGCATACTGGACAAGTCTTGTCATACTATAAAACAATGGGTGGGAACAAACATTTTTTGGCCGGCTGTAGTAGAGTTATGTACCCAGTCCACATAAGGATGAACAGGTCTACCCCTGTGACAAAAATGGACAAAGCCCCCTTTCCCTGTTCCTCCTGCTACAAATTCCCCATGCCCCTGTCCTGTTTCCCTATCCTGTTACCTTATCCTGTTCCCCTCTCCTGTTCCCCTATCCCTTTCACCCCCTCACATCCAACTTTCCCCATCAATCTTTTCTGCTACAAATGTAAACTCAAAGGGAGAGGGAGGGGAGAGGGAGGGGGAGGGGGCAGGGTACCTACACATTCATTTCTTTGCCACCAAACAACAACTAGTATACCAAGAGGAAAGCATTTCAACCTACCATAAATATTTTTAAATTAAAATGGAACCAACTATACTTGACAGGTACCTAACATTAAGAGTACAAACTGATCACAACCTTGCAGTGGTGATATGTTTTTTTCCCTTCCCTCTTCTTACAGGCTAAAAGTGGCTTTAGTAACTACAGGAAGCAACAAAGTCAAACTGAATGGACCTAACTTAAAAATTCTTTCTTGGGATTAACTCAGTTAACCTCTCTCCACCTGGGTCACCCACCCCTCCCTCCACCCCCTTCCCCCTCCCCCCATTAATACTGTGGCTGCCTCAACTGAGCCAACTTCTCATCACGTTCTTTCAAATCTGTTCCACCTTGTGATCACAGTTATAGGCATGAATTTTAAAGGTATATATATCCAAATGTGAACAAAAAAGAACCCACTTCCTTGACATACACCCTTCACACACAAGAAACATTTCCAGTAGATATTTGGTGAGCTAAGTTATTCATATTTGGACATCTGTTCCTATGTCCTGTTGAATATTCATTAGGTGTTTCATCGGACATCGACTGTGTCTGTATGCCTCGTGCTTCCACACTCGTCCTGCTACACGACCTCGCCGACTCTCGCCACGGCGGGCAGCTCGACCCCGTCCTGGCCATCTTTACGGTGCTGTGACCTCTGACCTCTGACTGAACCAGCATGTGATGATGAATCTGGCCTCATCTGTTCACCTTTCTCTGTTTGCTCATCTTCCTCTTCTGATTCGTCATCTTCGCTGCTTTGGGAGAGGCCAGTTGGCCATCCAGTCCGCTGCCAAACTCTGAGGTATCGCTCCTCTTCTTCTTACCCTTTCCATGAGTTTGACCTCTTCTTCTGAAAGAACAAATGAAAGAAAGAAAGAAAGAATGAGTGAGTGAAGACTGAACCCTCCTAAAAAATGTCCACTGTTCTACAGAATAAAAATTATCATCAAACTTTGAAGGAGCATATTAGTACTGAAAATATTAAGTGGATCCATTTCATTAACAATATTCCACCTGGCAACAGATTTTTTCGAGTAAAATACTTTACATACGTGTGCAAACTGTCTTTTCCACAACTCTCCTTGCATCCCCCCCCCCAAAAAAAAAGGTACAATTTTAGCTCTTACTAGAATTAGGATACATACATTAATGACTATAAACCAAGCCTTCACTCTCATATTATGCCGGCTAAGGCTAGGCTAGGTACATTTGCTATGAATGTGTGGTAGGTCTAGAAAAGTGACATTGTAAATAATATTAAACCAAGTTCCTTAGGGATAGTACATTTCTTTGTGACATTAAATGTAAAAGAGGTACAGGCCTATCCCATGTTTTATTTTTCATTTGTACTGTTTTTTGCAATGGTTTATCTCCATGTGAGGATCCAGAAATTTAAAACACAAGGGATTTGGGCCTGATGTCATTGAGTGCAACTCCGATGGGGAGATAGAGGGAGGGGGTAGGGAGTCTGGTGGAGAATCAGAATATTAAAAAAAAGATGTCAAATGGTACATTCTGAGGCCTATTTAGGCTACAAAATAATGATAGCTGAAGAGTCTGAGGATGTTATATCTCGTATGAGCCAATTTTAGTGTCTTGCTTGTTTTAGGAATCTTTTTTTAATTTTTTTTTTGTATTCTCTTTACTTATTATTTTATTGTTTTGTTTGTACAGGGACCACAGTGGAAATAAAGTCTACTGGACTGCAGACTGTTCTGTGTTATCCCGACACCATGCATGTGTCTTGTATTGTCTTGTATTGTCTTTTGTATTTTACAGGGAATCATTTATCTGGTACCGCATCGTAAAATGCTATGTAAATGCTATGTAAAATGTTATGTTAATGGGTTAATTGCTATACAATTTGAGAAGATGCATAGCAGTCGTTTTAACACACGGAAAACCACCCAAAGTTCGGAGCCTTCAAAACTGCCACGCAAACTTGGACACATCAAATTATTTCCTGTATTACATGTTTTTGGTCCCTGGACACAATTGGCTGAACTTTACCCATCCTCCATCTTGTTCCCTCCCCCTGGTCAAGGCCAAAAACAATAATCAAATTTTAATAACTCTTACAATGGCACCAACTTTTCTCTTGTCAAAATTGGCAATTTGGCTTACCCCCAAAAAATTTTCATTCTTCTCCTTCTTCTTCTATTAATTTATTTTTTTTTATGTTTTTTTTTCTTTTTTTGGTCTACTTGTCCTGTTAAACTCGTCCCCATTTGTTCTACACATCGAGTCGGTTACACTCGTTGATTCGATACGCTCGTAGATAATATCCACTTCGCGTCATTTCACGCTCCGACTCACACCCCCCTTCTGCCCGTGCTCAGGTATAACTTTTACGAGTGTCACTGTTTTTATCAATCCAGTGAACCAGTAAATACAACGACAAGCTCACACAGACTGCAGGGCACGGAATCTCATTAGGAGCACGAGCGTTAACGTTACAGTAAATTATTGAACAGGGCAATCAAAGGGTAAACAGATTCCTACTTCTCTCTCTCTCTATCGGAAGTCCGGAATATTTCAAGAATTTATGATTTCTATTTCGTGGCGGTAAACAATTTCCCAGCAATTTTAGTGAATTTCTGTGAAAAATGCAGTCTTGCATAGCATTCATCCAAGAAATTTTCTTATCTTAATTTTGTTCTTCTTAATTTCCCCCCCAAAAAAGGAAAGAAACAAACTTGGCAATTTTACTTGCCTTTCCAGGTCAATTCTGCATAGGATTGTCAGGCTGAGTTATGATCTGAGATGTGACCATATTGAGGGTACTGTGCATCCCTATAAAACACCAACTATGTACTCACACCTCCGGTCGGTAGTAAATTAAGTCTATTCCAATTCTGTTTATCTTTTTAATACTCAGAAATGTTTTTGCACTTCCACCTGTGAACTTTTCAAAAATATGTTTCTCCCTCCTTTCATAGCCATTGATTTTTGCTTTCTTGAGATTCTTCAAGAGTTTTTTTCAATTTTTTTTTTCAATTTTCTTTTTATCCAGACCTGCAATTGCCAGATAATTCCGCGACAGATGCCGGGCCAAATTAAATTTGTGGACCATGGAGAGAAAGTGACAAGCACAATCAACACAGGAACACTTTATGAAAAGTAATAACCTGTGACAAGACCGGTTATAAATGCTTCATTAAAAATGAAATGTGCTTTAGTAGTTATTGTATTGGATCCCTCCTATCAAAATATGAAGTGAGGGAAAAAAAGGCTCCACAGATCTACGATTCACGGAAGACGGACAAGAAAAGATGGAACCGACTATCTAAACACTTTTGTTGTTTTGATATAAATTAATTGAGAATTGTGAATATCTTAGAAAAATCTTAATAAGAAATTTTTTACTCATTTTCTTTGCGATGGAATTTGTTCCTTGGTATCAGAATCTAATATTAACGATCCTTCCCACAAACGTACAATAAAAACATCTGCCGTGTGAGATCACTTTTGATTTGGAACCGATTATCTAAACAATTTTATAGCTTTCAAATAAATTAATTGAGAATTGTGGATATCTTTAAAAATCTTAATAAGATAGATTTTAGTCATTTTCTTTGCGATGGAATTTGATCCTTGGGATCGGAATCTAATATTAACGATCCCTCACAATGGAAACATCTGCCGTGTAAGTATCACTTTTGATTCGGTCCCTGCAGAAATGGTAGATGTAATTGGTTTTAATTATTTGTCGTTTTGTTTTGTCTCAAAAGAAATAATCACTTAATTGAAACTGCAATAAATTTTAAAAAGTTGTGCAAATTTTACGAAATATATATTTGTTTTAATTTAAATTTTTATTTAATTTTAATTTTAATTTAAATTTTTTTGTTTTAATTTAAAAAAAAAAAAAAAAATCTGCCTGAGTATAACCAATTATTGCATCAGATCCTCCTCTAAGAAAAAACGAAGGGAAGAAAAAAAAATACCAGGGTTAGTAATCTATATCGTGGCCTCTTTTAATATTTTTAAAAGGATACAGTAGCTATGTGGTAGAGAAGGACTATGTTCTAGGCATCTGGGTGCATTTTATATACAATTCCTGTATATATACCATTTAAACACTTGTATATTTATTAATTTATAATTAATTCATTAACTTTAAGACACAAACCAGCATGATGTGATGTCATACTGTTCAGTACAGTAGCTGAACAAATTTACAAAAAAAAGAAATAACTTATATAATGTGTTTTTCTTTAAATTCTCAATGGAAAATCTGAAGTGAAGGGAGGCGATGAGCAATTCCAGCACTCCCTTTGTACACTCCTATCGTACAGTGAAGTTACAACCAACCCTAGATGTTATCATGTGGAGGCAGGAGGGGGTGGGTCAGGGGGGTGGGGGAGGAGTAACGTATATGGTCACATTACTCTAACCTAATTTCCAACCACTCTCACCATTTTGACTTTCTTTGACTGATCTCTAAGATACATTCATCCGTTTTTCAAAATTTGAGTTTCTACTGCATAATTGAATCCCTGTTGTTTACAAAACTACCATATTTAATCTGTTCAATAAATCGAGACGTGAATTAATAAAAGATTCAGTTAAAAAACAGAACAAAGAACATCGTAATATTTTATTCTTTTGGTAAGTAAAGGGGATAAAAAAAGAAATATTATAAATAATCCACAACTGACGAGAGATAATTTCTGAAAGATGCTGGTATTCTGTGAGCCTCTCTTCCTTATCAAAACCAGACACTAAAAACTTGGGCTGTAACCAGAGAACCAAAACAGGGTGGCTCCACATGGTACTCCCAGAGATTTGTTTGAAGTAAATCAGACCAATATTTCAGTTAATTAGCAGGTAAAGAGAGGACAAATCCAATCAATATTTCAAACAAAGTGGCAGCCAACTATCGAGAATAACCTCCAAATTGGGCAGTTTTGAGATTATTTTTTTTTCGTGGGTAAGTAGTAAGTACAGCTCACTAGTTGAGAGTTAACAGAAGCTTGGGATGTACCCTCATCAAATCACAAGTGGGTGCTTTTTAATATACTATTTTATTATTTATGCCTTTTTTAGGTGTTAATGTTTTTAAAGTGATAGAATGGTTGTAGTACTGAGATGAGCAATTCAATATATGCAGTTGGTTGAGTGTATATTCTCCTTTCATGTGTGCAAAAACAATGGACTGAAATGGACTGAAAATTAATAGAGGGTGCTATCATATCGAGACTTGACGAGCCGTCCCTATGAGTTTGAGCAATAACGTCAACATGGAATCACCAGCAGTACTCATAGCATAGCCATACCATGTGTTGATCAACATTTAAGTCTGTTTGTAATCATTAAAGGAGAAATTGTTCAAAAGTTGTCTTCGGAATTGCACCATGTGACATCTTCTAGACTTCTTCAAGGCCCCCCCCCCCCCCCCCGAGCTGCATCTCCTACTACAGTATATTAAATCCTTGAGGAACACCTATCGCGCCCTTCCATGGCAGTTCATGTTCTTACTTAAATTTACAGTCAGTGCAAGTTTGTTATTGCCCTGCCCCCTCTCTTCCCCACCCCCCACCTTTACAATCTAATACATACCACTCTCATACCTGTTCAGCATACAAGATTAGGGACATGATATGCTATTGATCTTGTTCTTGTCCTAGGAATCGTTTGAGGGAGAAATATTTCACATCAATAAAGAACATTCCAGTGACAGACATATAGTATGTATCAAGTAAAACAGTTTGATGTACAATCAAAATAATATCCTTACAATAGAAAGGGTCAGGTTGCAACACACATATAAAATCTAGAGGGGTAACTAGCTCCCATGTATTAGGTATACAAACAATATGAACAAAAGAATTAATTAATTAATATACAAATATTTAAACAAAATAACATTACAAACAGTTTATCCATTTCTATTTAAAATCCTTACAATTTTTGCAATAAATTGATGGTATTTTGACTTTTTTGCTTTCAGTTTTCTGCCACACGACATTTCAACCCATAAATTCACTGCAGTGCTCTATAGAATTAATACTAAGTTAGCCTTAAAACAATTAATTTTTTTGCCCCATACATTTTGTGACTCTATTGGCATCATGAAATGACAGCATGTTACCTAGATACAGCATTGTCACAGTTATACTTATCAGCAATTAAAGTAGCAATTCAAAACAATATGTACTGTACAGTAAACATACCAATTTAATAAACAAAAAATACTAGAAAGGAGAGAATTATCCACCTCCTGGGGCCGTACAGCACCGATACTCCCAGTATTAGGAAACTTTTGCAACACTGTAAACAAGGTACTATAATAATCATACATCATAATCAGCATTTATTTTTACGACGCTTGTAAGCGACCACAAATGTGGGAGTAACCTGCAAGGGCTTATGGATTACAACTTACACATCTGGTGGCTTCCAATTCAACATTTTTAATTCAAATTTGGAATCTTTCCAATTTAGATCTTGGATGAAAAACCCACCTTCCCATGACTCGGCCGGGGTAACGAACCCCGAATCACCCGATCGTTAAGCCTCATTGCTTCAAATGCCACCACCTTTATCAACTCGGCCACAGCACAGCACCAGACTATATATCTACTGTGCTTGGTGTATACCAGTCCACAGCACAGAAATGGCTGTATTACAAATCAAGGTTTGATAAGCTTGGATGATAAGAGCGCAGTCAGGAGATTGACTCTGGGACCACTGCGGTGAATTGCTGAACATGTGCTCTATTTCAAGTTTTTGTTTTCGTAATTTCCCTGTGAGTTTACTTACCTTATTTTTAATTTCCTTAATATCTACTTTAATAATATATTTTAAGAAGCCAAAATATCTCGTAAGATCCCCTCTGGACGCACTCTATGTTTCAGTACTCTTAAATGAACATTGGGGAAGAAGGGGGGGGGGGGTAAGATCCCCCAATCAGAAAGAAAGCAAAATACGGTGGCCTCTGACCAACAAGTATCGCTGCAAAAAAAATGACTATAATGGGTCGCCAAGGAAAGACAGTAGGGGTTTTGCAGGGTTCCTCAGTTGGTTCCATGGACACGCACAGTTACTTTCACTTCTTTGAGTTACTCCTTTCCAAACACTCTTTCAAAATTAAGAAGAAATGACAAGAAAAAATGTAAAACAAAAGGGTTATCAAATCCACATTTGAGTTACAAGTTTGTGTACATGTATGAAGGCTCACTAGGGTTTTGCCAAAAACAAGGTCTGTTTACAGACTACGAATAATCAGCCAACTTTGGTGTTTGGATGGCCAGACACAGTACTGTTACACCACAAACTATCGTATTAAAACTGCAAAATGGCTCAGTAGCTCTGCCTTCCACATTTGCCTCTGGAGCATAAATCTAATTACAAAAGTAATGGAAAATTTGCACATAGCCTAAGCTCTAGCCTACCAGCATCCTTTGCAGTCCTGACATGGTTGAAGACACAACAACACAGATAACGAGCGAGGACGATAAAAAATTGCAGAAGCAAATTAAGGAATAAATTTCAATCCAGTAGTCTATCTTGATAAGATTTATATAAAGCCAGGTTTCTCTTGAACTGCAAGACTGATAACAAATGTAAGGGTATGTACAGTATCATGGAGGCCCAAAAAAAAAATGCAGCTTTTCCGTCTACCCGGACACTCGGCCGAGCTCCCGATACAAATCATCGATGATGGATTTATTAATTCCAAGGACCCTAACTCTACAACTTAAACAACAGACAATTACCTCAGTCATATAATGGAATATTCACAGACATGATAAAAAAAAATTAAAAATCTCATCGCTAGAGGGTGATGTACATATATACTTACAAACCATTTATAGGTTTAAGCAGAATGAGTGCCCTGTTTTTTTATTTTTTTTTCATTTTTATTTATAAATTTACAGAAGATTCAATCTTACAGGATGAAAGAATACTCTCAAAGTATGAATTTTCTGCATAAATTCTCTCATCTAGAGTAGCTGCATATTAAATACAAAGCTGAAATTGTCAGGTTGATACCATTGCGTAGTTTCATTAATTGATTAGTTTGTAGTCCTTTGTCTTTTTCTGGAATTTTGTCTCGAACATTTATCAAATTCCAAACATGTCTTTAGTACCAGTGCGAGTACAAGTCCATGTGTGTGAGTATCAGTCCGGGCATGTAGGCTATCGTACAATTCACAGGCTCAGGGAAAGTCTGATGTGTAACAATGCACAGAGAATCGGATCGGAATAAATTCAAAAGAAGACTAAAAAATATTTAGATGAATTATTTTTTTTGGTAGGGGGGGCTCTTCTTTTTCTTCTTTTTTGGCTGTACTGTTTGTTTGTTAATGTAGTGTTGAAAACAAAGAAAACTTGAAATGAAAGAGCTGATGACTTTTATGAATATTTAATAATCAAACAATAACACCAGGGTGTATGCATGTTTTCCTGCAGTACATGCCATAATTATTTAATTGATGGCAGAACCTAAACAGCGATAATTACTTTTAAAACATGGCACGCTTTATCAAAGTCTGTAATTGATGTTCGTCTGGGAGTCAGTTCTGCAACGGGGCATTAAGTGCGATATCGTTTTAGCCATTTGCTCGCTATGTCTAAATAGATTTGAGAGTATGATAATCCTTTGACTCTTTCATACATACCAGCATTTATACTTTGACAAAGTTTAGTTACAATTAACGAGATGGAACGGCCCTTGCCTGCGGTGTCACAGAAACTTAATTAGATTTTTAAGGCAAAACTGATTAAAAACAAAAAGGAAATAATATGATCATTAATATATAATTCAGTTTGAATTAATGTCAATAAACTGAAAAATATGACTAATACTGTCACATAATAACATAATCAACACATTTCTGTGGATTCACAGTTTTGAACATAAAACATGTAAAACAAGTACACAAATAGATACTATACTCATTTCACATGTGGTAAACCTTATTTTTAAATAATATAAAAACAATCAATTGAAAATTTCACATGTGGTAAACATAATTTTAAATAATTTAAAAAACTCAATTGAAATTTTAACGTTTAATGTGATGAGGTGGACCCTTAACTTTTCATATTTATTAGGGCATGTTACCATAGTGATACCAATACAAATACAGCATAATAGTTCCAGCATGATGACTTATTTACAAAAATGGTTCAAGTCAAACAGGTTTTTGCCGCAGAGCTCAAACTAAATTGCAAAAGATTACTATTTAGTTAAATACAGATCTAACGACACACTTTTTGGGTAGACAAATCCCACCATAACTTTGCATCGATTCCAAAATTGACTGGACTTGGATATTTATGAGCAACAAGCTTGCATGTCTCCTCACAACATATGCACTATTGCTCGACCAATGTCTAGAGTGCAACGGTAACCTTTTAATCCCTTTGCAACCTTAGTGACTTGCCAATTCCAACCAATGCCCCTCCTTCTCAATCCACCACTCAAAGAGTCCGATTCTTCTACGTATAAAACTTTGTCATCTCTTTGAATGTACCCATCTGGTTTCCGTGGAGACATTGCTTGTTGTTCACTGCGTTTAACTAAAATCATTGAATCTCCGTACTTGCTGCTCGATGGCTATAATTTTCAACTCGGGAGGTTTTCCTATTTCAATTAGTGTTACCTTACAGTACATCTACAGTAATAGAAATGCGTTGATGAGGTAGGTGAAGTTCGAATGGGGAAAAAGTTTGGACATTTCGTGCCCGCCAAATTTGTCTAATTTATCTACTTGAAGGTGAATGAACAGGAATTACGACAATAAACCTTTATACAGCAATTAAAATGACTGCTTTTCTCTCGGACCATTGTATGCCTGGTCTGTACATGAACTAAAGCCTATTGTATTTGAGACATCTTTTACATGACACCACCAAGGAAACAAAGTTGTTATAAGAAGTCTTTTCTTTCTTTCCTTTTTTGTGAAGAAGCAGAACCTTTCCCAGACATGTAAACGTATCATACAGTTAACTGTACATATCTAATTCTTTCTTCTTCTAAGACCAGAAAATTTTAAGAGCCAGCCGAGGTGGCACTGGGAACTATTATTAATCACCAAGCACCCCTTTTTGCAGTCTTAATTTTTCATCAAAACATATCTACAGAATTCTTTTATCTCATATATTCCCCAGGTCGCCCCCAACCATGCCCCAACCCTTCCTCCCCCATACACATTTTACAGATCCCTTAACTGAAAATAACTTTCCATTAAGTTTATCCTGAAAATAAGAGTGTAAGTAAATTCTATATCCCACATTTTCCAAGGCCTTTGCCATATTTCTGTGTGTCCCCTAAATTAAACGGAGGTATATACTGTACAGTACTGTACAAAGAGAGAAACATTGAAAAAGGCCCTTCCACCAGTTCCTCCACAAGGCTAAAGATGTGTTAATCTTTCTAGTTCTGTTCATCACCAGTTTATGTATGTACAGGGAATAATTCGATCCAGTATCGCATCGCAAAACGCAATCACAATACGGAGGAAAACTGCATTACAAAATAATACAACCGGGCGAATACATAGCGTCATTTTTTTAAGCAGAAACCATGATAATACTTTAAGAGACAAAATTCAGAGCTGTCAAAAACTGCTACACAATATGTGAACACTAACTGTAAATTATTCCCTGGATTAATAAACCATGGTTGTCTGGTTGTATTACGAAATAATAAAGCCGGACGTACGCATAGCAGGTTTGTCAGGTTTTGACGCAGAAACCACGATTGTACTTCCAGAGACAAAATTCAGAGATGTCAAAACCTGCTACACAAAATATGAATACTAACTGTAAATTATTCCCTGGATTAATAACCATGGTTGTCTGGTTGTCTGGTTGTATTATGAAATAATAAAACCAGACGTATACATATCAGGTTTGTCTTTTTTGACGCAGCAACCTTGATAGCACTTTCAGAGACAAAATTTATAGACTTCAAAACTGCTTCACAAAATGTGAACAATAACTGTAAATTATTCCCTGGATTAATAAACCATTTTTTTCGTGGATTAATTTTACTCAGTTTTCATCAAACTGATAAATTTGAATAATTCAAAACACTTTTCTGGCACAATTAATCTCATTTCCCTATTCGCTACTGATCAAAAGTCTTCCAGCTCGTCAAAGCCTACCAGTGAAACTGTCCACAAAGTACAACTGGGGGGGGGGGAGTGGAGGGGGGAAGAGGGACTGCAGCGATATTCCAAGTTTAAATACAATTGCCGTCTATATTAACCAAGAAGAGAGAGCCCCATAATAATTTGACACGCTTGAGAAACTTGTAACATTTTATCAAGCCTTCTCTGCTCTACTGACGTTTTCCAGCGCCGTATATATGGCAGAGACGGGGAAAAAAATAAAAAATAGGTCCCCATGTCTCTGAAAAACATTCACAAAATACCAGGATGATATACCAGGGCAAAACTGTTCAATACTGATACATATTGAATGCAAATCATGCTGCATCATCTTGTGAAAAAAAAATAAAAAAAATAAAATAGTAAGTCTGCACAAAATTAGCTTATTCTCCATTGTACATACTGTATCAAGTCAAAAGTACATCGGAAACTTTCGTGACAGTCTTCGCCAAAGCACAGTAGACAAGAATTTAAGGTGATTTCTTCCCCTCGATCCCTCTAGTGTATAATGTCGAGGTCATTTGATACGGAAATGTTAAAAATTTTCTGACGATTTTGTTATGAAATCAAAAACTTGGCAGGTCTTATTTTAAATATTGACGTTGCCACTTTGGTACCGTTGTCGCTTGTGGTATTAAAATACAGACTCACGCAACCATGACGATGGACGTTCTTTGCCCATTTTTTGGGGGAAACGATCGAATGAAAAGAATTCGGACAGAGGCATCGCTTGTCCCGTCTTTGTATCAAGACCATTGCTCCCTCCTCCATGTAGTACCTTATCGAGTAGGGCTTCGAAGAGATATCGACATTTGAAACAATTATCAACAAATTATCAACAGATCTATAAGGTTTTTATGGTGAATCACAGAGAGGGACATACATTTATACTCTCCACCGTGGTGAGGGATAAGCTGATTTAAATAAATTGACGACAGACCTGATGAATAGACACTTTTACAAATGTATATCATTTTTTTTAATATAATTACAAAATGTCACCAAATCATTTGGCAAATTTTAGCCATCGAATTCGCATTCCTATAGACACCGTGTTTTTTCTCTCTCGTTTTGAACCAGATTTTCAACCAATATTAACAAAGATTTCACATCATCTGTACTTTGTCCCTTTCTGCTCTAGCTTGACCTTCACTTGCCCTGTCAAAACTACAAGACAACAACCCCAACAAACCACCACTATCATTTTCGTTTTCACTCTACCAACCAGAGCGTTCGACCTCCGACACGCCCTCTACCCAACGAAATGTCGGGAAAAGACAAAGTCCCGCGTCCCGCAGAGAACAATTTCAGCTTTAAGAACTGACGAGAGAGACTGGTACAGACTAACTCTAATCAGTAGCCGTATTATTCCCACAGATAAGAACTGGCGCCAATTATCTCCCTAAATGAAGGCCTTTTAGAACCAATCTGGGTGACAAACAGTTCTTAATCTACGATGCAACCGCTCTTAATTGCATGGAATTAATATACGCATCTCTTTCTGCTGGTAGGAGTGAATTAACGTGCAGACTACTGATTGGTCAAAGTATGGACACGGCCGAGATTTAGGGCACGTCGCAACACTGCCTGTAACGTGTGACAAATGTGGCCGTGCGTAAAACAAAAATACAGAAAATTGACAGAGCCTGACAGAATGATGACCCCCAGAATTCAAAACAACTGACAAACGAACTGCACAGATGTCTAAATTTTCAAATGCCACCGCCTTTATCCACTCGGCCAAATCTCGGGTATTGTACCGTACACAGAATCCTACAGAAGTACAACAATACATTAGTACCTACTACTACTAGTAGTAACTAGTGGTCCCTATGGTAGTACTACAGTAGTGTCTAGTAGTACTTACAGTAGTGCCTATGGTAGTACCTACTGTAGTAGTACCTACAGTAGTTCCTACAGTAGTACAACAATATCTAATAGTACATACATTAGTATACACATAATGAATGGTTATGAGTGCAATAGTGCAAATATTTCATGAGTTGAAAGATGTAATTTGTTCCATTCAACGAGGCGCAGCCGAGTTGAATGGAACAAATTACATCTTTCAATGAATTTTCAAATGCCACCGCCTTTATCCACTCGGCCAAATCTCGGGTATTGTACCGTACACAGTATCCTACAGAAGTACAACAATACATTAGTACCTACTACTACTAGTAGTAACTAGTGGTCCCTATGGTAGTACTACAGTAGTGTCTAGTAGTACTTACAGTAGTGCCTATGGTAGTACCTACTGTAGTAGTACCTACAGTAGTTCCTACAGTAGTACAACAATATCTAATAGTACATACATTAGTATACACATAATGAATGGTTATGAGTGCAATAGTGCAAATATTTCATGAGTTGAAAGATGTAATTTGTTCCATTCAACGAGGCGCAGCCGAGTTGAATGGAACAAATTACATCTTTCAATGAATTTTCAAATGCCACCGCCTTTATCCACTCGGCCAAATCTCGGGTATTGTACCGTACACAGTATCCTACAGAAGTACAACAATACATTAGTACCTACTACTACTAGTAGTAACTAGTGGTCCCTATGGTAGTACTACAGTAGTGTCTAGTAGTACTTACAGTAGTGCCTATGGTAGTACCTACTGTAGTAGTACCTACAGTAGTTCCTACAGTAGTACAACAATATCTAATAGTACATACATTAGTATACACATAATGAATGGTTATGAGTGCAATAGTGCAAATATTTCATGAGTTGAAAGATGTAATTTGTTCCATTCAACGAGGCGCAGCCGAGTTGAATGGAACAAATTACATCTTTCAATGAATTTTCAAATGCCACCGCCTTTATCCACTCGGCCAAATCTCGGGTATTGTACCGTACACAGTATCCTACAGAAGTACAACAATACATTAGTACCTACTACTACTAGTAGTAACTAGTGGTCCCTATGGTAGTACTACAGTAGTGTCTAGTAGTACTTACAGTAGTGCCTATGGTAGTACCTACTGTAGTAGTACCTACAGTAGTTCCTACAGTAGTACAACAATATCTAATAGTACATACATTAGTATACACATAATGAATGGTTATGAGTGCAATAGTGCAAATATTTCATGAGTTGAAAGATGTAATTTGTTCCATTCAACGAGGCGCAGCCGAGTTGAATGGAACAAATTACATCTTTCAATGAATTTTCAAATGCCACCGCCTTTATCCACTCGGCCAAATCTCGGGTATTGTACCGTACACAGTATCCTACAGAAGTACAACAATACATTAGTACCTACTACTACTAGTAGTAACTAGTGGTCCCTATGGTAGTACTACAGTAGTGTCTAGTAGTACTTACAGTAGTGCCTATGGTAGTACCTACTGTAGTAGTACCTACAGTAATTCCTACAGTAGTACAACAATATCTAATAGTACATACATTAGTATACACATAATGAATGGTTATGAGTGCAATAGTGCAAATATTTCATGAGTTGAAAGATGTAATTTGTTCCATTCAACGAGGCGCAGCCGAGTTGAATGGAACAAATCACATCTTTCAATGAATGAAATATTTGCACTATTGCACACGAATGGATACCATTCATTATTTGTTTTATACAACACCTTGAAATTTGGATATAATTGGATGTAAAATGCACTCATGCAACAGATTGTTTTGTACAGACAGGTTTCTCTGCTCTCTTACCATTTAAAAAAGTGCTACCAAAAAAGTATAATGCATGGTTCTATCATCATAGCCTGCAATAGAGCGGATTTTGCACGCAATCGACGAGCAATTGACCAATCAAAAGGCCGGAATATATTTAGGCGTTGTGTAATACCTACTACTACTAGTAGCACCTGTGGTAGTACAACAGTAGTGTCTAGTAGTAACTACGGTAGTACCTACTGTTACTTTAAACTGTGCCTAGATACATATTCAGAACAAACAGATTGGTAAGTTGGTACTGACCAAGTAATCAATAGACTAATCACTTCTCTATTATCAGTAGTCAAAATTGATCAATGAACTCCTATCAAAAGGTATACAACATATTGATAATGTGCATACTGACTTAGTTTATTCCAATCGATCAATATGTTTCTATAAACTACACCCAAGTATCTACACAAGGAACAGAATCCACCAGATTGATAATTGGATACTGATCTAATAATCAATTGATCAATTAGTTTCTCTTGTGACTGTACCTCTAGGGAAACATTACCAATACAGAATCTGTTGCATTTACAGTGTTATACTGGTCTAGAAAATAATGGAAAAAAAAATGAGAAATAATTTTCTGTAAACCATAACTGTGTACAGGGGTGCATCAAAACACCATTCAAGAGGACTAATAGTCTGACTCGATACAAGTCTCATCAATCACATCTTAATATATTATTTCGCATCTTAATATACGGTATCTCACAAAGAAAAACCTTCCAGTCTGCCGATTTATGCATATTTCCCTCCTCTCTGTACAACATCACTCGTTCGAGTAGTCCTGTCACATTTTACACACGACGACCACGATGACGAAGGATCTGTTCAAATATCTCTTCTCTTCGGTTATAAAGCAACAGTTGCATTTGTTGACATCCACCATTTTCCAGTCTGCCACACTCTGCAATAGCAGATTCAACCTCGAGGCATTTAGCATAAAACACATTTGGAGATCAAGTCTCTCTTTTTCCTTTTTTTCTTCCTTTTTTTCGGGCAAGTCTAAATGATTTTTTTTGTTGGTCTCTTTGAATTTTGAGAGTCGAGCAGAAGAATGCGATAACCATCTGTAAAGACGCTTGAATCGGCCACGCGTATGATGACGCAATCTCTAGAAAATCTCACTTTCGAATAATCTAAATCTGCCCATCAAAGTAAAATGCTATGACCTACATTAACAGGGGGGGGGGGACCCACCAGAAAAAGAAACCAAGACGTCACTCACTCTTTTCTATCAGTCTCTAGATAAATTTAGAAAAGGGTTTATATATATTAAGAAAAAGAGAAGAGAGTAAAAAAAAATGGGGTTTTTATAGTTTCATTCTGGGAATAATAGCAACAAAAAACAGTGATAAGCATCTATATTTAGCCAGAGGTGTTTTATTGATAAAGATATAGCCCTAATATAAAAAAAATGATTCAGGTCTCTTTGAAGACACTAGTGTATTCCCATCGTGACGAGGTATACAGCTTTAGATTTCATAACATTTTTCTCATCTTGTCGTTTTTCTTGGGGAGGTTTTTTTTATTATTGCCAAGTTTTTATGTAAAGAGACGTCCAACATATTCTTCAAATGGTTTTGTAGCAGAACTACAGGTGAGAGATTTAAATCACAAATAGCTTTCCTTACCTGTCTCCTCCATACTATTTTACTTCCTCATCTAAAATGACTGTTTTACAAAAGGAATTTGTATCATTTTATTATACATCCACAAGAGTCTTCACTCTCCTTCGAATTCTAGAAATTGGTGAGGTCTGTACTAAAAAAATACGGGTGTACTTGATTTCAAGTGGAATGACGATAAATGATACATTTTACCATCACCACAAATCATGGCATTTAAACATCTGGTTACCCGATAGTTTTTTCATATAATCTCATTAAGAGAAAGCAAAAACGAAAAAAGCATGAAAAAAACTATGTATTTAGATTCCTTGACAAATACTTTACTATTTTAAGTTCAACTGTATATTTTTTTCATTTTTGGTAAAAAATGATCGGTTAAGCCCTAATTGATCGGTGCATTTCCAAGTTTAAAAAAAATCATAGCAATAATAATCATGTGAAATGGTACAGATGCAACCAGTGAATGATTAAACATCATATCTCAATGAATGAAACTTCTCTTTGATATCCACATATTACACAAAATATTCCCAATATTGATCAGCCAACGAGGCAAGAGTTCAGGAGGGTGTGTAGAGTTCACAACTACTGTACCAATAGCATCGCTAAGCCAGCCCACCCCCCCCAACCTCCACCTCACTCTTGGCCATTTTTTGAAGTATTCTCAAATAATCAGAAATTCTTGTCAATAAACTAGGAACAAACCCTCAACTATTTATGTATTTTCATACCATTTCTGAAATTGTTGACAGCAGCAAAAATTTATAAATATATAGATTTTTGGATTGTAATATGCTCTTGGTTTTTTTTTTCCTCAACTTTCAATGTACTTTGGTACCAATTCCTATATAGAAATATGTTGACACCAGACAAAAAAAAAAGAAAGTATTTTGATTTTTTTTTGGAGGGTTGCCTTCAGGGGAGACTGACTGGATATTCTAAAGTAAAAGCATTAATAGTCATTCAACAGATCGGCTCTACCAAAGATTGTAATCTCTTGAATAATAAGAGAAAATTTCTGCACTTTCTATTGAATGGTTAAAATCGAGTTCAATTATCACAGTAATTTGTCTCCATCATCCTATCAAACCATCAAGTTTATACAGGGCAACTCTGCGAGCTTTCATACCCAGTAGATCTGTTATCAGAAATTGATTCACAATAGAGACAAAACGTGGCAAAGCCCTCGTTAAATACTGTAGGCAACTAGCAAATTATCCTGAGCAATATATAGAGTAATAGAGAGTAAATAAATCTTAATACACTTTGCAAATAAATTATGATCAGTAGTGCATAATCTGTGATATGTAACTACCTTTATTTTCTGTTCTTATTCGATTTTTTGGGCTTGTGTTATGGTAGTTTGTGCCACAGTCAGTCACTATTATAAGCTATGACAAAACAACTGGTGTTGTTCTGTTGCATATATCATGTCTAATTACAGTAATTTTGTAGTAAAATTGTGAATTTTGTGAGAGAAATAGAATTTGTTTTTCATTCAATTCGGTCATCCCGGCCATTGTGACTGATTGAGTAACTCTATATATATATATATGTTTCACATTTAGATATAGATTAATTTTGTCGTTTTGATGATCTGTATCACACAACCAACGATTTCTTTTCCCCAGTCAACTTCAGTGTACACTTGAGGGAATTTGTATTCTCGCTGTAAAAATTACAAGGAAAAAAAAGAAAAGAAATAAGGCCCAAGGTTCCAGAGGGTGTAATCTCTAACTTTATGATATGAGTCCTACCGGTATTCCAATTGGAGCTATTCTGTGCAATAAATTAATTCGGTCTATTCATACCACGGTTCGAATGGTATGTGTTACACTGGTTCCAAATAGACCTGGGGGCATAATTTATTCGGTATCTCATCCCAAACCGCTATGCAAAATGGGAAAAATTGCTATACAAGTGTAAAGAATACTAAAGATGTATAATAGTTTGTTCTACACAGGTATCACAGTATTTTGTAAGGAACTTTCACAGCCTTCAAACGGTGCTTATACAAACTTTGAGCACCCCCTCATCCTACGCATTGAAGCATTATATTATAGCTTATTAACGATATAAACCTACAACAGCTTCATGTACAGACCAACTACAGTACATGTGTACGTCTCTTTAAATGAAGCCGCCTAAAGGGAAAGGTTACCCGAGGAGCTACATAAAGTAC
Source organism: Apostichopus japonicus (assembly GCF_037975245.1). NCBI lineage: Eukaryota > Metazoa > Echinodermata > Holothuroidea > Aspidochirotida > Stichopodidae > Apostichopus > Apostichopus japonicus. The sequence continues at coordinate 15,378,859 of NC_092582.1, read as the reverse complement.
ATTCGTGCTATAGATGCACTTTTTAAGTTCATGCACTGCTGATGTCTCCCGTATTTAGGATCTGATGAACTTCAAAAGCTGGCCGCAGACTGTCCTACTGAAGAAGAAAAAATCTTTATGTAGAGTCGACTCTCACGAGCTAGTTTTCGATAGTCGTCTAGACCGATTGTCGTACGACTGACTCTGGAACACCGATTGACTGCTTTCTGTATGGTTCAGGCCGGTGTTGATTCAAGTCGCTTGTGATTGGATGGTTTCGTTTGTGGAAACTGGTAGTGGTAGTCGTGAACCTTTTCACAATGAACGGCTGTCACCGAAAACAAGTTTGGGAGAACACTACGGGGGAGTCTTCATCACTTGTAATCATAGGCAAACACAATCTCTTCCAAATTTATCCAAGATTTTATCCGCATTTATAAAATACGAAAAGGTCGAGAATTGGGATCGCTCTCAGTAGGGTAGCCAGCAGCCAGCCGGGTTTGACAATGAAACTTCTTCGGATGAAATCCTTCTCTGGACAGAAGTGAATAGCCCTTTATCTATACGTTTAGGTATTACATGAGCCACTGTTAAGTGGATTAGTAAATTTTGCCACTGACCACCAAAAACGTCCTTTCTTAATTGTTGCCACAGTTGCCACATGATAGCACAAACATTTTCTACAGTTTGAATAGAAAAACCAGTTTTCACAAGATAATAGTACATGTATGCTGCCAGTCTTAGATCATAAATTAAATCTTACTGGATGGCCAACTTGGAGAAAAAAAAACCAGGTCTAGTTTGTCTGAAGGAATATTGGTGTGCAACGGTTTTGCCTTTCAGAGTTCGCTTGCCCGAGGCATAACTGAGATCTCTTCAAAAAGATCAAGATTTGGAAGAGAGGTAAAGTAATTGGTTGCATTTGCAGTGTCAAACCACACAAAATCCAGTCATGCAATGACCCTATCTCACACCTCTTAAAATATTCCATTTAAAATGGTAAAATGGAAAAAGTCATTTAAAATGACTTTGACAGACCGATGTCTCAATTAGACTCTGATTTGATTACAACTTTGTTACTGTCGCAACGGGTGTCTAGTAACTTCTGCTGGTTTCAAAGACACAGAGTAATAAAAAGCCGTTTCAAATCTAGCCGAGTATTTACCAGCGGATTTTCATGACTCGCGTTTAGCCATCGACTTGAGTCACTTATACATTTTCTCTACAGGGGGGAAAAATTCTGTCACAAACTTGTTTTGAGTCACTTCATTGTTTTGCAGACTAAATCAAGATGAGACTCATCGAAGCACTTACCCTAGATATAAAACACTTTCATAGCAGATGTACCTAAAACTTGAGAGCGTTGTGGTCACATGGTTAAGGCAGTGGACTTGTGATCTAGGGTTTGCAGGTTCCAGTCCTAGCCGGACCATTACGTTGCGCCCTTGGGCAAGGCACTTTATCTCCATTGCCTCTCTTCAGGTGTATAAACGGGGATTTCCAAGATAACTTGCCGATAGAGTTGTGTGTGCCAGTTTGTGGCTGTACCCTACGGGAAGTCCCCTGGAGGACATGTAGATGTAGTGTGCTGTATTGTGCCCCAGAAGGGATTGTTTGAATTGTGCACACTTTGGTGTGTGGGTGTGACAAGTTACCAATGACCAGAGGTTAAGTTGTAAAGTGGTGTGAGAGGGCCTTGGGCTGCAACAACACTGTAAACCTTTGACTTATAGTTCTATAAGCAATATTCACTATGCTCTGAGAATCACCCTTCTCTCTGCATGCGTAGAACCAAATATAATATTCACGGTGATCGTAGATACTATGACGCAGGACCTACCATTCGGAATGAACTCCTTGCCTCTATACATTCCATTGACAACCTGCAGCATTTTCCAAGTCCAAGCTCAAACCACAATTCTTTCATTCATATTGCTTTCCTTTCATTGCACTTTTTGTTTTAAATTTATTGTAAAGCCCCGACAGAATGCTCGGCAGATTTTACACAGGGCTACTTCAATGTATTATTTTTGTTATTATTATAAAGACTACCTATTAAACTGCACACCGAAATCTTGCAACTCTGGAAAAGTTTGCTGTTCTCAATTCTTTCGCTAATTACCAGCTGACCGCATCGTCATGGACATTAAAAATTGGTTTTGTTACTACGTGTACAGGGTAGTGAACATAAATAATGAGTCATTCCCACGGGAGGCCAATGGGTGAAATTTCAGCATTGCAAGGCATCAAACTGGGATTTGAAACACTGCCTATAGGAAGGAAATGTAAGTAACACTGAGTAATCAGACAAGTGTAGTCGTGTACCCACACACCACTCGTGGACGTTCTCGTGGGATATCTACTTTGCAGGTAACTACGACACTAGATGGGAGTACACATCACTGAAACACTGCTAGGAATGATAGGATGGCCAAAACTATAAACCACTGATTAAAAGTAATCAGTTGCCAATTAAGCACCAGATTTTACAAATGAATTCGGGTTATTCTACGGGCAGACGGTCAGGGATCAACTGGTATTAGTAGACACGGTAAAAATGTGTGTAAAAGACAGCATCATCTTGAATGATGGACTGTATTAAAAAATGTTCAATTTCAAATTTCAAAAATAAATGAAATATTATGGCCTACAGTAGAAAAAGAGTTCAATCACTACAAAAGTCACCCAATAGCAAACCGGTAAACAACTGGATAAAATTTTCTGGTCTGGGACAAAAACAACTGGCAATGACAAGGCAAATGGCTTTTTTGAAGTTTTTCTATTAACCCTAATTCTTTTGATGTCTAACGTTTGCATCACCACGATGGTTTTTATTGGGTACAAAATGATAATCGAATAGTAAAGCACTACCTGTTACCTTCTGGCTTGTCTTAAATGTTTCAACTTATTTTCTTGTGAAATTGTTATCAATAAAATCAAGATGGTGTCTCCTCTAGCAATAGGCTGAATAATATCTCTCATAAAATTGGTAAATTTCTCCAAAAAAAAAATGAAAATCGTTAAAGATAGTTTCTATGATACAACTCCATCCCAATCTGACTTGTGTGCTCCATACATGGAATATTTTGCAGAAAGTGATTTTATTCTCTAAGTCCATCAGGGCGGGCTCGTTATCCTTCACTTTCGTTGCACCTACCCTAGTTCCAAGGTTTGAACCCAAACGCTAGCGCCTTTTGAATGTCCTCTTTACATTTCTCAATATTTTCCGGAATCGCTGTTTTGAGAATAAGCAGCAATTTTGTGATGGACTTTAATATTTATTTTGCTCTCTTGATGAATGTACTTGTGAGGACTTCCCCAGTGCAACAATCTTCAAGAAAACAACCAATCAAATTCCTTGTACTTAACATGTGATACGTCACCTGATAAAGGAACAAACTATGAGAGTAATTTGATTGGAATTTGATGCATCATGTATCTTTGAACTGTATGGAAGTCATATCAGGTCTGCGACTGATTAACTCAATTTGCAATGTAGGCCCTACTGTGCACTTGGCGTCTGACACTAGCCTTAAAAGTCAACTGCGTAGCTTATGCTGGTCTTTCTGTAAGCCTAACATAATACTGATAGTCAATACGTGTGACGGTGGGAAAATGCCGTAGCCCTAAAGAAATTTCTCTGTCGCTGTTAGGTTTCACTATACAGAAGCATTATATCTCTGTTTATGTGTGATCATCAGTGATCTAGTTACTATTCTGTTGTTACATATTCCGGATATTACTCACGGGGTGTTACTGTCTATCTCAATTGAGAGAGAGAGAGTCACAGAATTGAGTGAATAGTAATTGTTGCATGCATTTATTAATTTCACACTAAATTGATAGAGGGACACTATCGGGCATCACCATAGACTGTTAGAGGCTTAGTGGATATATGATAATGATGGTAAAGAGATCCTTGTGATGCTGGTATTTGCATTGTGGGCTGATGTTGGCTATAGCATGTGGTTGTGTTTCCCCCTGCCCCCTCCCCCCGCCCTAACGAATCAAGAAGCATTTACACTTGTACCAAAATGATGTGTCATGAATGAATGGTTATTCAGATATATTCTTAAACAGCACTGTCTCTAAATGTTCATTCCCATACTAGTTAAAAGGTTATTCTTAAATGGAGGGTTCAATTTGGGCCCATTGCCTGCTGCTCAGATTTGAAGGGGGCCAAGTTTATGCTTGGAGGAGTACTTGCATGGATCCTCATTATAGTCTGTCTCTGAAATCATAACTGAAAAAATCTGGATGGGGGGTGGAATAATACAAATTTTGGGGAGAAATTGTCCCAGAATGCCCCCTGGCCTGGTTCAGTTATCTTTTTCTTTTCAGCTTTTTGCTATCATTATCTTTATATTTCTCTTTTTTCTTATCTTTTATTTTTATCTTTAGTTTAATTATCTGTTTATCTCTTGAGACTGTTTTAGTTTCTTTGCACCTTCCCAAGCATCAAACATGTCTAAAAATATTCCCAGGGCATCCCTTTACAACTCTCAACCAACAAACCTTAATACGAAATAGGTGTAACAAAAAGTCAAGTTTTATGGAATTTTTTTATATCGCTGCCCAGACAGACTATTTGTAGATAATCTACAAAGTCAGATTTCACCAGTTTTGTTTTGACTTTCTTCCAACACAACTAGTTTTATCGCCAACAACGTTTATGGTAATTCCGTTTGCACAATCAATTGAAGGAATGTGTGGAACGATGTCAAGGACTTTCCCTGTCAAAACTAAACGGATGCGTCTTTTACCAAAAACAAATGTCTAGACGGTAAATAAATCAACTGCAAACAAACCAACAAACTGACATTGTATGGTTCAATGGATGTGTTACTTTATGAAGTGCTAATTTGTATCTCCTATGTACAGTATTTTACCTTCTCATTAGTTTTACATAAAGAGGAAGCTATCCACAATTATGCAGACCATGTGAATAGAAACCATGGCAACACATTGCAATAACAGGAAAGAAACTGAAATTCCTTTAAGAATGATTCACTGTTGCTGTAGAGCATCTTTCTGGCTGTCTGCTATTTTTGCTTTACTTTCTGCTATTTTATATATTTTGTTTTCTTTCCCCTTTTTGAACAATAAAGGAAGCTATTATAAAGGACTGTGTTAACCTGAATTAAGGCAACAAGATGCCTTTAACAGGAAAGAAATGAAAAATTCTACAAAATGATGATGCCGGTGCCTTTCAATCATAAGGTCCCGAGTTTGAGTCATTCCAAGATTAATGTATGTCGTCCAGTTACAGAATTGTTGACAATTGACAATTCATAACCATGAATATAAATATGAATATGAATATAAATATGAATATAAAAGAATGACTTCGGTCAGCTTGGGCTTTGAGATGCCAACGGTGGTCTCTTCGCGAGTTCCTGCTTGCAGGAGGATCTAAAATACATACATACATACATACATACTTTTGCTATTGTTGAAGAGCATGTTTCTGCTATTTTCTTCTTATTTCTGATATTTTATCCTCCCCTTTTCATTTATATATAGAGCAACCTAATGACATATTTCACAGACCATGTAAAATATATAACTGACAACACAAAAAGTGAAAGGGAAAGAAATTTTCTATAAAATGACTTACTGTTGCTGGAGGGCATGTTTCTGAGTAGCTGTTAACTTTGGGCCTTGGGATTTGAACTTCGATGGAGCTTCTCGAAGGCCGAAGCTTTTCGCGACATGACCCAGGTGGAGTTTCTTGATGTGAAAGATGTGCTTTAAGGAAGATGGGTACGTGGCATAGGCTCTGATAAATGAATGGTAGGCTACAAAAAGGAAGATAAAACAAGAGTGAAGCAAGGAATATTATCAGAAAATGGAAGTTACTGCTGCCCAAAACGAAAAAATTGTATGGTTTTTCATTAAATTCATGGCACTGGGTATTCAGTTGAAGAAATAAACTTATTCAGAGAAGAATAATATTTAGTTTAATAAGTTAACGCACCTTTGCATGTTAAAGTTGCAAAAGTGAGCTCCAAATAGAAATTACGAGTAAAGAAGGAAAGATTATTAGAAAATGGAAGTACTGCTGCAAGCAAAAGCAGAGAAAGTGCTAAAACAAGCAACTCCCCCCTCCCCATGTGTTGACTCAAATTTCTTGTAGCTGATCTGTACTTAATAACCACTATTAAATTAACATTCATACAGTGAAAATAAAAAAATACCAAAAGAAAAAATCATTGTTATGAACAAGTTTTGTGAAATCGTATGTCTTGATCAAAATATTACAAGGTACCGACTATTCAATCTTACAGTCTACATTACATTATTTGTTTGCATGCATAGGTGCAAAACCCATATGATTACATTCGTATATTTGTAGCTGTAGTAACAGCTTGATTGATCATGTCAAAGTTCACATGTCAGCCGGGATATAGTTAGAATAGACAACATACAATGCATATGTAAAAGGTGGGACACAAGCTACACACTGAAGAAAAACACTGTTTTTTTTTAAAGTTTTATACGTTAAATAGCCAAGACATATAAACATAGAAAAGATGAAGTGAGTATTACATACAGGGGACACCAAAAAAAAACCTGATGAATGTTTCTGACAAGTTAGCTAAGACATAACATAGAATAGACAATAGTAAATATTACTAATAGCTCAGGGAGCAGGGAGGGGGGTGGGGACACAAGCAAACCACTATTAAAGAAGTGTTTTAATAATGCAGTCACTACATAATATATCAATTGACAACTTACATTATATCTTACATAAACGAGACACATGTCACTGGAGGTAGGTGTAACATAGAATAGACAAAAGTAAATATTACTAATAGCTAGGGAATGGGGGTTGGGGGATGCGGACACAAGCAAACAGCTATTAAAGAAGTGTTTTATTATGTCAGTCAACATATAAAATATAAATTGACAACTTACATTATATCTTACATACACAAGACACATGTCACCCGAACTAGGTGTAACATAGAATAGACAAAGCACAGTAAATGCATGTTTTGTTTTTACACCATACCTTGTTGGGCAAGTTTAGTGTGATCGGATTCAGAATGAACGTAATTTTCCAGTTTCTTCTGCAACCTGGTCGCTGCTTCTTCCATGGTCTTAGGAGGACGTCCGTTGAAATGTTCCTCCGTGAGTAATTCTGCTGGTGCATGCCGAACTAATGTCTGGAGAATCTCACTGTAGTCTACTGCCTTGACACTGAAAACAAAAGTAATAATAATAGTGAGAGAATTTGTATAAGTCACATTACAGCCATCCAAAATAATTTATTTTTTTATATTTTTTTTAAAACTTCTTTAACAATTTTGCAAGGCAAGGACATGAGAAATACTTCTTGGATAGTAAAAGTTGTTTTCCTCAAGACATCAGTGCTAATGACCATTTACCTTTAAGATCAGCAAATGGGAGTGACATTCTCACAAGTCAGTAGGGATTCAAGAGCACCCTGCTATGATATCCCAACACCTCCTCCCCTCTTTCTCTGCTCCTCATTTCCTCCCCTCCCTCCCCTCTTCTTCTATCCCCCTCCTGCTCCCTAAGTTTTTGAAAATTCTGTCAAGCCTGTTCATGACATCAGACAGGTAATGAGCGAGACAATATAAAGATAGCGCACATAGCATTAAAGGAGACAAAAAAACGACCATTACCTTTAGCTTAAATCACAGATATCAATTGAAAATATACTGCAATTCAAAGCACAAAATTCCTAGAGGATTAACTTTAACTTACCTTAATTACCTTTAACTTACGTAGATTACCTGTAACTTTAACTTACCTTTAACTTAAACTCGAGGATTACCTTTTAACTTAAATCACAGATCTATCAATTGACAGTATAGTGCATTTCAATGCATAAAAATTCCTAGAGGATACTCCATGTAATTTGAAGGTAACGTCACGGGTCAGAGCGCAACTCCACTGAGTGGAAGCAATACCGCACTGAATGGTGATAATTGGACTTGTATTACGCTAGTACAAGTACTATGGCATGGGTATGAGTACACGAAGAGGTTCCCCTTGGTATGAGTACAACTAGAACCTACAATGTTCTTGGAAAAGGTTAAAGGATCACCATCTAAATCATTATTGCTTATAAGTTGTTAACTACCTTTGTTTTTTTTTCTTTGTTCTTTTCCCCTATGGTTGTATTGTGTATATCTGTACTGATTAACTTGTTTAAGGGGGACTGCTCGTACAAGCTAATGCTTTTTCAGTCCTCCTCCACCACCTTGTTTTATCTTGACATTTGTACAACACCTCTTTTATTGTTGTGGAAATATACTCAAAACTCCAACGTGAGTACTAGTACTCCATCTTGCTGCACATGGACGCATATAACACGATCTGTCTCGTGACGACACATTCTGTGTCGAGATGACACATTCAGACTCACCTTATTTTGTGACCTTGCAAGGTCTTAACGTATTCCGCTTCCGATGGACCGAGGAATATGACGGCGTGACCCAACCTGCCGACCCTGGCAGTCCGGCCGACTCGATGAACGTATTCAGCGGGCGTCCCTGGAGTATTGTACTGTTACGGAGGAAACGAGAACATTTTTCATAATAATACTTTATAAAGACTACAAAAAAACTCTTCTTTTTTTTTGAATTATTTTGCAAGGATCCATTTTCAACCTCATTTCTCACACAAGAAGGAAAAGCAGAAATACAAAAGTCAAAGATTATGTAACAACTTTTAGCACTCTAGGTGAAGAGCAAACAAATTTTGGGCCAGAATGAGATTCAAACCAATGACCCTCAGGATTAAAACCTTCCGTTTTTGAAATTACTTTATTTAGTTTAATCCTTGTACGTATTTCGCTCAATCCATATTTTTACTTAAAATAGTTGACAAGACTAGACACTCCACATGGAAAAGAGCAACATTTCAAATCATTCAAAATAAGCGACAGATATTTATAATCTGATCCGACAAAATGGCTGTTAAAAGCCCTTTGCCTAACTAAATGAACAAATTCATTACTCTAAAGGGCATAGATCAAATCCTGCACATCCAAACTTAGCATATTGATAAAAGCCTTGATTTCATCATAAACATAGACTCCTTTTAAGCAAACCTTTTCAAATGTATGACACCTCAAGGATGTATAAACTTGTAATTTATAAAAGAAAGAGGGGAAAAAAAAAATCAACTTTCTCAGAAAAAATGCCAAGATGTGATCTCACACTCCCACCACATGATCCATTTCCTCAGGCAACAGAGGATTTATCTGTCAAAAATAAGTAAGTTTTGAAACATTTTGTAGGTTGAACTTGTTTCGTTAGCAAATACCACGGATGAGAAAGCCGACGGAAGTTTATTTTTGTAACGATATACGTATGGTGATCATGGATGATCACCGGCATATATAGATCCTTCCCTTCACGAAGAGTGTTATCGGCAGTTGTGTAATTAAATGCTCCCGTTCCACTTAACGTTATATTTGGCCTTGTGGAATGCCTTTAAAATCTGCATTTAAGTTTCAAATTGTCTGCCATTTTGTCATCCACCCTGAGGTACTAACACCCACTGGCCCCACCCCCCACCCACTGGGAGTAATTAATGTGGGTATCACATCTCAATAATATACACAATGGGCAAATTGCTACACAAGTACAAAGCTATTTAAGCAGTTTTGTACAGAGGGACCATAGTCTTTCATAGAAGAAAAAGATCAGAGCTTTCAAAATTTGAGCACTAAACTATTCCCTGCCCCACCTCCCGCACCCCCCCACCCCCCCCCCCTCCAAACCCATTGTGATGACTTTTCTACTCTCAAAAGGAAATCCCATATGATGACATGGATATAGCATTTATACTTTAGTCAAATTTATTGAAATTCTGATCATAAATTGAAAAAGAGAAAAAATATTTATGAGCAGTAAAGATATATTCCATACGTAAATCAGCTCTTAATTAAGATTTGATTGTTTTAGGATTACCATAAGTCCAAATTAATCGGGACTGTCCCTTTTCCGACACAGATAATGTACTCTTCCAACAGCAGGCTACATTGTCACAACTTTCTAAAGGTCTTTGAGATGTTCAAACATAGCACATGTTGTATGCATCATTATTGGTGACCGTTTTGAAAGCATGCTATAACCGTTTTAAAATATGATTGATGGCCGCATATTAGCACTGTTTAAAATTCAAAATTGTCTTCAATGGGAAGTGCAGTCTCCCACTTTTCAACAAAAGGGTTAAGGGCGGGCGGGGAGGTAGGGGGTGCCGAGGAGAGGGTTGAATTCAAGTACTGCAGAGCATTTCTTCACCATTGAGTTAACACAAGTTCACATGGAATTGTTTGTACTTAGTCTTGTTTAAAATTAGTAAAAAAGTGTAACACACTTCAGTATTGACAACCACGCTATAAAGTCGCAAAAAGGGTTTTTGCAGGATCGAGAAACACCATCAAATTTAGTCAATCTAGTACAGGGTTGGGTATGAAATTGGTCTTGCCAACTGCACTGGAATTTTTCATATTCCAACCAGCAGGCCACAACTCGTAAGGCTTTATCTTCTCCCTTGAAAGGGGAATAGTTAGGTTACGTGGTCAGATAAAAAGATAAACAAAGCGTTAACTTCCACTGGGCGACCCTTTACCTACCGGCAATCCAGTAGGATCTTCAATGGGCTTCTTTAAGCCTTTTGAACACTAACCAACTGCTCATGACTCCACTCGACTCATCCATCGTTACGTGGGGTTAGAAGCACTGTGTGTGTGTAGGATTAAATACTGCACCTGATCAAAATTTTGACAGTTTTACGTAAGGCTTCAGTCGGGAGACAAGTGAACATGTAGCGTTCACCCGACTGGCAGTCTGCGGTGTGTGTGGGGGGGTTCGCTAGAGAGACCGTCCAGTCTTGACAAATGTAACCAATCACAGGAAATGACGGGGCACTGGTCCTTAACCACAAGCATCTGTCGTATGCACCCATCAGTCCTTCGGTGCTCGGGGTCAGCTGCTGTTTGACTGTCGGGTCCCTCGTGACTATTGAGGACTAGATCGAGATGGTCCAGTCGAGTTGTGTCCACAAAATTTCTTCTTTTCTGTGTGTGTGTCAATATATATGTATGTGATCACACCTGTTTGCTTCAAGCTCACTCTCGGTAGAAACTGCGACAACTTTATTGTTCAACATCACAGAAACATCGTGTACTGAGGTTACTGCAAACTTCACCGAAGTGAAAATTATCTGCCAAAACTATATTTTTTAAATATCGCAAAACCGTTTTTTTTTTTGGAGAACCCAAATGCAGCAACTGGGAAAGACAAAAGTACAAAGTACTGTTACTATTATGTATTCGATCGTTAAACTTACTTGTACTATCCAATCGACATCAGGTAAATCTAACCCTCGGGCAGCGACATCCTGGAAAAGACAAAGAAAGAAGGGAAAAATTTAAAGAAACAATATTGAGTAGAAGTTTACTCCTATGGGGCCTATTTGTAAATTCCAAAACCTCTCCCAGGGCATAATTTGACGATTTATTCAAACAGATTGAAATCTGCGATCATTTTTTTTGTCTTTCCAAAATGTCAAAACTCGTTCTGATTCTGGTGTGATGTGGTCGTAAATGATATCCCTAAGAAAAGTTACACCTTCAAAATTGTTGACGCACTTGAGCAAAGCTGAACGGAAGTAAACGCAGTCAGACAGACAGACAGAGAGAGATGAAGAGTGCAGAAAGCCTTTGGAAATATGTTAAACATGAATTTTATATGTCACAAAGGAATAACATACGTCTATGAAGAAAGGGCAAAATACAGATGTCATTTTAGATGAAATCAAACATGCGATCATGAATTGCAAAACAAAGTAATAAATTCGATAAGAGTGAATTTAACACCCTATTAAAACACGAGCATAAATCGAAAGTAGCTGTTTTGTCGTTTTTATAATATTTAAGCAGCAGTTTGCGTTCATCTTATCTCAATCTGGTAGTGCCATACATCCACACTTCCCAAGTTGAAGGGAAGTTGTTACGTTGGATTGCCAGCAGGGGCAGAAAAAACCAAAACAAGTTTTGATTTTGGAACAATGTGCCCAATGGAATCTTACAGTGAACATCCTCTGTGCCAAACCGTGATTTTGTTTCCTAATTTTCATAAATATGTATTTCATTACTAATTTTCAGTCAATGTGAAATTGATTGCAATCAAATAAGTCTATTTGCAATCAAATCAGTCAATGTGCAATTAATTGCAGTCAAATCAGTCAATGTGCAATTAATTGCAGTCAAACCAGTCAGCGTGCAAATCAATTGCAGTCAAACCAGTCAGTGTGCAAATCGATTGCAGCCAAACCAGTCAGTGTGCAAATCGATTGCAGTCAAACCAGTCACTGTGCAAATCGATTGCAGTCATATCAGTCAGTGTACAAATCGATTGCAGTCAAACCAGTCACTGTGAAATCGATTGCAGTCAAATCGGTAAATGTTCAAATCGATTGCAGTCAAACCAGTCACTGCAAAAAATTGCAGTCAAGTCAGTCAATGTGCAAATTGATTGCTATCAATCAAATAAGTCAATGTGCCAATCGATTGCAGTCAAATCGGTAAATGTGCAAATCGATTGCAGTCAAACCAGTCACTGTGCAAAAAAATTGCAGTCAAATCAGTAAATGTTCAAATCGATTGCAGTCAAACCAGTCACTGTGCAAAAAATTGCAGTCAAGTCAGTCAATGTGCAAATTGATTGCTATCAAATAAGTCAATGTGCCAATCGATTGCAGTCAAACCAGTCACTGTGCAAATCGATTGCAGTCAAATCAGTCAGTGTACAAATCGATTGCAGTCAAACCAGTCACTGTGCAAATCAATTGCAGTCAAATCGGTAAATGTGCAAATCGATTGCAGTCAAACCAGTCACTGTGCAAAAAAAAATTGCAGTCAAATCAGTCAATGTGCAAATTGATTGCTATCAAATAAGTCAATGTGCAAATCGATTGCAGTCAACTCTGTCAATGTGGAAATCGATTGCAGTCAAATTGGTCAATGTGTAGTTTATCGATCACAAGGGAGACATTGGGCAAACGTAGGTCTGAGAAATTTATGGGTCAAGGCTAGACCAGGGTCAGAGATCGACACGGAGAATGTTTGAGATGATTGGCTGTAAATGACTGTTGAGACAAGGTACATCTGAAGGCAGGATCTGTTTAATATCTTAAATCCCACCAAAACCAAAATCAAGACACGACAACAAAGTTAAGGAATAAGGACAGCAACTAGGCCAAACAAGACATTACATCAAATTTTGTAGAACACAAGTCTAATATGGTTTTAAACCCATTAAATAATACCTCATGAACAACCAAATGTAAATCTACAGTCCATTGAGGGGAGTATCTGATTATATGTGTGAGGTTTACGTAGTTTGATCACAAGTTACGAAAAGTCTCTGTAACAAGTTTTCAAGCGTATGAAAGAGAAAAAGGAACCAAAAACTTGGAATGCAACGTAGGAACCAAATGTTTAAAAAATAAAAAAAATTTTTGTTCTTTGTAATAAGTAATATCTCACTTTTGGTGACATATTGATTACATATATCACAAAGCTTCCTCATTTAGCTTCCATATTTAATCAGGGTTTGGTAGTTAATTCAACGTTTCGATGATCCGGCAGTGTTTTGCAATTTTTCATGAGATCATAATGTTAAGAAACAGCTTCAGTCACATATATGATAGATATCTTTATAGGTTGGCCCCCAGATATTAGAATGTAAGAAGGTAAAATCAAAACCAAAACATTTCAAACATGACTCTCCTTTTCCTAACAATAATCTACATTATGGTTGTAATTACCAACACTTGTGTATTAATACTTTCCAAGTTTGAGCGATACCACGGTGCAGCAATTGGGTAGTGCTTACGTCAAACCGGTGTGCATTTATATCCGCAGTTATTCCTGTTATAATTTTTGTTTAAGAGTACAGTAATTGTCCAATGCAGGATATTGTCTGATATTAATTTACATAGATGATAAATTTGTAATGCAACTTTCTATCGTTTGTCTGATGTTTCTCTAACTTCGTCTCGACTGAGTTTACGACATTTTCTTTGAGAAAAAAAACTTGCTAAATTCTTTCGTATAACTCACCGTACACAGCAGGATACCCTTTCCTTTGTTGTGAAACTCTTCGTAAACATCTCTGCGAACCTGAAAGACGAACGAGGAAGAAGCCTTCCTTTCTGTTTTTTCTTTTGTCTTTGGGGGAGGGTAACTTGTGGAAACTTTAATGAAAAAAAAACCTCTAAATTTATGACAACTAGAAAAAACATTGTACTATTTGTAGAGTATATATTCTCCTTTTTCCTCCAAAACCTATAAAGCTATCAGAGGCTAAACTGAGGCTGACTGAGGCTTACTGAGACCAAGAAATAGCAAACCACACATCATAACCAATTACACAAGTTAAACGTGTATCGCAGTGACACAGATATAACACAAATCCATCCATCCATCAATATTTTAGTACCAATCAAAACATAAGCCTTCACATTTCTCTGTCACGTTTGTACGTAAGTGTGTGTACATTTAGCTGATTATATCATTAAAAGAATAGTCCAGGTCAAAATTTCATCTTTCACTGCATATCATAAATACCTCCCAATAAATATAATCTTTTTACTGCATGTCCTTACCTTTTGTTCCATACTCCCGTGAAGGCGAAATATTTTTAATCCCGTATTATTCGCGTTTTCCTTCCCTCCAGGACAAAGCATTTGATTCAGCAAATTGTAATGAAATTCTACCGAGTCTCGATTGGATAGAAAAATCAGCATCTTGGTCTTTGAAGATCGCTAAATGAACAAAGGAAGAAAAACAGATATTAAAGATTTTGTGCGTAACGTTAGTATATATGTGACAGGGTTGTGTTCAAGTGGTTAAGGCAGTGGACTTGTCATCTAAAGGCTTTCAGGTTTGAGTCCTGACCAGACCAATACATTGTGTCCTTGGGCAAGGCACTTTATCTCCATTGCCTTTCTTCACCCAGGTGTATAAATGGGTTCCTGTGAGATAAATTGTCATTTGAGTGCTGTTTTGCTGCTGCTACTTGGAAGGATTGTCTCTATGTTTGACCAGCGTAACTTTGTGATGCGCCTTGAGCACCGTTATCGGTGGATAGGTCTGCGCTTTATGAAATACTCAATATTATTATTATAACCAAATATTCCCGACCAGAATCTTGCATTCCATCTGCCAGGGTAAAACATTTCTTCAATTAAAAATTGCTTCACTTTCCAATTAAACATTTTGAACCATTTCATTTGCAATGAAACAGATGATGGCTGCCTTATATCAGGAACCCCAGTACTGTCACTGATTTTTCCAATGAAAAAATGGAAACATAATACTTAATAAATACTTCATTAATTCTGGGAATTAGGCAAGTAAGAAAGTGGTATACATTATACCATTACAATGCTTGCAGGATTTATTCAGTCAGATATAATTATTACGACTGATTAGATGCCTCCATGATGAAAACTCCTAGCACGGAATTCATAAATTTATATCTGATTTTCACTTTTTATTTCAAATGTTTTATCAAATGTTCAAAGATCATAGCTGTAGAAAATAGCACTATTACATGCAAGCAGAAACACCCATAAATGCTTACATGTCGGGGTGACATATATACTCTACCAGTATTTGTGATTTACAAAATGTTAGCACTTATTACACCAGATATGTTTATTTTATGTTATTTAAACTCTCAGTGAAACTAAAATATGCCTCTCAAAATTTTTCTAGCAATAGCGTGTTTTTTTTGTTGAGATGGTTAACTTTTTCGAAAACTTAAATCTTATAACAAAGTATACTAAATAATTAATAGCTAAGTAACAATACATTTAATCTAAAAGTTTCTCCCAAAAACAAAGAAGGAATATTAAAATTACTAGCAAGTTGGTCTCTTTCAGTCAGTCTTACTAAGTAAATCAATGTGTAAAAGTAAGTTGGCCTGACGTTTCGATCTTAGCAGGATCTTCTTCAAAGGCTAAATGACAAGTAACAGTAACAGAAGGGACAAAAACACGTACAGAATACAGACAGGTTAATGAGCATGGTGAACACAAAGAGAAAGATGTGCAAAGAGGCTGAATCAGGCCTACTTACTATTTACACATTTCTCTTACACAGGCTCTTTAGTGGATAAGCAGTTTGCTAACAGTTTGCTGACGTTTTTTGTATTTTATTTTAATAAATTAATACACTAGAGCATGCAAATTTCCATTTAATACTTTACCGTAGATTTTGAGAGAATTAAGGCAAAGAGGGTGACTAATCTGAGTTTGCTGGGCACGATCATGTAATATTGTTCCAGAGTGTCTGGGATGGTAAAATTAAAATCTTCTTCCTCCGCTACTGGTGTAGGCTTTGTCGATAAGAGTTCCTCCTCCGGTACGTAATCGCTTTGGTCTTTGGTCGACGGCAACACCACTGCTTCATCTTTGGCTACGTCGATGAATGTCGGGTTGGTGAGGGCGATACCAGCCAATCTCTCCACACCTGCAGATATAAAAATATGAGAGATCAACTAAAGGACAAGGCTTAGCATATTCATACGACTGTGATGCTCAAAAAACAAAACTCCTGGTGTGTTATAATTCAAAACATTCAAGAACACTTTGCTCTAAATTCTTCTCATTTTCTCAACATAATTGCACAAAGTTAATCAGATTTCCAGTTGCCTCACACCCTATCCACAATTTGTTTTCTTTTTAATGTCAACTGTTTCCATTTATCACAGAATGATGCAAAAGTGCATATTTTTTTACTTTTCTGCCAAATTAAAATACCTTGTGTCAATGTTGCCGATAGCAGTAATCTCTGGCATCCTTCCGATTGGCTATTAATAGCATTCAAGATGGCCGCTACGTCCTTCTCAAAGCCCATGTCCAACAACCTGTTAGCAGCAAAATAAAACAATTAAAAATAAATTAATAAGGAATGATTGTAGTTTGGGTTGAGTGTTAGTCGGATGACAGTGGTTAATGACAGCTGGCTGTATTTCTTGAGCAAATTGAACAATCATGACCTTGTTTTATAAATCCCACATTCAAAGTGTTTTGATGTACAACATAATTTGTTACTTTGCCAATGGTACAAAAAATGATGAGAAGATGCTCGAGCAACCTAGGAAAGTTGCTCAGCGTGTAATCGGTGCTCAATTACCATCGTTAGATTACTTGTACCATGAGAGGGTCTGCAATAAATTGAAACATATCATGCAAGACCCGACACACACTTTGTTTCAGCACTATAATTACAACTGCTCTGGACTGCATTTATGTACACTGCGTACACTTAGGGGCCGCTTCAGATACTCATTTGTGCCTAACTCTATTCATATATTTAATTCACAAGTGAGAAGATAAGTTTCTTATTTGTAGGACTTGCTGTTTATTTGTTGTATTATTGTATGTGTATAGCAGTTTATTGACTTAATCTATTGCTATTTGTTTTTTCTTCTTTCGTTTACGACCTGTGTAAGCCGAATTTCCGATTGTGGACAATAAATTCAAATTAAATTCAAATTCAAAAACAACACATCACCTACTGTGACTACAGGGCAAGTGTTCACTGGTACGAAAAGTGGGATGTGCAGTTCAAAATGCAATCTTCATTACAGACGCTGAAATACTGAATAGTGGCATGAAAATGTTCACAGCGAAGAAGGTTGGTGAGCTTGTATATACAGTAAAGCTATGGAACTTTGTCCTTTAGAGAAATATTGGCTTTGAAAACTAATAAGCAATACACTATTCCTAGTTAGCAACAGTGGTTGAGACCTGAGCTCATAATTTTGCTCCAAATGGGAAAAGGGAGGGTGGGGGGCGGGGACTACAATGGAAACTATGGAAAGAAGTGTGAAACAGACAACACCTATAACTACATTTGAATTACCTTAATTTGAATAAAGCCAGTAAATGTACACGTTAAGGGCCTTAAATACTTTAAGGAAAGTCACAGAGGGAGAACTTCAAAGCAGGAAATATAGGCTTTGTAAAACATTAAAAAAAAAAACACATTGTGAATCTTGACTCATCATCTGTTTCAAAACTATGACAACATAATACAGCTGATTCAAGAAGGAAAAAAACATTACCCGAGTTGACCCAGGGTTGGCCGGTTTTAACCGGGGCGGATTAAACCGCTTGGTTTAAACCAGTTAAAACCTGGTTTAAACCGGGGGGTTTTGACCACCTAAAAGTCAACCCTTAGTTGACCTCAGCCTGAATACAGACAAGAAACAGTTCAAAACTTTTTCTTTCTTTCTTTACTTATTCCAGTTTAGTCTGCTGAAATCAAAGGTCATATCGGAAGACAAAGGTTGTCGATACCATAAAAAGTTATCTTTACCTATCGGCTTCGTCTAGGACCAACCATCTCAACTTCCAGAATTGTAACGAAGAGGTGTTCAGGATGTGGTCTACCAGTCGACCCGGGGTGGCCACCAACACGTTCACACCCTTCCTGAGTCGGGCCTTTTCAGACTTTTTTCTCTCTCCTCCAGTAATACAGCCGGGAACAATCCAATTGAAAGGCTACAGATGAAGATTGTTAAGAAATTGCTTCAACAGAAATTGCAAGAAATGCAGAAATTGCAAACAGAATATATATAGAGATATTATCTTCCATAAAGGTTCATACCCCTACCTAAACCAGGGGAGGGGGGCTGTAGATTTTCCCCCCAAATTTGAGTTCTGTACAAGCCACTGCTTAATGTTGAATCATAGTCTGCATTGCTAAAACCTTCCACTGAACAATATGAACAATGGAAAGATGACCTCAAACTTGCCTAACTAAAGTACACTGGGGCTAAACTTTTTCAGAATTTTTATATTTGCAAACACAACTCTAATTCTGAAGAATTTATTTTGTAAAGGGTACTTTGTCACTTGTGTCCATCTGTTGTTATACAGTTTTGTTGATGTTGATGAGACTAAGCCTTTTCATGCTCAACCACCAAACTATCATTTGAACCTGCAGCATGACAGAGAAGATATTATATTTACTTTCAATCACCTGGGTAATTCAAGAGCCTGTTCACTAGAAAAGTACTCTAATTTATACATTTAGTGAATGAAACTTACCTTCACAAGGGTCTGCAATGTCTCAAAACTCTGCAATGCAAGCTGAACGATGAAACAGAAGAAAGAGTGATTTAATATGAAATAGAAGATATTTATCTATTGTTAGGTTGTTATATCCCAAAAGCTTCACAGGAGGCCTCAAAATTAAAACTTATTCAAATTTTTCTTGTATCCTACAAATTGTCATTCAAGACCCTCATTGCATTGTTCTTGTATACAAACAGTTTCTGATTCTGAAACATAAATCTTCGTTTGGTGCAAAAACGTAGACATTTGTCTTACCTTGAATTTCAACCCAAAACTGTCAACCAAAGACAGAACTATATCTATAAACCGCATTAACTAGTGTATGGTGCAAAAATGTAGAAGTTTGTATTAGCCTGATGAAATTGCAATTTTATTTACTTTAGTAATAATTCTACCACAAAAATTTTCAACCAAAGACACACAGTCCCTTTCACATTACCTCTCTGGTTGGAGCTAGTATCACGGCATAAACACCGTCTGACCTTTGAACTTTCGGTTGTGCACACTGTAGAGACTGGATAATAGGGATACTAAATGCTAGAGTTTTACCTGGAAATAGAAAATGAAAAAAGAAAAAAAATGTTAATATAAACAAAAACACAGAGCAAAATACATTTGTCATGAATTATCAGTGGAATGACAAATTTGTTTGTTTGCACGCATTGCGTCGAATTAAACCTAGCTTGGGTATACCACAGAACACAGACGGAGAGAGAATGGCCAGCGTCCATAGTCCTGTTTATTGCTCATTCTTTGCGAAGGGCTAAATTCCAGTGTAAAGGAAGTACCTTATCGTAATATTGTCATTGCGGGAACCTGTGAAAGGTTAACAGCATGATATATTAGGTCTTCTTGATAGGCATCGGTTTGTGTGTGTTTGGCTTTAATACTATTTATATTTGTCTTACTTACCAGAGCCAGTCTGTGATTTGACTAAGACATCGCCGCCTTTCATTACTACTGGAATAGCCTTTGCTTGAACTGAGGTGGCATGCTCAAACCCCATTTGTTTCTCAAGATTGGAAATCTATAATAATTGAAAAATAAAACAAAAGAAATATCATTATTGACATAATGAAAGCCTAGAGGAGACCAAAAAAACAACAAAAAAGCTATGTTTGGAAAGGTTTGTTCAACACTGGTTTACTATATACAAACAAAAACTTCAGTTTCCTTTTCGAAACAATCCACAATAGAGCCACCTAATTAGGCACATCATGCTTTTGTTTAGATATGCAATGTTCAGAAAAAGGAAAACAGCGGGTAACAACATCTAGTGTTGCCTCTACATGGCTAAATTGTCATACAAAAGAAAAGCTATGTACATACCAGTTTTTGTGTACAGAAAGTTAGTATTTTATGTAAAATTATAAGAACAAATTCATTATTAGGGCAAAAAAGATACACAAAAGGTAAAGATGAATTATTCCTTGAAAATGAGTACTCTTGGCAAGAAATAATACCCAATGGTTTTTTAGCCCAGATTAACTTCTGGGAATGTCACCAAAGACAAATCACGGAACATATGAATAATATGAATTACATATTTCACTTGATAAAATAAATCACAAAGACCTACATTCAATTTAGCTTTTTGGTCAATTACAAGGGATAAATAAAAACGAAGGAAATGTAAAAATTTAATGCCTACGATCCTGAGGTAAAAATGCATCAATTCTAAACTTTCATGTTAAATGCTACAAGCTACCAGAAAAGAACATGATATGGGAAGTACTCACCATAAAGGGGTGCAGGTTTAATTCTTTGAAGAATTTTATGGAAAAAACGTCTTCCTTCGTTTGTTGAACATTTGAACTGAATAAAAGACAGAATTTTATAGGAAATAAAACAAACTTAGAAGGAAAACCCTCAATGCCAAATAAGTAAAAGCCAAAAGACTTTAACTAGTTAGTACTGATTGGTGACAGTACAACAAAATACACAGATAACAAGTACAGGAAATGGTGTAACATCATTTCATTTTTTTTTAAAGTAATCACCTCATGTTGATGTAAACTTTTTAGTTCAGGACTGATTGTAAATCCACCTAGCTAAAGACATATTCTTTGAATATCATATAGTATAGATTACACAAAATAAACACAATTTTGTCCTTAGGAAGTTTTAAAAGTGCTTAATGTCTATACATTCTCAGAGACTATCATACCTTTTCCTTTTCCCTACTGATATTTGTGTTGTCACTGTGATTACGGCTTTATTGTCTGTGTGTTGTGACGACTACAATAATAGCTGTTACAATGTTACTTTATGAGATACTTTATGAGAAAATTATCAAATGTCATGCACACTCCTCTCTTCTACTCTTTCACTTGTTTATTTATAATGTACTTCCTTTCAAAAAGAGTAAATCTTCTTGCATGTGGCAATAAATTTCCAACTAACATGCTTTTCTTCCTCATTATTTAAGGCTTATATTAGCTTTCTACATGTTTCCACATTCCTCTGCCTTCCATTGAGATATTATTCTGGTGGTTTAAGATTTTAATTTTCTCCTGTGGTCTTACAGGAATGGGGTAAAGGGTGGGGAGTGGCCTCTAATGGTAATATAACTGCACCCATAGAGCCACAAAACATATGAACAGTACAATGTATATCAATTCTTACGCCATAAGTTTAGGAATATCTGGATTCTTCCTGAACAGAGATGAAAAGACTTGTCCAGAGCCATATTGGGGCGTCTGTCCTGGTTTGTCATCTCTCCTTGCCCTTTTCTTTTCTGATCCATCTAACGTTCCTTTGTTCTCTGTAGAATCTGTACCTTTAAGATTCCGTCGGTTCCTTGATGATCCTTCTACTGCTGTGTCGTTCTCCCTGGGTGACATCCACTTGCGCTTCCGCAGGTTTCTTTCATTATCTGGTTTCTGTCAAGAGGAAACAGGAGAAAAGGTACATAATCACTGACAGTTTGTTAAACTTGTCATCCAAATACAGGACATATGTGAGGGTATGATCCCCTGATTCATTCATTCTTTGGTGTTTTCATCAGGATCTCTAGTTTTTGAGAGTGAAGTGATGTTTCATACAAGGTCTATTTTGTTGGGGGGGGGGGGAGGGATTGGGGCAGTACTTTTTACTACAGCAACCCCTAATTCTAACTGCCAATATATTTCATCATTCCCTTTTGAATTTATTCCACCTACTGTACTGTATATATTAACATAAGAAGTACATTTTCTTATTCCCACGGCAACTGGATGCATCTAGTAAGGACACTGCACCTTATTCTGCCAGCTGCCAGGCGAAACTTGGTGCAACCTATCTGTAATTGTTGCAAAAATTGAGCCGATTGATTAATTTTAGCTGCTGAAATATGCACCAAATTTGTATGTGTTATACTTACTGTAGCTCCAATCTTATCGGCATAAAAATGACAGAAACTGCATTTTACAACTGAATTTGCAAATAAAATGATTGTAGGAGTCGATGGAGTAGCTGCATGATTATTACATCTAGAGGTTGCAAGAGGTATGTGGTACGCTACTAGTACTATCTTAACACATCTGTAACCAAACGTTGTAAGTCAAACTTTAAAAAAGTGCACAGAAACCCCAACACTGCACAGAACCTCAGTGGGTTTTTGCATGGCCCACAATACCTATCTGTGTACCCTAACGTAATATCATAGAGAAGAATTTAATGCACGACTAAGCCTAAAATATATGTTATTCAAATAAATAAAACCGATAAATCGTTCGTAAATGTGCCCATGGGATCTAAGCCAAAATTCGGGATTGCATGTGCACGTATGAAGCACATGTGACGCCTTATTGAACATGTACTAGTAGGCATACACTACCCTAGTTGCGCGAAATGTACATAAAAAAGGATGAAGCAACTACTAACTCGGCCTAGGAACGTTGTGACTGAACGACAGATAAACGGAAAATAAAGGCAGCATAGTATTACCGGTACTTTGAATTTATTAGAAGCGAAGATATTAAGCATTAATCCTCCCGAACCGTCCATTTTCTCATGCAGGCTGTAACCTTGATGAAATCAGAACCTAGGGGTTAGTGTTCCTTTAGCTTACTCATTTGTGCCAAGTGATGTTATTCGGTGCGAAAATATTAATAGTCCCCTTTATCGCATGTGGTTACCGGAGATCGGAAAATAGCTGTTTTGCTTTCATTTAGCAGATTCTTTCTTAAAGCTACATGGTCTCTCCCAAACTGACATTGTAACTGATCTACTCGTGACACCCTCCTAAGATTATCATATTACTTCGTTTAGTCTTAGCTGGAAAAAAATAGGGGAAATAATGCCCTGAGCATCCGCTTGGGGGCGTCAGTCGAACGGAGAGTAATCTCATTCTGTCGAAACTTAGACCATCTGAATCATTTCATTCGGTATAAAAACATTTTCCAATATCAAAAGGATGCTCGAATTAACTTCGAACACTTTCAAGGATACTTATTTCGTCGGACATTATTTCCCGTCAAATATTTTGGGAAGGGGATATTCTACATTAGTGGGGTTAAAGCTCGCTGCTACACCGACAAACATCTTTCTTTCTTTTTTTACATTACATTATACAGGCTACACAGCTGAACATCCTTCCGGTTACCCCTTCTTTAAAGTAAATCACCGAATGAGAGATCTCCCTGTTCATAGGTAATTATTTATTAATTTTTGCAGAAACAATCAATAAAAGTCAAATGTTACCTTTGTTACTGTATGCTGAGCGAGACCGTGGTCAATGAAAGATTACGCAATTTTGGACTACAAAAGCACATAGGCTACGATGCTTCACATACATAGTACTATAATAATAATGTTCGATTTAGTACTAGTTCTGCGATGTTGACTGTGTTCAATCGTGAAGTGATGAATCGTAAAGTGATGACATTATGTTAGACACATATTACAAATTAAAGTTTCTGAAGCTCATGTGAATTTATAATTTGATAGGAATAGGACTGTTAAAGCTGTAATTGTTATTTTTGAAAGTTTTTCCAAAGTACTTTCCAAATTATTCCCAGAAATAGATAGAGAAATGTTCAATTAGAAATTTAATGGTCATCACTATTGTCTCCAAATATCATAGAAAGCCATTTAATAGGTCACTCATGCTCCAACTACAACAAGCACTTTGCCACCACGCAGTACATATTTTTCCTCTCTGAACCAGTTATTGTCTAATCTAATACTCCTCAAAATCTGGAAGTTGTTTGAAGATGCAGAACCATCAGGAAAGTACTATTTTGAAACTTCTTTCTGCTTTTATCATGTTAAAATTTAGAACCAATACTGTATGTATTTAGATCCTCCTGCAAGCAGAAACTCGAGAAGCAGCCTCATTGGCTTATCAAAGCCGCAAGCTGACCGAAGTCAGTCTCTTAGATTCATGTTTAACGTCCCTGATTATGAATTGTCAATTGTCAACAACTCTGTAACTGGACGACATACATTAATCTTGGAGTGACTCGAACTGGGGACCTTATCATTGGAAGGCACCGGGGTTAACCACTGAGCTAACACTCCGTACTGATGATCTTTAAAATATATTGAGGGTGGCAGTTGAATGCATTTTGAAATATGAGCATAATTGGTCTTTTTCGCATATTAGTGGGTCATACTGATGACCTTTTGTTTCACTAATTTCATAAAATAAAAATTCAAGAGAAAACTTGCATTCAAGCAGTTTTGGCATTATAACAATCATACCGCCAAGCGCTTGTGAGATTGCAGGTGACATCAATTTGTGTCTGGTTAACAATCTGATCAGGGTTACCCATAGAGCTCAACAGACAGTTATTGGTGCTACACCACATGAAGTTCCTGAGTTTGTGCTGTGAAATTGATATCATTAATAGTCTTTGGTTATTTGAGGTAAACGGTAACAAATTCCCTCAATAACATCAGAACTACTGCATACTTTTCATTATGTAGGATAATTACCTCCTTCTTGAATGATTTTATCCCAAAAATTTAATCTTCCATCAGTCTGCACAACTAACTGGTATAAATTAACCTAGAATTAGTACCTCATTTTTGGGTCAGAATGATGATGAATTTAAAATATGTTTTTTTTTTCTTCTTTTAAGTTGGTGTTCAATGACTTGTTTATCTCATGAAGAGATTTCTTGGTCTTGTGCAACAATATTCAGCTTGCATCTATAGCAGAAGATTGATAGCTCCACACATCACCCGACATTGTCAATTCACCATGGCCGCAGAACCTGGCATGAGTACCACAGACATGTCAAAATTAAAGAAAAGATATCAGGTTTGTTTTTGTCAGAGTAACATTATATGTACAACTATAATAATGTTTTGTTTTAATTTAATTTTGTATCAAAAGGCCTGTAATGGAAATATGCAGGTTAAAAGCAGTTGTTTATTACATTACTTAATTCAATTGTACCACTTTGAATTAACAACTTGGGTTCATTTAACTTTTTTGCAATTTATACTAATACTATAGTATAAATTGTATTGCTGTGTTTTAGCTTGTAATCTCTAGCTTCACCATGTAATAACATAGATAATTAATAGCTTTTGCCCTGACTTAATATACAAATGTGGTTAGATGTATTGCATATATGTACATCCATTAACAGAACTTTGCATGCCTCTAAGATCAGTGTTTTGAAGCTTAATAGACATCCTGACAAATTTTCCTCTGGTAAGATTTTTTTTTTCAATTTTTTTCAGTAGCATATATGTGAAGATTTCAATTTTAGTTGGCATCCAAGATACTGTAGTAATAACTTTTGATTTTCTTGTCCAGCATGTTCAATATCTCAAGGTTGGAGAAAACATATAACAAAACTTACAGAAAAACAGGAACCTGTCTCTCATTTCTTCCATACGTTTGATATGTAGCATATTCCCAGATGTCCTATGAATAAGTTGAAGCAAGTAATTATCGCGATCATTATGAGGGTACCCTTAAGGTAACTTACCTAAAGGGGCATGGCAGTTGTTGCCATTGGTAAAGGGGTTATATTTAACAGCAGTTTCCACCCGGTTGGGGCATAGATGGCAAGTTTCTGTTGGCGTTCATTGGTTAATTTTAGCACTGATCAAATAGTATCGAACCTTTGGCAAAATCGGCGCCAAGAAAAAGGTGCATTGATACGAAGAGATTTTATGCTACTTTCAAAAATAATTCCTCATCTCAGCATGATAAATCAAATGTTGTATTCTCTCCTCCCAAAGGAAACTGTCAAAAAGTTGAACAAGCTGCAGAGCCCCTCGGAAGAACTTGAGAAACTTCGCAAAGTTGAGGGAGCTATTGTGAGTCGTATGGTCGGCCCTCATTGTGTGAAATCAATGCAACAGTTTCTGGAGCGATGTGGCATCACGGTGAGTAAAAAGCAGAATCTGTGAATGTATTAAAATGTATTTGGTCCAAATAATAAATAAAAATAAATATAAAAATAAATAATAAATAAAAATATTGAAAATCACGTCTTTGAACATTTGTTCAGTTTATTGCACAAAAAAAATTCCCATTTATATCAGAGATAATAGAACTTGCAAGGGGCAGCTACCTTACCATTCCCTATGTAATATTTCTCCAGGCTCTTCCAGCAATGCTGAACTGTTTGGCAAAGTGTTCAAGACCCATTTTCATTTCTTGACCCTTCCTCTGGGTCTTGGATTGGAAAGACTTGGGAATGAGCTTCACAGCGCCAGGGTTACCCCCACCTCAATCGATCCTTCCTCTAAATCCTGGAATTTTCCCTGTTTGTATTTCATCACAAGGAAATAAGATTGTCTTATTCTATGATATCATAGAATGCTATGATATCATATGAATGACATCATATGCTATGACATCATAAGAACATAGACCTTGCCTACAGCATAGTTGCATTAATTACATACCGAGCACATGTGTACTTGGCTAGAATCATATGTATCGTCACTTTGGATTGCTGTGAAGCAGGATTATAGCTGAGTCCTAGTTCTCTTCACCACTGCCCATTCTAATGTTTCAGTTCTTCGCAACTCAAATGGTAGCACAAGACAGCGCTTTTTTGAGTGAACTATTATCTTTGTAAAAATGATAAGTTCTGCGATAATTTTTGTGATCGTGGAAATAGAGCCACCTGCTCCTAGCTTTACGATTCTTATCTTTGAACATTTTACTATTTAAATTTTATGCATGAAGAAAATTGAAATTTCTTGCAAAATATTTTTCTTCATTTCCCGATATTTTATGTCTGCTATCAACTTTTAGAAAATAATGTGGTTATGAAATAAATTTGCTTCATAGATGGAAGACATAAACAGTCTATCGATTATCCACGTGGCAGGTACCAAAGGGAAAGGGTCAGTTTGCGCCTTCTGTGAAAAAATTCTTCAAAAGTATGGACTGAAGACAGGTCTGCTCATGTGAGTCACATTTTATTTTTCTGAGTGGGAGAACTTGAGAGCTAGATGGCCAATTGGCTAAGGCGTCGGACTTGTGATCCAAGGATTACTGGTTTGATTTCTGTCTAGTTCATTACGTTGTGTCCTTGGGCAAGATGCTTTATCTCAATTGCCTCTCTCCACCCAGGGGTTAAATGGGTACCTGTGAGGTATCTTGTCATTGGGCCCAGTATAAAACTGCTGCCGACTGGAGAGATTGTCTCTGGGACAGGTTATCATTGACCAGGGGTAATATTATGTCTGTAAAGCGCTTTGAGACCTATCGCTGGTGTAAAGCGCTATATAAAAATCAAATATTAGTAACTTTCAATGTTTAATGCATGCTTATAAATATACTTCCCGTAATTTCCGTTGCACTATTTCTTTGGAAACCGTTTGAATTGTTAATGCTTTTTTTTAATCTGTTAGTCCATGTTTAGTTTTCTCCACTTTATTCTTTACACGGCAGTTCACCTCACTTGATTGAAGTACGCGAAAGGATTCGGATCGACGGAAAACCCGTAGATCAGAAGACCTTCTGCGATTACTTTGATAGGGTCTTCCGTCTACTCGATGGATCCAAAGATGCATTTGAAGGGGAAATGCCAGCTTATAACAGAATGGTTGCAGTTATGGGGCTGTTCATCTGTCTCGAAGAAGAGGTACGGTATAACGATTACGGACGACATTGGATGCATTGCCGTCATACTCGGAATGGGTTTAAACCGACGTGAACATTAATGGTTTAAACCGACAGTAAACATTCTAATGCATTTTTCAGGTTGCTTAGCTAATTGATATATTCTCCATTTGTTTTCTTATCATCAAACTGAAGTAACATAGAAACAGTATAATGTCCCGTCCCACCCTACCCCCACCACCCCACCTCACCCCGCCCTGCACCCCACCTCTCCCCTATCACACCCCTCTCTACTTTTGTCAATAATACACGTGACAAATGTTATACATATGTATGTAGTCCAACATTTCTTGATATAGATTCAAGGCAAAAGCATTATCTTAAAGGTATATAGATATATTTGCGAATAAGTTTTCAAATTTGGAATTTTTCTATACAATTTAAATGTTTTCATTGAGCATTCACACCATCGGGCTTGTAAAAAATAGTAAATACCTCTTGACAAAACTGTCATCCATTTTGCTACTGAAAGGTTGACGTGTTAATCCTGGAAGTTGGTTGTGGCGGTGAATACGACTATACAAATTTCATACAGCAGCCGGTCGTGACCGGCATCACTTCCTTGGGAATGGATCACGTGAAGAGCCTTGGAGACACATTGGCTAAGATCGCCTGGCACAAGGCAGGCATCTTCAAAGTGAGTATCATTTTTGAAATGCTTTAATCTACTTTTTCAAAGCCAGAATTTTGTTTTAAATTTATGCCTTTGTAGATTCTGTGCACATGTATCCTCCTGTTTATAAGAATGTTCTATATACTTTGCAAAGATTTATAGATACGATATCAAATCGATTCATGTCTTGTATAGCTTTGTGTCAACCATGTGTAATAGACATGGTTCCCACAGTCACGAAAAGACCTGGAAAATCATGGAATCTGAAAATTAATTTCGTAGCCAAAAAAAGGTATAAAATAATATATAAAAATATCCCAGAGTTATGGAAAATTGAATAATTTTCTTAAATTGTATCTACCAATGTCTTTGGTGATTGGTTGTATTATATTTCCTCCTCAACTTTGCCGAAAGCAAACGTACAGTCAACTTCTCTGAAAAGGTCAGGGAATATTGTACTTTTGTCATGGAAAAAGTCATGCATATCTGATTTTTTTTTCAAGGAAATGTGTGCCAGAACCTAGTAATGAAACCCAGCTGTAGTAGTGTTTATATTATAAACACATTTAATAATTGACCTGTTACAATGAAAACAAAAGAGGTTTGTTCTCTTTTGAAATCATGAATATCCAATATACTGGTAAGTAGCTCAATTAAATTTAAATATTAATAATACCAAATCTGCCTTTTTTCTTGAATATGTTAACGCAAGCTAGGTCTTATTACATACGTGCTGTCATTTTAACATTTTGTTTCTGAAAAAAAGGTTTCCAACATTTTTGTACCTGTACTTAAAGTGTAATTGCATGCCTGAACATATCAATAATCAAGTGTAACAGGTTGATTTGATATTGAAGATAAAGAAAAACTTGCCAACATTTTCTCTGCACAGCCTGGTAAGCCTGCTTTCACAGTCCCTCAACCTCGGGAAGCTATGCAAGTTATCTCTGAACGATCCGTACAAATTAAAGTAAGTTTCACTTTCGCGCAAATTGCGCATTTCAAAATCTCTAATAATAATAATAATAAAATTTATAGATTTATAATTATTTAAATCTCAAAGCACTTACAGTTGAGAATTGAAACAATTAAAAGTCAGTCAAACAAACAGCAGCTGTGTGGTATAATCAGCAGCAGAATTATGAATGAGTTTTGAGGTTTTGGGGTTAATTTCACAAACAGGCAAACCGAAGAACAAACTCTTGCAGTAGTTTAGTAATTATGGTTCGGTTTTTAACTTTTGTCTCAACCATTTATATCCTGGACTATCTGGATATGTTTTATACCATTATTGAGTAATATCTGTATCAAAAATTCAAACCTTTATTTTTTATTCCTTTTCGGAGGCAAAATTAATCTATGCGATGGTGTATGTGTTTGTGGGTGCGTGTGTGTATGTATGTATGTGACACTTGCTTGTAAACATGGTAACTCCAAAAAGTTAATGGTGGATTAACTTCATACTAGGTATGTGGATCCGTATAATTGAGTACAAGAACACGATAACTCAAGAGGCACATCGTTGTTGAACTTCATATGTGGCATGCCTTTTTGTTGGTTGTGATGTTGATTATGAAAACCTTTTGTATGCGCAGGGTGCCATTCAGAAGCCAACACATCTGGAATAAATTGTTGAAAGAAACTGATTGCACCGATCTTTTGTATGAATAAACATAAAACTGCCTTGGAAATTTATTGAAAAAGTTTGAAAAAAAACAAGGAAAGTTTTGGCCAGATATTCAGTAACTCTCAGTTTACCGGATAAATCCTTCAAAATAATAAAACCCAGTTTTGAAAGCTGTCACAGGTTGAAACAAGATGGGGGGTGGGAAGGGGAGGGGAGGGGAGGGGGGTTGACAAGGATGATTTATAATTCACACCATAAATCACAATCTAAGTAATATTATAACCTAAAACAAAAGAAATTAGTTGTTGATGTATTTGCTGTAAGAATGATATTATTGGCATTTTAATTTCTTTACATTTTCTTTCGTCATTTTTCAGACAACGGTGGAATGTGTTCCGTCGATCGAAAGGTACAACCTTGACGAAACATCACTCCAGCTAGGTCTTCATGGTAGATACCAGTACACCAATGCTGCCCTCGCTGTCCAACTTTGCCAAAAATTCTTGGAGGAAACCAAAAAAGAGAAATTTACCTATCTAGGTAATTACTTCTTTTCCCTTGTTTATTTGGGGGGGGATGGTGGGGGTAATTGTATTAGTAATTTCTGATGACTTCTTGAGAGGATACATAATCGCTTAATTTAATATATTGTAGTGCATAGGTAGTTGCACACATACTATGATACATACGTTCCCCCTCTCCCCCCGCCCCCCTTCCCCATTTCCTCTTCTTACCCTTCCCCATCTCTATAGGCAAGATTGACACATGCTTGTTAAAATTTTGTTAAAAGTTTGCACGGAAAACTTGCAGTTGTGATTTCAAAATGAATAAAAATGTCTACTGTGTTGACGGTGCAGAAGTTCTTTTTTTTATGGTAGTTCTCTGAATAAAACGATTATTTTATCTACAAAGAACCAGCTGAAGATGATGCAGACACTAAAAGAATGAAGATGGCTGAGGCAAACTTTACCAGTGATAATTCAACAGGTGCTGACCTTGGAATGGTGACCTCCCACCCTTTCATTTTGCCAGAAAACTTCATAACAGGTATTTAATATTCAATTCTATAGTCGTTTGGTAACCCATCATTTTTCTTTTTCAAGAAAATTTGTTGAAAAACGTTACTCAAACTTTTTACGACGGTTATAAATTTAATTGTAAATTTTGGTCAAAAGATTGGTCAAACGATATCTGGTACCTGGTTGGCATTTCAACCAGGTATCTAGAGGTTGCTAGTGGGACACCCTTACGGCTAAACCACACCTTCCCCCTCCCTTTCCCACCCCCCCCCCGAAAAAAGTCTGAAGCCATGTAACAGTGATTTATCATGCCATATAGGTTTAAGAGAGTGCTATTGGCCGGGTAGAAGTCAAACGATTCAAAGGGAACGAGTAACTTACTACTTAGATGGCGCTCACACTGCCAGAAGTCTTCAAGCTTGCGTGGATTGGTTTATAGAGGCCTCGGGAGAAGAAGATAGGAACAGCAAAGGCAGGACAGCCAAAATCCTTCTATTCAACTTGAAAGTGGAGAAATACAAGCCAGCTATGGTCAAGCCACTCTTGGTAAGTTTTTAAATGCACCCGATAAAGGATGTCTTTTTTCCACACAAAATTAATTTCGTTTGACAAAGACGGATAAAAAATTAAGACACTGCTTTCATTCTTGAGTGCAGTTCTCTACCACCTTTACTTTTTTTAAATAATAATTCATATATTTTTTGGAGAAATGGTTTGTTAGAATCTGAGGCTCATCAATAAAAGTGGATGCATGTACTTTATAGTCTTACATATAGACTATTAGATCAGTTCCTCAGATGTTGTACAGAGGCGAGGCAAACAGAGATTACTTTTATGGTCTCAAACGACATATTTACAATACATAACAAACTTGTCAATGACAAGATGAAGTAAAATATCATCCAAGGATGCTCTGTCCTGTATATGAAGTTAAAGGGACCATGTTTCAATTGAGTTTTTGTTAGAATTTTAAAAAACAGTGGATTAACTTTATCATTTAGGACCACACTGAGAAGCCAACATCATAATTAATTGAGCCTCTTCTGAAGCATTTGTGAGATTATAGCCTATTATAAAGCTGGATGTCTTGAAACTGGAATTAAAAAAGATGAAACAAAAGAACATTACCAACACTCCTTATTACTTTTGTCTTGGACTATGACCTATCAATACTAGAAATTTGCCAAAATTCATCCTTTATTTTTTATTTATTTCATGACACGAAATTTCTATCCTACCTTCCCTTCAGAGTAGATGAAAAAACAACCTTTTCAAATGACAGACACTGTCCTAGAATGATAACAATACCAATTTTTTTTCCTCTTTAATTTCATTTATTTCAATTTAAAAAATGTAAAACGAATGCTTCAAAAATCAGACATTTCAATATCAAAACACTCGTAGTAAGCGCACTGAGCTCCTGTTAATTTTTGACAGTAGTCAATCTAATGCCAAGAGTGATTCCAAATTTTTCATAGTGTTTGAACAGGAGGAAAGAGAAATAGTATAAGATCGAAAAACTTCTTCTCCAAATTTGCCCGAGACGAGTGTGTTTGCCTATTTCAAACATCCTGAGGAGTAATTTCCTGTGTAATGTCATCGTTTCCCCACAATTTTCAAAAGTCTAATAAGTTTGTTTAAAACAATAGGCACTGCTATAATGAAGAGATCATCCAATGTTATATTTTTTTAAGACTCGACTGAAAAGAAGATTTGACATGTCGTTAGTAATATAATTTTCGAGTAATTTGGGGAAGTAGGAATTCAAAATGTTTGGTTTTGAAACCATTGCTTTATGTCAACTCAAACAATACTCTATTTAATCTAATTATAGTTTGTGAGATACTTTCAGTCTGATTTTTCATTCCGGTATACCGCCCTCATTTCTAAAACACACACACACACCCACACAAGTGTAAAGTCCTAACATTTTGGTCGTGAAATATCTTATATATGTGAACTTGCATATTTGATGTTTTTGGCATCTATATCTTTCACACGGCAGTAAATTAATTACGTAACATGTCTACTCTCTCTTTCATGTTAAAATTTCTGGATGTAGGGCAAATTCCAATTTTATTTTATTTTTCCATTTTTTTGCAGAACTGTAATTTTGATGCAGCCGTCTTCTGCCCTAATTATCTCTACGAGAAAGAAAACCCAGAAGGTGAGGGCGGTATTTCTCTTTCATTCGTTCAAATAAATACAAATGCCAAATGATGATGAAGAAAACTGGCGAGAAAGTTGGAAGTTATAACAAAAGTTGTAAAAATAAAAAAATTCAAAAAAATAAAATCTTTTATTTAATATACACTTTTGAGCCATCAATTTAGTTAGGCATTAATTTTGGTTTGACCTTCATTATAGAAAAAAATTTCTTTGACTCCAGCACAAATAAATGAAGTAGCCATGATTGTAGGTTTGAATTAGCTGTCAGCCTACAGAGATTGTAATGTATATGTATATCTGTCTGTCTGTATTTCTGCATGTCACATGCTCGTTGCTGGAATGTTGGCAGGTGAAAGCATGTATGGAAAAGATGAGAGATTGGGGGGGGGTTATCTAGATACCATTCTTCAAAGGTCAAAGGTCATGTGAGCTTTGGTACAGTATTGAGTAAATCTGCTTAGGCTTTTCCTAGAATATTGTTCTTAGCAACGGTCCGTACATTTGCATAACAGTGTCGCAAGGTCAGGAACTCAAAAGTTTATTTTCTGGGTCGTTGGGAAGTTACACCTAGCAAATCTTCTAGAAATGCATTCCGTACCTTCCTTTCTGAAGGAAATAGTATTAAAGTTGTTATTGTTATAGGGAGGTGTTCATTAGTGTAAAAAATGTTTGGGCAGGGTTTTAAAGAGACACAGAGTCCACAGAGGTCAAAGGGTATGTGAGATTTTGCATACTTTTGAAAAGGTTTTATCTTTGTAGAAGACTTAATTTGCGGCTTTCAAAGCATGGTCATATAGTTAGTCAGTAGAGGTACATAATGGGTGCTCAAGGTTCAGAGGTCAAAGTTCAATTTTCAATAGGAAGTCAGACTAGGGAGTCATGACAAAAGCCTGTCCACAAGAAGAATTGAAGTTGTTTTTGTTAAAAAGAAAGTTCAATATCCGTAAGGCCATGTTAGATCTCCAGAGGGCAAATTGTGGACGAATATATATTTTTTTTTTAAGTTTTATGAACACAACTGTGCATTACCAGCTGGAAATGGTAGGTAAATTGTGAAACAAAACAAAAATTAATGTAAGTTTTCATAGGGGAAGGAACATTGGGGTCAGATGGGGCCGCTCATTTTGAAAAGTAGGGGAGTGGAAATGACTGTTTCTGCCCCCCCCCCCCTCGTGGTTAGATGGATCATCCATATATTAGACAAAAGATCACCAGGCAAATCAAATGAACCATTTTCTCAGTTTCATATCCATCATAATCCGTCAACATTTTCAACTGTTTCAAAATTTGGAGCAAAGGATTAAACATTTGGAGGTGCAAAAAAAACGTTTGAATTTCCACATGAAAATATCAAAACTTTGACAAAAAGGTTCGAAAATTTCGGAGGGAAGTGGTCGAAATATGAGACATTCAAAATTGTTGAACTAAAAACGTCCAGATTTCAACTGTCCCATCCGTGCCACTGTTGCAAAACTAAAACTCCTCTGGAGTTAATCCCTCAAATCCTCCCCCCCAAACCCAATAACCCCCCCCCCCATTCCCACTCACTTTGTCTCTAACCTTCCTAGACCGCTGTTTCCTGTTTCCTCCAGATTTGACTTACAGATATAAAACACGAGAAACGGAACTAGTCAAGAGCAAGGATGTCAAGCAGATGGTTGAATCGGTTCTGTGTCCATCTCCTTCAACGGGCGACGAAGCCGGCCCTTCCTCTCTCGACGAAGAGGAACAAGATCCTGTAGACGCAATAGCAATGGATTCCAGCGAGACCGAGGGAGGTCCGGTCGTCGCCCACACGAAGTGCGTGTGGATGCCGTCCATCAGTACAGCGCTGAGCTGGGCTGCCTGTGGCAAGGATCCTAGTCTGGAGCCCTCGTCGGATACAGATTACCCAGAGATAGCAGAAGGGGCCGACCGCATACAGGTGCTGGTAACAGGAAGCCTATACCTGGTCGGGGGCGTCTTGCAACTGATAGATCCAGAATTAGTGGTAAAGTAGCGAATGAGCACCGAGCGTTGTTTGTTGGCATAACATGACACTGGTTCAGTCTTATTGAACAGTGCCCTCACTGTTTGGGCAGTGCTTCACCCACAACGACTTACGATTCCTTCATCATGAAGAATGCGACTGTTTCGAACACAATATTCAGATTGATTGTCTTAGCCCTTGAAAATGAGAAAAGACTGAGAAAAGTGACTTTCACAAAAAGAGTGTCTTAATTTCCAATAAAACTAATGAAATTTCATATTTAGTCATTTGCTAGTAGGTAGGCTCACAGCTCAATAATGTTAGCCATTTTGTTTATATGGGTAATGGTATTTCTCAGAGATTTAATGGTTTTATTTCAAAGGAGTTACATCTTTCATTCATTTATACTTGATAAAGAAATTCTCTCAGCTGTTGTTAGCAACCATATCATGTCATAACATATCATGTCATTGAAATAATACTGAACTCTCATTGGATGAAATCTGTCACATGATACAAAGTGTAAATTAATAATCATGGAGACACTGACCAGAAAATTTTTAAACAATGGAAAAGAACAAAGAAAGTTATGGCTAGAATGGGATTTGAATGAGTGACCTCTGGGGTCACAAGCCCAGCGCTCTACCAAGTAAGATATTCGGCCATTAGTTGGTGGTAATTCCCTTTACAGCCAATTATTGGCTGGGGTGGGGGGGGGGTGCCAGTGAGAGTTCGCTGAACCTTGCATAAATTTCGTCCTTGTTTTCCATTAAAAAGAAAAGGAGAAAAATGTTGACACACTGGTAGTGAGACAAGCTGCTTGAAAAGAATTTTTCAAGTTTTGTCAAGTAAAAAGTGTTGCCTTGTTTTATATTCTGTTTACATATACAATCAATATTTAAACAGTACGTATTTTACTTAAATGCATAATACCTTTAAATATAATTCCTTTAACTATCTCTTTCTTACAAGTACTTTTTATTATTTTTTTATTTACATATAAAATATGTAAGAGAAATGGGTTGTTTTTTATGATCATGGTAACGTTATTGACTTATGTAGAAGATTTGCAAAATAAATGTACTAATGGAGACTAATGGAGAATTGTGTAAGAGAAATTCCTTTGTTTCTGTTTCTTTATGATCATTGTAACATTATTAACATAAGTAGAAGTTTTGCAAAATAAATTTACCAATGGAGACACCAACCCAACTGTCAAGTTTTAAAGGGTGTGAAGACTCGCGCTAAAAGAAACATCTAATGCAGGTACTCTTATCTAGTTTCTAATGAAGTGTAACAGAAGTGTTAAACACCACCATCTATCCCAAAAAATACACACACAGCTTGCTACCATCGGTATTTAGACACTAGTGTACAGTCAGTACATACAGCTGCGGTCAATACCGACAGCACAGTATAAACCATACAGCGATGGACATCTTAGGTCCAGCTAAAGATAACAAGGTATCACGTTTCATTACTGTCTGCATTTTGTAGCAACACAAACAAAACGTCACTTGCAAGCAACAGAAAGTTAACTTTTTCAGATGGCCGCACACGGTTTGAGGCGAGTCTTCAATGCCTTTAATCTTCCATGATAGAGATAATTATGATGAATAACAACTCCTCCCAAACAGCTAAGAGAAATCTTTCTTCCGCTTCTTGAGAGATATGATCATACTTTAAAAGCCATTTCTGGGAGCTGTTAGTTTGTGACTCTGTGATGTCATACAATGGCTGAGATGTGGAGCCTTTTAACTTTCTTGTTCTTTTCCTTTCATATTTTCAATGTAGAAATGTTAGACAGTGTCGACAGTGAAACTAATGTCCATCACTATAACTTAAAGGCCATGTTCATAGGCGTAGGAGCCCAATTTGATTTGGGGGGCTGTAACGACTTGCCCGAAACATATCACCAAAATTGTTCACCACGTTAATGTGCATATCATAGAGGCATGCATCGGTTATTAAATCGCATGCCAATAACTTACAATCATTTGCCGTGTCATTACCCTTCCATATTGGTTAGAATTATTGGGGAAGTCGTTACAATAATAATGATAATAATAATATCAGTTTAACCATTGAAAACACATTGCAAATTATATTTCTTTCAGTAGGTGCCCGAAAAATTCTCAGAATATTGCCAGAATTTTCACAATTTTGGGGGGTTGGGGGCTGCAGCCCCCGAACCCCCCCCCCCGCCTCCTACGCCCATGGTCATTTTAAGACCTCCAATATTTTTAATTCAGCGTTTGCAAGCAAACCCACCTCCATTACAGAAAGTAAATAGTTTAACAAAATGACCAAAAACGTAAAAAAAAGACAAAAATAAATTTTTATTTTAAATTTTTATTGTATATATATATATATATATACACAATAATCCACCTCTTTCTTGATTACAAAATCTTGATCAGCGAATGGAGAAAAAAAAAACATAATGTTATACAAATGTACCCTTACTTGCACCAACCCACCCACTACATTGGACCCCTATTTAAA
Organism: Apostichopus japonicus; assembly: GCF_037975245.1. Classification (NCBI taxonomy): domain Eukaryota; kingdom Metazoa; phylum Echinodermata; class Holothuroidea; order Aspidochirotida; family Stichopodidae; genus Apostichopus; species Apostichopus japonicus. The sequence goes on along the minus strand of NC_092582.1, from coordinate 15,340,753 downwards.
GTAGCATCATTTAAAGTTAAGTTACGCGGTAATTCCATTTCGATGCTATTTATACTTTTCAAATCTCATTCAGATAATTCAGATATATTAACTATTTCTTGGGCTTTCGTCTGATTTAGAAACATGTAGTAAACATTTCTGCAGTATCGTTAAGTGACATCGAGTCTAACCGAGTGCCATACTTCTTGGGGTGGGGCTAAGCACAAAATTTAACTGGCGGGCAAGCAAGCTTTCTGCGCCCGGCAGAAGGCTGTCGAAGAGCATGCTAATGAGTATTGAGCAAATTGCTTAGACCAGTGTGTGCGCTGTTAATTGTTTTTGTGTGTATGCAGAGGTTATTTATTATCCCATGTTTAACTGACAAAACAAAGAGGGGAAAAGTGAAACTCCATTACCGGTGTTGTGGCCGAGTGGATACAGGCGGTGGCATAGTAAGGTGGGTTTTTAATCCAAAGACCAAGCAACGGTTTTCCCATCTGAAATGACTTTCTAAATTGAAAAAAAATTCCAAATTTGAAGTAAAATGTTGAATTGGAAGCCACCCTGCGTGAAAGTTGTAATCCGTAAGTCCTTGCGGGATTCTCCCACTTTCGTGGTCGCTTAAACTTCGTAAAAAATATTATCATAAGTAGGAGTAGTAGTAGTAGTAGTAGTAGTAGTAGTAGTAGAAGTAGTAGTAGAAGTAGTAGTAGTAGTAGTATAGTAAGGGCACCATACCACAAACAGTGGGGTGCGGTGAAGGGTGGGAGAAATGTGTTAGTACCACACTACTAAACAATTGGGGAATGTCTACCCTCTACCCAAAATTTGAATGTTATGACCCGGGCTGAATTAAATATATCGATGCTTATTTGGAACGTTTGACTTGTCTTTCAAAATTAGGAAAACATTCTTACACAACCAATTACCTTGGGATTTTCTTTTGTCTCTGTTTGTTAAGAACTGAACGTTAACAGTGGAATAACCAATAAAATAAACTCAGGATGTCAAAGTTTGAAAGTTCAATAGGTTAGAAATTTGTGTAATAAACGACTGCAATAATTCTAATCAGGTGCATGTGGGTTAAAGCGACAGGAAGTTCTCTGTTAATTTGCATAAACATGTTTGTGTGTCTGTATGTACATGTCTGTCTGTGTGGTGAGTTACATGCCTGTTGAAAATTAGTGATCTGCCCTACCTGTTCATTTTTTTTTTTTTTTTTTTCGTATTAAATCATACGAAGGTTGCATGAAGGAGAGTGGTTATTGTCCAAGAAATGTACCGATGATAAAACAATTAGCAGTGATGGTTGAATATAAATTTGGCTATGACTATGTAGGGCCTACTTATACCATGACTCTTTGTTGCCGAAACCACTCCTCCGCCCCCCCCCCCCGCCCCACCCACCAACATTCGAAGAAAATACAAATTTTGAAATCACTTGTACGAAGATTATATAGTGATGTGTATTCAAGGTGATAAATTCTTCCACACTAAAAATTTGGTGTGGACGAGACTCTCCCTTCACCCCCCGCTCCTCACTCCACGTCCCACCACCCATGAGAGGAAACCCTTGATTCCTCTGGTTTTGAGGGTATTTAACATTACAGTGACATGCCTATATATCAAATTCCACCCGGCACAGTTGAGTAAATCGAGCCAATGCATGACGTAGGCAATTTTCACTCGGCAGCTTGTGTAACCCATTGCAGCAAAGATATTTATGTCAAGTTCAAGTGTAAACTACATAAAGTAAGGTTAATAGATTGAGCCGGCTGACGCCCGATTCCATCTTTATCAAATGTAAACATTTGAACCTACGTTTGACGTTTGATAAAGACCCCTACATACCACGACCAAAACGTCACGCCTTTAACTAATCTATACTTTCTCGTTTAAAGTACACACCTGCCTTTCTCAGTAGATAAGCTTGCGGTTGTTATAGCAGTTCATTTTCTTTACTATTATTAATATTATGATGATGATAACTATTATTTCCGTCATCATTTTGCACGTTTTCCGAACGGTGTATAGTTTGTATGAAGTAAATTATACATATATGAAGAAATCTGACACGTTTACTAATGTTTAACTAAAACGAATTTAGTGTACCTACTCAGCAGTGATCATGTTAAACATTAACAGTACACATAGCCATTGTCACATCTTACAAAGGGGAATGTGTAATGGATTTATGAGGGAGAGGTGTATGTATAGGCTGGCGACTTATACATGCACTTCAAAGAGCATGCATGTTTTAGTCTCGGCTGTTGTTCAACTATTCGCCTCGAGGACTTTCTTCTTAGAGTAAGAATCACTGCTTCTCACACCGCTTCCCCCTACCCGCATTTAACCCTCCCCCCCCCACCTCCCTGTTCCCACATCTCGAAGATTCCCATAGTCTATATGCAATTCTCAGTAAGGACGAACTGCAAAAATATAATTTTCCACATTTCACTTGTAATTATGATGCATTTATATTAGGTTGCACTCAGGCCCATGGCCATGTTGGGGCCCAAGTTTCGTTCCTACTCCCACCATGCACCCCCCCCCCCTCCCACTTGGATGTCCCCTCCACTTTGAGAAACTTTTATTTCGGCTTAGGTGCAAACTGGTGCTATTATTTTCATCAATTTATAACCACGTTTATGTTGTACAAGTTTAAATATTGCCTACTTCGTGGGTTATACAATTTTAACCAGTCTGAAGATAGTGTGAGCATTTGGGGGCGCACCCCCCCCCACCTCCGATAGAAGCAGATCAGACGTCCTGTCTGTGGGCCTTATTGAACCAATCTAAGTGTGGGTTTACTTCTTGTCGACTGTCTTGATTTTTTTTTTGTAATAAGGAGAGCCGCGCACGCAGATAGTGCCAATACGGTGACATACCCCTGTTAGCGTCAATATCAATCCGCCCAAGTGTTTTACTTCAGGAAAGGTGCCAATAAGCAGCATGAGAACAACTTTTTTTGATATGCTATCAATTAGGATCTGGTTTTTTGTTGCTTGGATGTTGAAGAGCAGAGTACGAAAATTGTTTACTACTGAGTAAAAAGGTTTGTTTACAAGTGGCGAAAACTTCAGGCTCACATATAAAAAAAAAAAAAAATCACGGTTATTATACGGAAAATTGATGGTGCCATGAAAGGCCAACTTGTCAGCTATCCAGTGATGGGTAGCGTTTAGCTAGTGAGAACTTCTATCTAGACTTAGAGACCACATTACTTTTGTGATTTAGTGTGTAAGTCAATGGGGCATTAAATGGGCGTATGCTACCCTTACCACCATTACTTCGCAATAACCATTTACACAGTATTGGGCCGCATAGTCTAAGCCGTACGATTTAATCCCCACTTCATGACAACGATTACGATCTCTTTGTCTCTCTTTTGCTTCATACCCCCGTTTTGCCCCTTTATGTCCAATCACTCGCTATTATTTACGCTAATGAAATGCTTGCATGGTTAACTATCACAAGGCTAATAAGTTATTACATTTTGTTCACATATCTCCAATTTACTATAGCTTCAATGAATCTTGTTAATTTGTCCCGTTTTGTAACAGTAATGCGTCTTGTAATCTTTAAACAAAAACACAAAAAGAGATCGATGTATAACCGGCCCCCGTATTAAACTAACCATGTTAAAAAGAGAGAAGGGGGAAAAAATATATATATATATATATATGTATATAAAAAACGAAATAACTCGATTTAAAGTGTTTTCACAAACACTTTATACCTCAAAACCACACATTCCCCCTCACCACAAAAAAAATATCTCCTCCATTATATACTTGAATAGGCCTATAAGCTTTCCACGGTTGTTTGTCAGTCTTTAGAAAGAGGGAAAGGAAACCCGTCCAATACTATTCATATCCAAGTCCAATCAATATCTCCTCTTTCATATTATTTATGAGGGGAGACATAAAATTCATTAACCGCCGTGGACGGGTATGGCACGCGCCAGGCATAACTTGGTCAGCCTGCTGTCATTAGCCTAACACGATAGTGTACGCTATGATCCTGCCATGACAGCAGGGTTTTCTATCGATCGAAGGGGCAGGTGTCATTATGTTTAATTAGGCTCACACAAAAGCGCACCAAAAGTTAAGAAACCAACACAAGGGCCATCTTCCCTCTTGAACCAAAATAATAGGTTTTGTTCTCTGTTCGTGTGGCACATGGATGTGTGCGTAAAAAAGAAGAAGAAGATGAAAAACTTCCAGAATGTCGTGATGTTAGGAGGGTTAGGGTGTTTAAAGCTTCATGTACGGTAACAGAGATGTATGTGAATAATCCTGCACTAAATAAGAGCTATATAGATTGCTCAAAAGATGTGCAAACCAATTTATTGGCTGTTTAATTTCCTTCTTTGTAGCCAAATTTATATTTCGTATAGATCTTACGGAGATCCAGCCGTCCCTCAATATAGTACTTTTGTTTGTATGTATGTATATGTGGGTGCATAAATGTATGTATGTATATACATATATATATATATATATATATATATATATATATATATATATATATATATATATTCTCACGTGTTTTCCCTATTGACTCAATAAAGTCTCCCATCATGTGACAAACCGACCGGCTTTCAAAACTTAATCTGGTCTGGATATATAGGGTTCAGTTACCAAAAGCGCGTTTAGTAATAGGATCTATTACCACAAATTTATGAAATGTAAACGCGTTACACAGCTCTGGGGCGAAATAGTCTCACGTTTGTGTTGTCTGTTTTGTTTCCTTCAACGATTACACGAAACAGGAACATCGTGATTAAAGAGCAAGCCTGTGAAGAGCCTGGTCTAATGGTTTTGTCAAGTGAGCCCTCTGTATAGATATTCCATTTTCTTTCTATAACTTATACTGATGACGAGATCCTTATTTATTTAGTTTATCTTCAACTTCTTAAGTTGAACGCCCGTGTTATAGTCTATCCACATAAAAATGAAAAGAGAGAAGAACACACAAAAAAAAAATCTTTGGTATGCAAACAAATAACTTGGCTTCCAAAAGCGACCTCATCAATGTATATTATCATAGGTCATTGATAGAATCGTAATACAAGTGATTATTTTCGTTCTGCTGTGATTTTCAGAACAATTAACACGACGAAATTGTTTTTCCAAAGTCAAACCGTTAAGCGTGACAAATGCAGATAGACACTCTTATTTGGTGCAACAAAGTAATTCGTTTAAGGTTCAACAAATCTGGAAAAATTGTTTGAAGTCCCGACATAATGCCGATTTGTCATTCGATGGTAAACAACGTTAATTGTTACGGAAGGGTATAACCGCAAATTCTTTAGAGAAAAAGTACAACCCCCTGTAATACAACGAACTCCAACATGGACAACGGTTAAAAGTACAATCTAGGGGCTACGTAATAGAGTCCCTTTAAATACTGCTTAAATATTAAATTAGCTCAAAATAACAACAGGTGTTCTTAGCACACTCTGTGTGTACCTACACGACATGCACTACTTTATACGAAACAGTGCAACACTATTATATACATGTCTGTCTGTCTGTCTGTCTGCAACTTCCACATAGTTTCCAGAATTATATTGTTTATACAGCCAATTATGCCTTAGACTCAAACGCATTTGCCCCGACCCACGTGATTATGGATACCAGGTATCCATTTTAACTGGTTATTTCTTGAACGTCGGATAATCCCTTCACTTAATTATACTTTCTATTTCTAAAGCAGACAAATTGAGCAAAAAAGTCCACAAATCCTAGCACAAAAATTCCGTTTTTGACTGATTACAACACCCCCCCCCCCTCCCCCATCGGATCCTTCATGAGCTCTATCAAACAGCATTTTACTTAATTCAAAGACGATCAGTCTGTAGGAGAATCGTTTTAAGGTATCCGCCATGCTAGCTTTTCGTCAACCCCACCCCCCCTTCCCCCAACCTTAGATTTCTACTTACTTCCTCCAGGCTTCCTTACCCAGTTTCCACCTCCGCTGGTTATTTCCGTTGCGGAAACCCTCGGTGCCACATATTACCCCGGACACTCAACATGGTTAAATTCTTAATGTCAAGGGCGTAGGAACCGGGGGGCTGGGGGCGCCAGCCCCCAGTGAAAAATATGGGGGCGGAAGTATCATTCCGCCCCCCGCTTCGCAAGTCAGAAAACCCCTTTTTCATTTCCAAATGATAAAAAAATCTCATTTGGAGCACCAAATTGCATCTAAGGCCAGGTGAAAATGCAAAATTATTTACCAAATGGAGTGGGTGTTGAAGTGTGCTATATTGCACCAAATTGCATCTGGGGCCACCTGGAAATGCAAAAAATTTCAAAAAGGGGGACATCCCCTCCCCTTAGACCCTCCCCCAGGCCGGCCATCAGTCTTCAGCCCCCCCCCCCCACTCAAAAGTACCTTCCTACGCCACTGCTCAATGTTGACTATGGTCTAAGACCCCCTTCCCTCTCTTGTGATTCTAGAAATGTCATTTACATATTCTACTGTATTCTCTGTAAAGAGGGCACCTATGTAAGTGAAACAGGTTCTCGGTTCCGCTTTCGTTTTAAGAATCACAAAAAGTCAAATCGTGCCATAATTTTGCAGGATTCCCCGTTTCCGAACATTTCAATCTTCAAAGACATTCCCTCAAAAACTTAAAATGTATTGTAATTGCCTCGAACTTCAAATCTGTAACTGAACGTATAAACGAAAAGAAATCGATTGGATCTTTCGTATATAGTCGCAAATCACTGACCCCAACAAAGACTTGGACCCATTAACAACTACCAGTTCCACGAATATATGTAATCCGTTGTTTCTTTGTTCCCAAATGCGCATCCTGTATAGTCATATATAGTTTATTTGGTATTAATTCCATCAGTGCCCCTTTATGTATAAATATATATATCAAGTGATATTACATATATATATATATTTAACTAACAAAGATTAACACAACAGAAAAATTCCATTTCACTCCCGGTTTCGTCGACTCCTTGTGGGACTCATCAGGCGAAGGTATAAATCGCACCCCGGACCTTCTTGTCACAGACCTAAGCCCGTACCACTCAGCCATAGTGATTCTACTGGTGTTAATGCGTATTAATGGCTACGTACAACTGTCAATGAGAGCGTATTACGCACGTGTTACGATTGTACAGAGTGCACCCCTGGTGCTTTTGAATCTGACAATACACACAGTATTACCACTTTTTTGAGTCACGCCAATAGAATCAGTGTGGACGAGTGGTGCGGACTTAGGTCTGTGAAAAGCGGGAGGCCATACCTACCCATTTGAACCGATTTTTTTTTTTGAGGGGGGGGGGGGGGGCGAGGGGCACAAATTTGTGTTACGCTCGTTGTGGGGACGGTTCTAGTAATAACAACATGTCTTATGTGAGTAATTATTTGAATTAATATTTTTTTCTTTAGTTACTGGTCACGTATTAAAATAAACGACTACGCACGAGAAAAAAAAAGCTGCTGACGTCACTTTGACGTCACTTCTAACAAGGAAACGTTTTCCCTTTGTGTTTTTTTTATTGACTTTCCTTGTGATTACCCCCTTAGGCTCATCATTCCATATCCATAGCTCTATGCATATAACACTCCATCAACTTAATACCTGAGATCTAACACCCCCCCCCCCCCCAAAAAAAAAAAGAATATGTGCAATTGATATCACAAACTAATTATACCTGCATAAACGGCTTCCCATAATATTCCAATAAGACCGGTAAAAAAACTGCACGGTATCGCGGTCGCCCTTATATAGGCCTGTATATGAACAAAAGACACGTTGAACTGTCGAAAAAGTAAAAAATAAATAAAAAATATTATAATAAAAAAACAGGAGAAGAAATTTGAAGAGATGAAGAACCGATGCCACTTTATTGGTTTCCTGTTCTTAAATTACATTTGTCAAAAGACTTCTCCCCTCTTCGACATCCTCCCATCCGTTTTTTTTTTATCCCCTTCTCAAATTATCTGACAAGCGAACATCGTCTGCTTTCAGTCTCTATTGTTCCCAGTACGCGCTATGCAACTAATATATGCTACATTAAGGAGTAGATAGGTTATACAGCTATGTTTGTTTATCTTTATAATAAACACACACACACACGCACACGGACACAAATGAGAATAATCAACTCATCATCTCCAACTCACTCAATTCTGTCATCATCAGAAAGATCTTAAAACAATAATTACGGTGGTTTTAATCACTCCACAACCCACTATAACACAATCTTTAAGTTTATATATATATATATATATATATATATATATATATATATATATATATATATATATATATATATATATATATATATATATATATATACATATATATAAATATATACATATATATATATATATTAAATCCTTAACGTGTTAGTTTAACCACTTATCCAATTGTTTGCTTAATCAAAAAGACGTTCGCTTCTAGCAAATTGTGAGAGCGTGCTTGATGCCGGCCAAATATATGCACACAACTGCAGACTTGTCCCCCCCGCCTTTTCGGATAAGAGGTACCGAGAATTTGATCTCTACCGGGTTATGCTATACTAATAAATAATTTATTATGTCATAATTGATTCTCGAGAAACGAGTCGCTTAGATTTGGGGGTGTTTTATCGCACGGCACGTGCCTCCTCTGGAGTAGTCTAGTTGGCAATCATTATGGGATGGGCGTCCTTGTGCTGATGTTCTTTGTGTCCTCTTAACTATAAATAATAATAATAATAAAAAAAGAAGAAGAATAAGTAAAGTTAAGTTAAGTTTATAATAAAAAAAACCCCATAAAGACGACCCCCGACAACGGCCTACATCGTGCACCTGTTAAAACAATCCAATCTTAAACAATTTGTTGTTTAATTTCTTATCTAAAACTCATGAATAGGACGAGTTGGTCTTGAGACAGGCATATCGTATGTAAGTCTAATGGGCTTGTCATATGACGGTGCCGTTCGGAGCGACGGAACGAGGTAAAACGAACAGAAAGGTGAAAGTAAAAGAAAAGAAAAACTAACCAACGAAAGAAAGAAATAGAAAAATGGGCAAACTGCAGAATTAATGAACCTTTCATCAATTGATTGGTCTATTTAAGTGTAACATTTTAATATATTAATATAGATGTATATAGATGTATATATATATATATATAGAGAGAGAGAGAGAGAGAGACAGGGAGAGGGAGAGAGAGACGTTTGCTAAGACACTTTGGTTCAGATTACAGCCTTCGAATTCACGGTTAGAGATTAACTAGATTGATAAATAATGCATAAATAAATGGGGCTCGGGACTGGGTTGAGGGTTGTTGTAAGCGATGGATAGAAAGATTAAAAATACTTTTCTTTTTGTCTGCATAGACCCTTTTGTTGTATCATCTTGTTTGAAAACACATAATGAAAATGACTGGTTGTATATTCATCATCTTCGTTCTCGCATATGACGTCATTTATATATATATATATATATATATATATATATATATATATATATATATATATATATATATAAAAATGTATCTCACTCGAGATTCAGCCTTTCTCTAAATGCAGCATAGTTGTTTAACAGTTTTTCCGTTATTCCTCTATATATATATATATATATATATATACATATTTGAAATGGCGTCATATCCGAAAGCGAAGATGATGTATGTATATGGGTGTGGGTATGTGTGTATGTTTGTATAAAGCTGGTTAATACATTCAGTGCTTGTGTGCATGTCATTATAATTTTATACAAAAGATATGAATGCCTATTGAAAGCCTTGTTAAAGCTGCGCAGACGACGTTACTAAAATTTAGAACATACACAACACATTGTAACCAATTCTATGGTGAAGGTACTGATTGATATCTTGATCAAACATTCATATACAATCGATGTATATAGCTTAAGGTATGCTTTTGTCAAAGGTGTTTTCCTTTGAAAAGTTCCGACGATCATGAACTTTAAAGGAAACAAATACGCTCTCGTAAACATTGAAGCATCTGGTCTCCTTTCATTTATACTTACTCAGTTTCATAAAACCGTATTCCATTTCACAGCATAGTAATTCATATAAAATGTTCAATAACGTATAGATGCTGCCAAAATTTGGCGTGAGAGCGGAGGCGGGGGGGGGGGTGGCTTAATTACAAGGGTCCTGACTCCAGAAGAAGTTCAGTTGTCAGGTGTCCAACGGACGTTATTAAGCGCACAATTTTTACCTTGTAACGATTTTAGGAAGGCCATTTCGTGAGCAATATCCATTTGTTTTTGCACACTTTTAAAAGATAATAATATTTGAAGGATTATAAGGTTTATGCAACTGATAGTTTATCATTTGATTGCCTAGCATAGGCGTAGGAGCCTAATTTGATTTGGGGGGCTATAACGACTTGCCCGAAAAATATATAACCAAGCTTTATCGCGCGCTCCGCGCGCGTTCAACGTGTTAACGTGCATATCATATAGGCATTCACCGGTTATAACATCACATGTCAATAACATACAATCATTTTCCGTGTTATTAGCCTTCAATATTGGTTACAATTATTGGGGAAGTCGTTACAATAATAATGATAATAATTATATCAGTTTATCCATTGAAAAACACTTTGCAAATTATTTTTCTTTCAGTAGGTGCCCAAAAATTCTCAGCATATTGCCCGCATTTTCACAAAAAAAAAAATTGGTTGGGGCTGCAACCCCCAGCACCCCCCCCCCCGGCCTCCTACGCCTATGTTGCCTGGTACTCATTGTTCCTCAATTCAAATGCTTTAGTCGAATGATTCAGCAACGCCGTGAACTTTTATTGCTAAGTTGGTAAAAACTAGTGAGACACCTTCTCACACGCATTATCCCCCCCCCCCGCTCCCTCCCAGGAGCATCACTTTTCCCATGCCGTTATATATATATATTGTATCTGTGTTTTTTTCTTAGAATGCTTTAAAAGCATTTCACCTCATCTTAATGGAATGAAGCAAGCAGATAATTAAGAAAGAAAAAAAGCTGTGAAAGTAATAAATTATCAAACTTTTGTATCCTTAAGTGTATTTATAATCTATTGCTAAAAAAAATATATGTATGATTGACTGTCAAAACCGTGAGTCAATTTGTTTTAAAAGTGGCGCGAAAGTTTCTTCCAAAATCAAGAATTAAAGTAAATATTGTCTATAAGTTGACCGTTAAGATGGAGATAACATGGTTGTAGATATTTACAAACGGTTTGATAATTTTTTAGTATATGATATTAACGACTTTTAGTTTAATGATCATATTGTTTACACCTGCAAAGAGAGATAGAAAAATGGGGGGGGGGAGGGGTGATCCTATTTTGTCTGGTCAGATTAGTTACTTGCACTACAATGGTTTAAAGTGAAATTATGATCAAAAGTAAGAGGCGTTTCGATCCCAGTAAGACCTTTTTTGAAAGTTTCATGGAAGAAAATCCAGCTACAGCCTCTGAAGAAGATCCTGCCAGGCATATATAACGTTCATATAATTACCTACACTGCTTCCTGCAGTATATAAATATATACATAGTCTTAACATGCAGTTTTCGCCCTCTCCTATTGATTGGATATTTAATCAGCTAGATTAAGCTTTTTTTCAATCTATCTGATTTTGTAAAATTGATATAGATAGTGTGAAACATAATACCTATACCGTAAATGTGTAATCGTTTTTTTCTTTATCAGACATCATTATAAGCAGTTTATCATCAATACACATGTTGTTTGTCCTACATCAAACATAAACCCACAGTTCACTCATAAACCGCATACTACAGTAAAGTCTATACAAACCCACTTGCCATAGTTAAATGCATGGGAGTGCGAATCAAATCTCGTTAACTCCTGTGTATTTTGGGGTGGCTTTAGTCAAAAACAGTTTTGTCCATTTCCGTTAGGCTTTTTACCCTCTTGTTTGCATGATTGAATAAGCCTTCAGCAGCAGATAAATAATATACAAGTATATTATCCACAAAAGGTGTTCCTCAGACAATCGGGGTGTTTCCAGCCGTCAATTGCCTGAAGCAATAACTTCATAAACACTGTTTTCGTTGATATTGAAAAAGTTAAAGACCATACATTGAAAATTTTAAATAGATTTTTGTTTGTCTGAATAGCGATGTCTGAAAGCCGAGAAGTGTAAGAGGCTTTTTGCATGCAGGTTTATTGTACATATAGGGTTGACGTCCTCATCAAATTCTGGCAACAATGCTCAGGTGAAAATTGGACTCAATGGGTCCATTGGGGCGAATAATGGTTTATCGTATACGAAAATAAGGATTACAATATAAATTACTGGTGTATTAATCGACTCTATAGTTCAGTTTGCCGCTTTGATGTCAACATCGTATTTCTATTAAAGAAAAGAGCAAAAAAAAAACACCAAAACCAAAAACCAAAAAAAAAAAAAAAAATAACAAGGGTTAAAAGGAAGTCCAGGTGTGCGAGGGTTGTTAACTAGTTTACACAAGCGAATTATTGAACCTTGTTTCCTTGTTACAGAGGTTTCTTCAGCAAAGACAGATATGATTGACTTTTGGTAATGAAAATCTTGAGCCCAAGAAGCTAATTGCATTGACAAGCATAGTCGTATGTATGTGTGCGTGTGTGTGTATGGGCGTCATATGTGTGTGTGAGAGACTATGGGATAAAGTACAAAGATAATCTTGTTTTCGTTATTTTAATTTTGTTGTGTTTGCTTTCTTGTTTTGCAATGTAACGAAGTTGACTAAAACTATCTCTTCATTAATGAAAAATGATATTGAATGCTAAATAGTAATTTGAAACATGGAAAATATAAAGTTGAATTTCAAGGCCGCCATATCATTAATCGAATATGAGAAGTTAAACGATTTTGGTTTACAGGTATGCCTCTATACATACAGGCAGTGTTGGATTTCGTATATGGAAATATCATATATGGAATATATACAAACAGCTAAATATGTGTTTAGCTTATCTCTTGACCTAGATCGGAAGCAGGGATGTGTACAGGGGTTCTAAGAGGGTGGGGAGGGGAGGGGTGGAAGGGAAAATTCTAAAATAAATTAAGGTAAGCGCAGGATACGTGGCGTGGCCCATGGGGTCGTTGACAGGTATACTCCCGAATGAAGGGGGTCTGGGGTCCACCTCTGATCATAAGTGTTTAGACGTCAAATGCTGCATTCTGAGGCACATTTAGGCTATTAAATTAGAGTTATAATTATGTCGAAAAGCAAGGAGTGGCCGCATCATTCTTCCCCGAAAGAACGTCACAAATCCAGCCCCCCCCCCCTCACCCCGACTAAAATTAATTTTAGCCGACTGACGATGAAGGTGAGATCATGGTCCGATCCCGCTCGCAAATGTTCGGCAGCACGACCCGGCCATCCGCGGTGTGGTGAGCATATATTCCAAAATTGTTTAACTATACCCTGCATGCCAGGGTAGCCGAATGTCACACTGTCGATTGAAAATCTCACGGGATGTTAACATTTATCTTTGGAATTAATTTGCGGAAAGTTCAATTATATATTTTATTCATCTAGTTGCCGCCGATAGATCAAAACAGCTAAAATCTCTTCAGATAAATTAATTATTTCTCTGAGTTGTTTTTATTATTTGGTATTTATACCTTGTCTCTAACATTCTTTCTGAATAAAAAGGGTACAAAATTAAAAAAAATAGAATAATAACAAAACTTGCTTTGCGTTATAGCTCAAAATAACAGCTTCATCGTGTTTCTTATTAATTTCATTTTTTTTTTCAATTTTACATAAGAATGGATTAAAAATATGTTTTAAATAAATAATATTCACATATAGACATCATTAAATAGCCTGCATTATCATGTTCCCCTTTCACTCTTATTTTATGTCAGTCGTTGTTTATTTCAGAATAGTAGTTCTTTTGGAGAGTACATGTATTTCCATAGAAACGATAAATACGTCACCACCCAGCAGACGTTATTTTACGTTATGCTCATAAAAACAAAACAAAAATTAAAACAGCACTTTTATGTTCCTGTTTCGTACCTTATTCCCGCCAAATAAAACTAGTACATTTGTCACAACATATCTTTAATATCTCGAGAAAAGTGAACAATACTTTCGAAACAGGCTCCACAGGCCTTACCTGGCATGTGCCTCTTTCATAACAAAGATACCGAGGCCTAACGTTATAAAGTTGCATATGAAACTGACGCCTATATACGAAAGTGCTATAACCATCACGTGATTAAGTGAGTTTACAGCCGATTGCATCATTGCATCCATGCATCATTTTTAGGCGGGAAGTATTACTTCACTTAGCCTACTATACCTTAAAGTTACTTGATTACAAGCTGGATATTAATCCTGGTAACATGCGTATCGCCGGATATGTAAATTTAGTAATAAAGCGTCACATTTGCTTTTTAATTGTTTCTGAATCATTAATTGTTGGTTAGAAACCTCAAAACTTATAAAAAAAAAACTTCAGTTCCCCATCAGGTGTTGATCGGCATCAGTGTTATATACCGACCAGCACCGATCAGATACTGTTACCTAACAGGCAGACACTCGCACATTGCCATAATGCCATAATGTTCATCAATACAGGGAGAAGATTACTATAAGCTTCATTTTAATAATAATTACCAAAATTAATCAGCACACTGAAATATGGCGACCACCAACCAACTTTTTACAGCTGTACGATATATACGTCTGAAAACCCGTGTGGAGTGAGTGCTGCCGCTACAAACGTTAACTGTTCCCTGCTCCCCGTTCCCACCACCACCCACCCCCTACCACCACTCCTTCCCCCAACCCCTCCCCCGCTCCGTCCAGATCGGCGTCCATGGATAAGGTCCTTTACAAAATGTTTTCCATAAGTAGTCATCATTTTGCTTGATGAAACGAGTCAGCTTGTGTACAAGTCAGCGAGTAAGTGTCGATGAGATAACTGCATAGAGGATGCCAGTGGGATGACTGGTTCCAACAGCTTCAAAGACTGGGGTGATATCAGTGAACTTGGCTGTCTGATATCTGGAATAACTGGGTGTGGTCTACGAACATACGTTTGGAAACCTGTATGTGGCGAGTGCGTGTAGTCAGACGCAGAATCGACGGCGAGAAGCGGTTGTTCGTAGCAGGTGCGTTCGTATATGCCATGCATCGGCGGTAACGACGCAGGGCGTGGAATATGGCAGGTAAATGACGCATGCGGGAACAATCGATGAGGTGGAACCTCGCCTAATCGGATAGCTTCGTGTAGAAAATCAATTCCCAACGACGATTGACGTTTCCACTTTGTCCTGAGAAGGTCAGTAATAAAGGAAGAAGAGGAAAAAGAAGAAATTATGAATAACATTAAATATTTAGTGACACGTGTTCAAGTATAGTTTATATTATCATATACATGCATGGTAAACAGACCATGTTAGTTGTTTCTGGCGCCATAATCTAAAGGTAAACGTCTGCGAGCAGGTACATAGGCTTTTAGCATTACCTAGAATCTGCAGTGATCATACGTTAAACAGGTTGGCCTATTAGGCCTATACTAAAAACTGCTTGACTATCGAAAAATTAACGTAATATTTTGCTCTTTAAAAATGAAAGAGTTGTTTTCAAATTTTTAAAAATAGTGTTTTCAAGTCAATATTTCTTGTTTAATTCTTTTTTTGTTTCTATTTAAAAAAAAAAAACATTGTATCGAGGAACTTGATCGATCGATCGATCGATCGCACAGTAAATATGCAAATTAAACACATTTTCATTAATACGACTAATATGCTGATGTCGCTAGCTATACCAACCACCCCAGCCTTCGCCCATCAAATTAGCCAACCCTCGAGTACAGACAAACAAACACCCGGATGATGATGTGATAGGACCACCAATTCGCCATTAGTTTTGGTAAAACGATTGTAAGGCTGAGTATGCCCTCTAGTAACTTACTACCTCCCAACTCCCTCACCCCCTCCCTCAGCCCCGTTCTCGCACCATCACCTTAGCTTACCCTCTTTAACTGCAGCTACCCCAACTCTCCTCCCGTCTCACTCCACCCCGAACACACACACGCACATGTATAAGGTCATATAAAACAACTGACTCACCTTCTGTTTTGATACCACGTCTTGACTTGCGTGTCTGTTAAGGCGAGTTTGGACGCTAGCTCCAACCTGTCTTGGACTGATAAATATTTCTGTGCTTCAAAGCTTCTCTCTAGGAGGTTTAGTTGATGATCAGTGAAAGCTGTTCTGGTTTTTCGAGGTTTTTTACATTTCAGTTTCTCATCTCCTTCTTCATCTACTTCTTCTTCTTCCCCTTCTTCTTCGATTTCTTCAATATCTATTACAGGTAGAAAATTTAGAAAGTTAAACATAGATTCAATAAATGTATTATAAATACATATGTACATTACTGCATTTTTACTATGTTATTTACAAACATGGTAACTCTCAAAGTTGACGGCCAAATCATTATTAATACATATGGGAAGGTAGAGGGGCGGGGGGGGGAGAGGGGTCAGGAACATTACTTTACAACTTACTTTTTACAATTTTGACCACTTTAGGGAATTTTATGTGCTTATATGGAAACTTGTAAATCACGTAATTTATGTTGAACTAGAAGAAAACAAAATCATAAAAATACAACATTTAAATGTGATAAAAAAAAATTATCCTTCCTTTGTTGCCGTCTGGTTGGTAGTTTTATATTCGACTAGTCCTGTGCATGTTAATGCATTATCGAGTATTGGTTGTCAATATAAAGTATACGGCCCTGTATATTTCCACCTCCCCCCCCCCCCCCCACCTTCCTAAAATATGTAGAGAGAACCTCAACTCTCGAAATCACGTTTGTGGTCAGAAACCGTAAAATGATGGGGGGTGGGGGGGGGGTAGGAATATAAAACAAAAGAATGTACTTGTTATTCAGACTGGATACGGTCACTGATTTTATGATATATCTTTTAGCTATATTTAGCATACAATATATATTGGAATCTAGGCATGGTATAAGCTATATAGGAATTGTAACCACAGTGCATTTTTTTTTCATTTGGTAAATCTGTGTACATG
The DNA here is from genome assembly GCF_037975245.1 of Apostichopus japonicus. NCBI lineage: Eukaryota > Metazoa > Echinodermata > Holothuroidea > Aspidochirotida > Stichopodidae > Apostichopus > Apostichopus japonicus. Next base: position 15,323,737 of record NC_092582.1, on the reverse strand, counting down.
GTTTCAAATTTAGTACAGTGTTACCCGTATGTAATTTCTAAAAGTTTTGAATCTTATCACAATATAAAAGATATTGTCAACAGGCAAAATGAGTTTTTAAGCATATGCGGTTCTTAAATGCATATAATAAGGCTTTTATTGAAATTTTGGTGATGGACAATGTACAATATTGCTATAGTAAATCTGTTATATTTGTCAGTAAAAATCGTGCAGGTATTCTTGCCATAAGTTCGTTTTGTGATAAACAAATTTTTTTATGTAAATTATAAAATAAGCTGTCAAATCGAATGGTGATAAATATGTAAAAATATGACAATATATTTGACAGAAGTTGTTATATTTTCAGCCAGGCCCGTAACCAGGCAGGGGCACAAGGGGGCCCGGCTAACCCCTCGATTAGGCTACTGTGCCACCCCTCATATATGCATCTCTGCCACAATCGTATGCACCACAAGTTACAAGACACGAGTACTGTGGTCCTTCTTATATCGTTAGTTCCCCCCCCCCCCACCCAAGTCAGAATTTCTGGCTGAAAGGGCTTTTTTTCAGCAGCTTATTGTCTTTTTCTTTACTTTTGGACTGTTGACTACCCCATCAAAATATAACGTAAAGCAAAATAACTGTAAAACCCGAGTCAGATTATTATGTCTGTTTAAACCGGTAATAGTTTTCATCAAATAAGATTTTTGGTTTATTATTTAATCACAAAATCATCCAAACCATACAGAAACTACTGTGATCGCTCTAACTGCCGATTTAGGAAGGAATCACTTTAATTTACACCAACCCCTTAATTACGACATAACAATAATTAAAGATATATCGCCACACCAGCAACGGATCGCTTCAGTTTCCATGCTATATATCCGACTATACACTTTTCTGTAACCTTTATCCATCCATAACACAAACTAGATGTCCAAAACTTCCGTCCATCCATCTATCGATCAATCAATTCAATTTTGATCCGACAGTGACGTCATTCTTCTGAAGCTGACATAAAGTAAAATCTTTTAAAACAATGTTGCATGTGTTGTTGTTTTTGTTTTGTTGTTGCTTTTTGTTGTTGTTTTGTTTTAAAAATCAAATATAAACGAACTGATAATTGCAACATGCAGGTTTAAACTTAAAATTATTTTATTTTCATTTTATTTCATTTCAACATACCCTTCGTAGAAAATTCCGCCCTATCATTAGAATGACTTGAATTAACATTCAAATATTCCTTGTTGTTTATATGTCATTTAAATTCTTTTCTTAATCGCTTAATTGTGACAAAGCAACAACAACAACGAAAACAAAAGAAGTTAAACACAAACATAATTACTGAACATTAACCTTACCTTTATTCCTTTGCCTGGAATTTTGTACATCGAGATTTTCCGAATCTTTCATCATATTTCTTTTCAACATACTCTTTGTAGAAAATTCAGTCCTATCATTAGAATGTTTTGAATAAACATTCAAATCTTCCTTGATGTTATGTGACTTATGTAAACTATTGTTATTCTCATTGTCAAAATTTCTCCCGTCATCTCTAAGGATGTCTTTGATGAAGAAAGAATGTCGAATTGGTCTTTTTCTTGGATTATTGGTAATTATTGATTGATCAGTTCCAACTGTTTTGACTTCCAACCTTCCTCCCTCTTCTTCTGTATTAGACTCGATCCTCTTGGCAGCGTCTCTTTGAATTCTTCTTCTCTCCTCCAAATGGATATCCTCCATTTTAAAAATAGTTTTCTCGGAGAAATAATTTAAAGGAACATTTCCGTCTTTTAAGCCAGGCATTCCCGAGGCCATGTTTCTTGCATTACTTTTCATCCAAATCAATGTAAGCAAATGGAAAATCGTTTCCGTTTAACCTTTGAAATCAATATTTCCAAATTAAACAAAGTATCAAAAACAATTGATTTACACATACACAAAAAAAAAGGTAAAAAAGAAAATCCTACACGATTTGAAGGAAAAAAAGAAGAGAGTATTGATTCCTTTTGTATATAGTAGAATAAAAGGACATCTCTTTAGACCATGTCGTAAATGTCTTCTTTCTTTCCTTCGGCAAGAAATAAACTTTCCTTCGAACAGAGATGATGAAACCTTCGTGATTTACGACTTAAGAACCAGTCAATGCTAAATATACGTGCAGTCACGCCAAAGCTAATTCTGTTATGGCCCTGATAATTTTTTAACAGCCGTTTAACACTACCAGTCAAAAATTGGAGTTTGATAACAAAAATCAATAAGTCCATAAGCATCGCTTTAATTGTACCGTTTAAACATGTCGCCTGACTGAATCGCTTAAATGAACACCCAATCACAAGTTGTCAGGGATTATTTGTCAGACCGATTGGTTTACGTCTGACAGTGGTTTAATGAATATTCATAGAGTTGGAGCGTATGACATGTAGGAAGTTTTTGTGTGTTTTGAAGTATAGCAGTGAACATTGATATCTATATATATATATTATATATATATATATATATATATATATATATATATATATATATATATATATATATATATATATATATATATATATGTATATATATATATATATGTATGTATATATAACAAAGAAACCTTCCGATTATCACTCAAACTTAGATTGAGTGTGATCGACTTTCACCAAGTGAAGATTCAATAAATGATGAAAGCAAATAATTTATCTCAATATTTCGGCCCCTGGAGAAATATTCGTAGTACTCGTTTTCTTCAAAAGAAAATTCACCCAATTAAGGTAGAGCCTTGGTACGAAAGAGTAAACTGCTTGATCCACTCTTACTCCAAGTCTCTTTTCGATGAGACTAAACCGCATGATCCGTTACAGTATTATACGTCAAGTGAGGTAGGTACCTAGAGTCCCATCGACATTATATCGATTAACCGAGGTTAACGGTTAAACTTGATCTACGGTGATCTAGTGTGTCCTACACACATAATATTAGTCCCATATAGAACTGTCAACTAGTTCATCTGCACATATTATACAGGTGCGTATCCAGGGGGGGGCGTTGGGAGCGCGCGCCCCCCGGGTAAGGAAAAGAGGAGAGAAAAAAAAGAGAAGAAAAAAGGGAAAAGGAGGGGGAAAAAAAAGAAAAGGAGGAGAGGAAGGAAGGGAAAAGAAAAAAATAAACAAGAGGGAAAAAGGAGAAAGGAGGGAGTAGAAGATAGCCAAGACCTCGGGAAGAGAAAGAGGAACAGTCATAGTTAAAGCGCTGATCCCTATTATATACACAGGTAGACAGTGACAGATCAAGGATTACGGAAGGGGTGTGCGCCTCACCCTACCCCTTACATCGACAACTCCATTTTTGACGTTTCCATTTTTCCTCTCTCACTCATGTATCTATATAAATACTATATATGGTCTATCATAACGCGTGTGTGTGTATGGACGCCTTAAACAATTGTAGAATTGTGCTATATGGAACCAACTGTGGCTGGTCTTGAACTCGACCGAGTCGTCGGGGAACATTTCGGGAAGGGGGGACCGCCCCCCCCCCCGAGCAAATTTTCTTTATGACATCGCTAGTAATTTCAAAATAGACAATGCTTATAGATGCAACTTACAAGGCCTGGGAAGTGTCATTTCCAGCGATCTGGGAGGCATTTTCGACCAAAATTTCTCTTGTACGCTTCGCGCCAACTCATGGTGGCGCTTCGCTTAGATAGTTTGCCTACAGTCAATTACTCGCTACACGCCTGTTCGAATTTGTAATGCAAAGAGCAGATATAACATAATATCAGTGAGCATTGAAATGCATTTTCAACGATGAACAGCCTCAAAAACTGTCTATGTGTGTAGTCAAAGGCGTAGGAGCCCAATTGGATTTGGGGGCTGTAATGACTTGCCCGAAAAAAAAGCCAAAATTTTTCGCGCGCAAAGCGCGCGTTCAACATATCGATGCCAATATCATATAAGCAAACATCGGTCATTATATTGCATGGCATCGTGGACCGCACGGTCCGTGAAAGTTGCACAGTATACCGCCAAATGTAAACAACGAAATATCTTATGTAGATGGAGAAAAACCATACAGATCCATTTATGTCAAAACTCTCTTTTACAGTAGTATTGTCGGCCAAGCTTACAACTTTATTTTAAATACCACGGAGATCATTTTTAAGCTATTCATTGCTATTTATTTTTCTTTCAGTAGGTGTCCGAAAAAAATTGGAAAAAATTTGGTTGCGGGGGGGGGGAAGGCTGCAGCCCCCGCCTCCTACAGGACCTACGCCTATGTGTGTAGTGTTCGGTTTCGATATACCTGATATCGGAAATATCTGCTATTTTTCTGTTCCTTCAACCAAGTTTTATAATAGCCATAATAAGAGGTTGCAATATTTCTACACCAATAAATTAACTGTGTCTGAAGTTTCCAAAATTTCCTCACCAACATTATTCATCATACTTTCCTCTACTCGTTCAATTTTGACCTGTCTGTTAGGGGTTGAAGGAGGTTTTTCTAAATTGGTTATCCATAGGTTGAATTTTGTGCAACATTATGGGTATGCTTTGAAGTGATTTTGAGAAATGTGAGTTTTCAAATTCTCAACAAATAATGGGCTTAAAACCTTGAAAAGTGGGGCTTTCGGATATTGTGGGCCGTGACGTAGAATCACCTACAAAAGCAATGATCCATAGGACATGCAATCAGGTCGAACATGATGTGTGACTGGTGACAATCTTCGAAAAGGTTATGGATGGAAAAAAAACTTTTGGGAAATACTTGGTTCTCAGGCAAAAGTGTACATCTGGTTGCTCATTTTCAAGCCCGAGAAGTGCCATTTCCGGTGATCTGGGGGGTATCAAAACCAAAAATTTTCTTGTACGCTCCGCGCCAACCGATGGTGGCGCTACGCTTAGATAGTAATTCGCGCCCCCCGGGTTAGAAAATCCTGGATACGCGCCTGATATATACGTCGCTCGCACAATTTAAGCTAATTAAAAGCTATTTAAAATAAATATTCTGGTGAAGGGATATTTGGGTACGAATTGTCACAATGTTGACATGGTTCACAATGTAGACAATCGTCCCAACCAGTTTTATTTAAGAAACAATCACATAACTTCAATTTGTCTTTGCCAAGGGGCTCGTTTGCGCATGCTCACGCTTCTTGCGCAAATTTGCGCCATGGAAATGCCACTCAGGCATAGTTTTACATTGCATTATACAATACAAATAAAATCACGTGGGAAATTTCACTTGAGAGGATACACTTGGATTCGGGGAGTTTCACCTAGCAAAAATTCAAAAAGAGTTCACCCGCTGAGAAATGTCTTTTACAAGAAGTATATCTGGAACTTCTACTTAAAATTGCCAAGTCTTCTATCAAGTTAATTAAAGTAACGAAAGCCTGTCTTATTAATGATTGTGTGATATCTTATTCGAGACCATTACGGCATTTTTTTCGGAACAGAACCAAGGAAAACGTTAATGGTATACATCGCAAAACCCCACTAACGTGTGAGAGATGAACCTGAAATGGTGGCGCTGTACTGTTTTAATATCGAAATCCTGTTTTACATCTTCACAAAAGGCTGCGTGAAAATATATTATGCTCATACTTATATGAGTTGTATGTATGATGTATTTGAAATGTTTTCAACAAAATCGCACTTTAAAAAAGAAAGAGGTCACTTTTAGAAACATCGAAAGGGCACCATTACAAGTTTATATGAAAATGGGCAAGCATCTTTTGAGGTTCTTCATAAAGTGTGTAACGAACGACACCAATGTTGTGCTTTATTTATTGCATGAGAAAAATATTCGACAAGTGCGTACGTAGAATGTATCGTGGAATGATGAGACTGAGGTATAATATGATGATTTTTCTCCCCTTACATATTGATACTTTAGTGTAATATATATCAATAACAACCATGACATGCTTATTTTAAATTGTAACACCCTCATATTTTTTCGTCAATAACATGTTGGTGTGGAACGAATGGAACCGTCCATGAACGCCGATAGGGTCAAAACAAAATTCAAACGTTTTTCAGGTTGAAAAAAAAAACTATTGAAACTATTCTCGACATGCTGATATTGAGTTGTAACATGTTGATAATATTTCTGATATATTGATATTGCACATACTATATTGATTTTAATAGTGGCATGCTGATATTAACTTGTAACATGGCGATATTTTCCTGACAAACTGATAATCTCTCCTTACATTGTGAAATAGATGGCGTTCCGTAGTTTTACTTATTATCCATACTGAAGCATAGATCGAACGAATTTTATCTGAACTTTTAATCTTGATTCAGTAATTGACACTTGTAGTCAGAGTGCGTCGTATGGCACTGGATTGTCGTCCTAATTAATATGAAAACAGAACATCTCCATTTGGGTCAAGATAGAGCTACGAGATACCTGCATATAGACTACCCACCAGCACATATATATTCCGTACTTATTTTTACATGTTATGATAGTTAACATACACAGTGCCGTGGCCACTGGGAGCATGGGAAGACGTGCCCCATCCTGTCACCTCCCCCCAATTTTTATTGACAATCGCTTACATTTGATAGCACACGCATTTACAAGTCGTATACCGCACAAATTTAATTCAAACGATAGCACTATTTTGAATCTAAGCTTGATTCTTGCTCTTATATCCCGCTTCCACCTTCCAATTTTCAAACATGTAGCTGGTTTCCTGAATCAAAATTAAACCGGGACATGCCATAACACTAGGGTAACCATATTCCTGTGGTTGACAAGTGGGACACGTACCGCATCCTGGGGGAAGGGTTAAAGAGTTAAACTGGAGTTGGACCCGTTGAAGCAACTTGAGGATCGAAGGGCTATACATACCAAATGGTAACACATCTACAGCTTTAATACATTTGTTTAGTTCAGCGTAAAATTTCCTACAGACACTCATTTTTACCAGACACTTTCAGGGAAAAGGTGGTTAATTAGTATGGCTTAGTCACACACAAAAAATGCAGATTATCTATTGAATTCAACCTGACCCCATTTCTGCAGTCACGGTCGTATAAGGGTGATTCATCGCCGGATAAATATTGTAGTTTGCGTATATATATATATATGTATGTATGTATTTTAGATCCTCCTGTAAGCAGCAACTCGCGAAGAAGACTCATTTGCTTGACAAAGCCGCAAGTTGACCGAAGTCAGTCTTTCAAGTATATATCGTAACCATAGAAATTGAAAATTTCTATGATCGTAACAGACTACCGATACGTTTTCATCTATGTATGGGTGTTTCGATTTAGCGCCATCGTTCCCATGCGGGGTCACTTCGCAATTCGAGATCAGTGTAAGAACGTACTGTTTACGTACTGTGCATCTGTATGTTATTTATGTAGGCACTACCGTGCATTACGTCACTTGGACTAACAATAATAAGTCTGCGTACAGAGTGTACAATGACAAGGGGTCTTGCCCATGTACTGTAGTGTAGGCTGCTACTTTTGGGGTTCTACAAAAACTCTCATTGAAAGTCAAAGCCAGTGTATCGACGTTAATACATGTTTAATATGATATAGAGGTGAGGTTATGGTATGAAAGTATTGGCTGAAGAAAAAAAAACGTTCCTATTTGTGGTAAGTCTTATGTCCACCCTTATTTCTTCAAAGTAACTTCATTAGGCTACCTTAGTAATAGTACTGAAGTATCACTAACACTTGAATGTTACACTAGTTACAGACTAGCCTAAAGCTAGGATAGCCTCGGTCCAGTACTAAGTAGTAATATCAAAATATAGTATAGGCTACCTTAGGCTTGTATTACTGTTAGGAACCTTGTTAGTCATTAGTTTATGCCAACCTTGGGATTAGGCCAGATTAAGCAGGCTATATACTACAGTCGGACAATGCGTATAGGCCTAACCTAGCCTTCCCTCAAAAATTTGGGGACCATGACTAAGTAACGATATGCCTAGCGGAAGCAACGTTAAAATTCTTGACAAAAAACTTGTAAAATTTACCTGCCACTGGGACTAATACTTCAAGGTTAGGCTTATGCTTTCTTGCTATTGATCCTCGAATGTACTTAGTTTTATAGTACTGCACATGCAATGCATGAAGCACAGGTCTAACGAGTATTTGTTATTGTTAGGAATATAAATTATGTCATTCTTAATTGCAGAATATCCTGAACACAAAGCTCCACACTGTATCTGGCTAAACCGTCGCACTCCTGATGGTGTAGCCACAACAGCATAACACATTGATATTAGTTTTTTGTTGTCATTTCTCCTCGCATAGAAATTCCCTATATAGACCTAGATGCATAAATTTAGTTTCAATTAGGTCCCATAGTAATAATTATAACAATGTCATGATAGGTCATTCTTAGTAGGAATGGCAAAAATATGAACCATCCTGACAGTGTAGGCTATGTAGCCACAACAGCATAATACATATTTTCTTTTTACTTTACTTTATTGTTTTGTTACTTTATTATTTTACTTTTTTTGTTGTTGACATTTCTCCTTACTAGTATTGAACTTCCCTATGCATAAATGAACCAACAGCCACAACAACATGATGCATTGGACTTAAGAGTTATTTTTTGGCATTTCTCTATGTATTACTAGTCCCCCTACTGTAGATACAGAAGCCGTATCCAACCTCCTTTAAGGGTGTTGCTTCAAAGTTGCTGGGTATTCTGCAATTACTCCAAATGCCACTGTGTAAATGCATAATGGAAATGATCTTTCATAGTTATAGTTACTCTCATGTCGAAGGTACCTTGTCTTCTGTTGCAGAGAAACTTAACAGGACTGAGACACTCTGATACTAGTCTATTCTCTATCCTTATCCTCTCTAAATTCCTAAGGCACAACTGGTCACATGTGACCAAGTGGCAGTACCAACTACATAATTACCATTATTCCATTAACAATCAAATAACCAGGGATGTATGTTAGCTATATATATCCCTAGAATATCAGCATTCTTCCCAGAATAGAATTAGATTATAACTGCTGAATAAAATACACCTAGGCATACAAATTACATGTGATTTAATACACAGCATTAGGCAGACTCACATATCATTGTACAGAATTACACATGTATATGTAGGACAGGTCTGTAGTCGTAGTCAATAATATCACTACACTGTAACCGTGAAGGCGAAGTATGGCATGAGATCAATCGTCATCATGGCCAGAGAATCGTTTAATGAACATCACATGTTAAAATATGGAATAAAATTGACATCCCATCATATCACATGGGTAATTTCTATTTAAACGACTGTGCGTTGAATTATTATGGGTCGCTTGCTTAGTCACCCAATCACAATCCATGAGCAGAGAGACTCACTCAAGCCACAGTGGAAAGTAATTGCATCTATTGAAAAATTGTAAATACAGTATATATACAGTTCATTCTTGAGTTTCCAAAGTCAAAACTGCTTACTGCCTATTTGTCACAGCACATGCCTTATATTGATGCAGTGCGCAAAACATCAATTGGACCAACCTGACGCTATCCCCATATTCATCCGAGGATTGATTCCAGGATTTATCACAAGATTCAGATTAATCACCAGGTTCATATTTCAGGTCAAGACTAGCTTCGTCCGTCGAATTGAGATTGCATTGTAACTATTAAAATACCCCAAAATAGGTAGAATAATAAGTCATCAGCTACTGTCACTTTGGAGTTACTGAAAGGAAACGAAAACAGTCATAGGTCTACAGTGTACTGTAAAGGTCATTCAAAAACAAAACAAAACAGAAAAATTCCTCAAAATTTTTGCCCTAACATTGCATGCCTGTGATACAAACTATGTTGATATTTAGGCTTGGTGAAAATCGTTATTTAATCCACCTGTGTTAAATAGAAAGTTAAGCCTAGGCTACTTTGAGGTACTACAGACTGATGGTGCACCATTCATGTTGTGAATCTCGGCCTTGCTCAGTGTACTATAATCATTATGAAACATGACAAGTTCCAAAAAGCATGCCTTGCAACATGTGTGATTACCAGGTAAACAAATATTCCAAAACGGTCAAACTTATTCCGAAAAGTTTATGTTGGGTGTTTAAACTTAGTAAACCATTTTAGCAAAGTTTATAAGGTCTTTTAAGCTAACATATTCCTCGCTCATGTTTGTCTGCAAGGAGTCATTGCATCTGTTTCTTTCAGACCTGCCTCATGATATCAGTGTAATTATGCACATTGATGCATTAATTCTTTTGTCTTTTTCAAAGATCATCTGGATAATTTCTGATGCTGATCTAATCGGACGGTGAAACCGTGCGTCAGAGCTGCTCATCTAGGCCGTGTTAAAGGTCATGGCAGATAAAGTCAGCCAAGATTCCCTGTCAGTGACCGACGAATTTGTGGTCGTATCTCCCTCAGAAGGGCCATCGGAAATGGCCAACAGTGGCGGAGCCGGGTCGGTCAGATCCGAAGAGGGTCTCAAGATTGCCGGAAACGGAAACATGGAAGAACTTCAGCACCATCTGGAGGAGGTGTTAGACGAGCAGACGGGTAGCGATCGTGGCGATACCAGCACGGAGGCGACATCCTCTACCGAAAGTTTTGTGTCCTCGTCGAAGACCGATACATCCGAAGGAGAGGCAGGGCACCAACCGCTCTCTCCGTCTCGATTACAAATGAAAACCCTTGAACAGAAGGTTCTCAACTCTCACGTTCATCTCGATTCTCCTCAAGATGATGGGCCTTCCCCACCCCCTAATGTTACCTCTGACCCCTGGGAGCCTAGATCACATGGTAAGTCCTTCATCATAATTATATAAATGCCACTTTCCTTTTACTTTTCCTCAAAAGAAGGTTAGAACTCCTCCTCCTCCGTTACACGCATTTTTCCCAGCTACCCTAAACCTGCCAAAATTGGTAAATACTTCACCTTAAGAGCACTGTGTGCTCTCATGTACCCACTCACTTGTCGTCACGATCTACTTCCTGCCCTAGCTAACTTTCTGAAGTAGAAGGTCTACATTCATGACGTGATTTGCATCTGCTCGAAGAAGTGGTACTCTCTAGTATTAGAAATCTCTGTAATACAAGTTACATGTAGACAGGGACAGCTTGCTTCCTATGGGGTTTTTCCCTTGTTTGTTTACAAAGTTGAAGTTATGCATTAATTATTCTGTTCAAAGATCAAAGTATTTCTTTTTATCACGTGTGTGAGAGATGACGAAAACCAAAGATCAGTTCATTGTGAAAAAGAAACAATTCAGCAAAAGATACAGTTGTGATGTGTTGTCCTTTTTTATAACATCACAAATCATATAAAATATACTCCAAAGTGAACGAATGCAACAGTTTTCTGTATCTCACCGACAGAACCCGCTATCAAGATGGAAATTGGACTAATGTCATTTCTGTCTTTGTTGTATATTACATATACTTTTTAATCCTACACTTTTGTTATCCCTTACATCAGGGGTTCCCTAACTCTGTTGCATGAACCCCCAGGGGGGTGCGTGAGTCCATCCTAGAGTTTCTGAAAGTCAAAACTAGAGTACTTTTTGTTGAACTTAAATCTGATATATCATATAATTTAGAAATGTACAACAATCGTACCTATCGACAAACTCTTTCGCATTCCATACGCATATGTTGCCATAGTAGTACCGTACCGTGCATGTGATAAATAATTGAATTATGAAACAGACACAGGCTGTAATGGGTATTATAGTGTAATAATGACTCAGATCGTGTCTCAAAAAGTTGGGAGTTCGTGGACAACTCTGACATCCACAGGGGGTTCGTGGGGAGATAAAGTTAGGAAAACCCTGCCTTACATCCTTTTCACATATGGAAGTTTGTTTGTAAAGTTTGCTCAAGTTGTCAAGTTTTGACACTCTCACTACAACTGTGTTGATACTTCAATACCATTAACTATCATTGTACATGGTTTAATTATTTTCTTTCTATCGTTTTCTCAGAGGAGAGAAGCAGTGACCCGGAAGTTGGCTCTCTGACGATCAATCCTTTGGAGAAGACGTGTACCCTATTTAGCGGAATCGTTTATCTGGGTTCAGCCACCGTCAACGCTCCCAAGAGCGAGCTGGAGGTCGCCCGCAATATGACCATACTGCGGGAACAGGAGAGTCAAACAGCAATAAAAATCGTCCTCTCGGTGCCAAGAACTTCAGAAGGGTCTGTCAGGTGAGCATGTAATGTAATGTAAATAAAATCTTATATAGCGCCCTACGCGCCATGCATCTGTGCACTTTACAAACAATGACATAAAACAGTAACTATATAAAACCGTAAATACATACCATATACAGATATATACAGGAAAATGATATCGAAAAACGAAATGAAAGCACCGGTGAAGAGTAAGGCGATAAAACAGATTGACTACAAAATCTACAATTTGAATGTTAAAAAGTGAAAATTCCAATTGAAGCTAGAACCTAAAAACCAACACGACAGAACATCATAAAATCTAAAAAATCCTAGAAACCATCATTATAGTGCTCTTGAAAGAGATGCGTTTTCAGGTGTGACATGAAGGAGGTGAAGTCTGTGATCATCCCTGTTCTTTGTTTGTTAATAACCAAGACATGGTCCTCTCGACCCAAGGAGACACACAACCCAACTATCATCTTATTTTAGAGATGTGACAGACATCTTTGTGAATGAACCACACCCCCAAAACAGCAAAGAAAGATTCTTGCTCCATTTCGAGAGATATCCTTTTTTTTGTTGAGATGGGGCAATCTGTGATATCATAGTGAGTCAGGGTCAGAAAAACTTTTCCCTGAAGTTGTGGTTTTCTTTTCATGTTTTTCAAGATAAAATGCTAACAGTGTTGACACCCAAACCAATGCCTTTATTTGGTCATACAGAGAGCTTCAATATTTTAGAATCAGCAAAATTGCTCAAAAACTCATATCTATGTAATAGAGAATATAAACATTGTTAATAAATAAAGAGAAAACAACCCAACACTAAATGAAGCACATGTTGCTTGATGATGCCATATTTAGACTTGATCAAGTAGATTCAGAGTATTGTGTGAAGGAAAATTAAATCCAACCATGATATCTCTCATATGGATAAAAAGAGCTTTCTTAGCTTGTTGACAAAGTTGTTTAATATGACAGTTATCTCTATCACGTAGACCAATCATGATGGATGGGGTTTTTGTCTCGCGGCTGTGGAGGGTGGGAAAGGAGGTGTGTGTGTGTGTGTGTGGGGAGGGGGGCAGGGTTGTTCATGACAGTTATCTCTATCACGTAGACCAATCATGATGGATGGGGTTTTTGTCTCGCGGCTGTGGAGGGTGGGAAAGGAGGTGTGTGTGTGTGTGTGGGGAGGGGGGCAGGGTTGTTCATGACAGTTATCTCTATCACGTAGACCAATCATGATGGATGGGGTTTTTGTCTCGCGGCTGTGGAGGGTGGGAAAGGAGGTGTGTGTGTGTGTGTGGGGAGGGGGGCAGGGTTGTTCATGACAGTTATCTCTATCACGTAGACCAATCATGATGGATGGGGTTTTTGTCTCGCGGCTGTGGAGGGTGGGAAAGGAGGTGTGTGTGTGTGTGTGGGGAGGGGGGCAGGGTTGTTCATGACAGTTATCTCTATCACGTAGACCAATCATGATGGATGGGGTTTTTGTCTCGCGGCTGTGGAGGGTGGGAAAGGAGGTGTGTGTGTGTGTGTGGGGAGGGGGGCAGGGTTGTTCATGACAGTTATCTCTATCACGTAGACCAATCATGATGGATGGGTATTTTGTCTCGTGGCTGTGGAGGGTGGGAAAGGAGGCGTGTGTGTGTGTGTGTGTGTGTGTGTGTGTGTGTGTGTGGGGAGGGGGGAAGGGTTGTTCCTGGCAGTTATCTCTATCATGTAGATTCATCGTGATGGTTGGGTTTTGTCTCATGGCTGGTTTTATAATCCAAGATATAGCTAATATAAAGAGGGGGGGGGTGGTAGGGGAGGTAATATATTTGCCCTGATTGATTGATTGTACCAGTCTAGCATGGGGGCAGGTCTCTGTTGAGACACCCTCTGTCTTATTTCTTTCCTCATTGTGTTTGGTATCTGACAAAGTTCACTGTCAGGTTTCTCAGTTATGGTATATATACTCTCCGAAGTGAGTTACATTTTGCATCTACTCGGCATTGATAAACATAAGGACCACCGTACAGACTCAAAAGTGTGTCTACATGGAAAGTGTATGCCTCCACCTTACTCAGTGCAACAAGCTCTCAGAGCTCTTCACTATCTCCATTGTGATTGTGCAACCATGCAGAGCCTATAAGGGTAACCTGTTGTTTTTCACCATTGATTTTATATGCTTGAATTGAAAGACTACTGAGTATCATTGTGACCTACATACATGTCTACAGGCTGTTAGTGCAGTAAATCCTACCCTGTGGTTCCATAAAGTCTGACAGTCTATGGTACCATATCAAAGTGCACTGACATGTGATACAACATGTACTGTGAATGTATGTGGGCCATTCCACACTAATAGGGTACTTATGTATGTTACTGCAAAGCCTTGTTGGAAATCGGTCTACAAAGCTTCCTGGCAGTAACAAACTGCATGGTTTGAAGTATTTGATGCCATACTTTAATATTGCAAAATAGTGTTAACAGTTGAAAGTCTTTATGTCAATTCATTGGTAATTATTTTAAAAAAACTCTTTGCATGTCTCACCAATTTGTGCAAGGAATATGTGACAGAGCATTAATGGAGATTTTTAATCCACTTGTTTTATGTTTTAGTTACAAAAATGACCAATGTAATGTATCATAATGATTAAAGAATTCAATCATCTGAATGCTGTTGTTGTCTTCTTTCTTGTCCAACTCGTGAAAATTGAGAAAATGACCACACAAAAATATATAAACGTTCGTAATTGACATCTGTCCTAACAGTTACGAGCGTAACTTGCCCCATGAGTAAAGTAATCTAAAAACATTTGGCGGAGATAAAATGTTGTGCCTTGTTACAACATCGTATCTCAGTAATGAACATGGTTTTGAGGGAGTTGAGTGTTCCAATCCCCCGGAAAACGACGGCCAAATTAGCTTTAAAAAAATCTGTCCAAGAGAGCTTACGTTCGAACGTACTTTTACATCACTTTTCACGGAAATCGCGCATTCGATCATGTGAGTGTTTAGTATGATAAACATCCTTGGGCGCATGCGTATTTCAGAGAAAACAACAACCCTTGGTCACCCACCGACTTTTAAAACCATGGAGGGAAGTTTGTGATCTGTCTTCTGAATCTCGGTAAGTTACGAGCGCAAGTCAAATTACGAGCGTTCGAAATCACTACCAATTTTACCGAAAATAAAGCACTTTGCAATGTGATCAAGGTATGGTTCAATTTAGAGATTTCTCACTCAGTAAGTGAAAGTTGTTACACCGCTAGGTGAGCGGACTCGTAGATGCAGTTGCCCCCTTTGGTATAATTGCACTGCGTGAGACAGAAAACACAACTAATGCACGTAACTGCAGACAGATTGAGCCAATATGTCTGAAGTTACGAACGTTGGCAAAAGACCTCCATTATTCATTTAGTTCGATGTAAAGGTGCATGATAATACCATGAAACTTGCTAAATGTTTACTGGGCACGAATGTTCATCTCGCATTGGCATTGAAGTGCAATTCAATAGCAGTTTCGTTAAAATGAACTAGCCTAGGCCTACGTTCAAACGTAATTGTTGGTAGACAGATTTCAGATTCGGTCACTCGTGTGAACGTTAGCATGATTTCGGTATTTTGATGTATAATCTAATGTCGACGTACCGATGTAAATGAACTGAGTGCATACGATGATTCCGTAAATATAAAGTTAACAATATTTCATTAAGCAAAGATTAGGTTAGACCTGCATGCTAGGCTTCAATTGAAAAAGCTCACGTTCGAATCCAACTGTGGTGAGACATATTTGCCCAGTCGGTCTGTTTTACGAACGTTAGTATCTTCCCTGGTTGAGTACGAACTTAGGCCTACTAGCCTAACGTTAAGGGTAGCGTTATATTTTCGTGCAGATCTAGCCTAGGTTTTAAACAAATGCAGTACAGACAATTGACGATGCTTCATGTTTTATTACGTATTTTAATTTGCAACTAGGCCGACACGTAGGCGAAGCCTAACACTGGGTTTTCTCATTACTGATGCATATAATGTGTAGGCTAGGCCTGCCTAGGTCTAATTTAAAAAATAAAAAATAAAAATTTTTGTTTATTCAACTCTCATTTTTAGTACAAACAAAAAACGACAATCAACATGTATCGTCTTGCTTTCTAGTTAAAACTTACCATTGTGTTTGATCCGCGAGGACTGAAAATGGGCATGTTCATCGTAATTGCTTTAATGAGAAGAACTATCTATGACCTAAAGAACCCACAGTGTATTTATTGTTCTCAGGGACAGGCTGGCCTAATTAGGGAGTTAGCCACCAAATGTCAGTATCTTGGGACCTCTGATTAAAAATTCTGGTGGTAGTTTTCATTGCAGCTTGCCCCTGATTCTTTATCTCAAAACAGCCTAATTCCATACACAACATTCTTCCATATTAAGGCAGCTTACAATATAATATATGCATGAGGTGCATCTGTCTTTACACGTAATTACCTACAGGCTGCTTTTAATTATCATGTAAGCTCTAACTGTTATCAAACACAAATAACATCATTGGCAAATTCCAGTGGATGACAAATCTCTTTAATTTAAAAGCTTATGGAGGCAACAATTTCACCATTGAAATTGACACTCCTGTATTGAAGGTTTGAAACTTTCTTCTACCATACCATGGATTACAACTTTCTCCTGTATTTTGAAACAAACCAAGTTTTGTCTTTCCTTAACTTCCATATTAAAATGGAAAATGTTACCTTATTTGCTCCAGGATATTTTGTTTTACAAATTATTCTCTTCTCAGGTAAGATGAGCCTGAAAATTCGCCTTCGTTCCTTAAACAGGAAGGTACCTCAACTAGAGGATATTTAAGGACAACGAACAACTGGTTTTAGCAATGCAGCAATGTATATGCGCAGGTATCGAGGCCGCATAAAAGCTGATCAGGAATGTTATGTTCAGTATCAAGCTAAAGAGACTGAGCGAGTGAAAGAATATCGTCAAACCATGTCTCAGGAAGCGAGGATATCATACATGATACACATGCAGTTACCCACTTCTGTAAACTGGCCTGCACACATCTGAAGGTGGAGAGGAAAGTGGAGTTTAACAGACTGATCCAGTTCACTGATGGGTGTGGCGCACAATACAAATCTCGATTTGAATCTCGATAGATTTTGGCGTGCAAGTTGAGCGGCATTTCTTTGGCTCATGCCATGGAAAAAATCCATGTGATGGAGAGGGTGGGGGTGGTTAAAAATGCAGTCACAAGGTCAGTGAAGTCTGATGTCAACATCACCATTGATGGACCCTGGGAGTTCTATGACTTCTGCTCCAAAAATCTTGCTAAGGCACCAGTGAAACCAGATGGATCGTGCAACCACTCTCGTCGTACTTTTTACTTAGTGAAGGAAGGTGATATACAGAGGGAAAGGCCAACCAGAACAAATGTTGACATTGTGGCTGGAACACGAAAGTTGCATGCTGTAGCTGGGATCTCTCCATACTAATTGCACAAAAGGCGTCTTTCATGCTTCTGTTCACCCTGTCAGGATCTGAACTCAGTAGCACTGTGCATCAATCTGGAGTTTGTGAAGTCTTGGAGTGAACGCAAGATGTCTGCTAAAGGGATTTCATTTGAAGCAACTACTAGCAGTGATATGGAAGCTGCAGATGTAGGTCACGCTGAGATGGATGAGATTCCGGTCTGTACACTTGAGAGTGCAACTGATAATGCAACTGGAGCAACTGTGGGTAAATCATCATCTGAAAGATCTGAGACAGGGGACTTATCTGAAGTGGGTAATGCAGGTGGCATACTAATTTCCAACAAAGTGGGTCAGTCCCTTTTTACTTAAATTTTAAGTGCTAAGCAACATGACATTGAAAGAGATTTCCTTCTATTTGCAGAATCAAAAACAAAATGCATCAACAGAAGTGTTATGTTTGATGTTGCATATTCCAGTGTTTCTTTTCATGGGAAATGATATGTCACTCAACTTTATTAAGGGCCTTGATTTCATTAATTAGATTGAAACTCCTTATCAGTGAACTCTAATCAAAAGTGAGGGTGGGGTGAGTTGTCGACTTTCAGTTCACTTCTTCGTGAAAAATGCTGGAATAGTTGTTATGGATTGCCCATACCATTTGGTTGGTCATTGCAGTCATCAAGATTGAAGACAGCCAGTGAATATTTCCTATTTAATTTTTTTTTTGGTCTTTTCATAAATTACAGATTATGATGAATCTGAAGTTGTCCAGACACAGTTGGATGTGTTGAATGAAAAGGTCTTAAAAGATCTCTTCTGTGATGTCTGCCTACCAGAGAACAAGCATGAGGCATTACTAAAACCACAGCAATGAGGGATTGAAATTCGCCCTGAAGAGTATTATGCTGTCTTCTATGACAACAAATTCTATATTGGACGATTGCTTGAGAAAGATGGGGAGGAATATCTGTTTAAGTTTCTCCATAGAGTTTGCAGTGCATCTAAGATGTATGATTGGCCTATAAGGTCAGATTCTGAGAAGGTTTTAGGCAAATTCGTTATCGATGGACCCCTTACATTGGTGGGCAGTGGACCATTTTCTGTGCAAGAAATTGAAAATGTGGAGAAAACATATGCTGAAATGAAAGCAATAACACAAGCTGAGCTCTAAAGTGGTAAAGCATAAATAATGCATATTTTGTATATATTTCAAAGTTTTAACAAGTACACTCTGGCTTTCCATCTAGCTAATTGTACTGTGTACAGTTTCAGTTGACAGCATCTATTCTGCAGGAATCTTAGATGTTTTAGGTTCTTGCTTGATTGCTTGTCTTCAATATACTGCATGCTTGACTATATGGAAAAGAGCAAAAAGAAACAGTCAGATATGCTTGTGATAGTGTGTGCTTCCTTTTTAGCATTTTTTTCTGAAAACAGCTTCAAATTTATGTTTATTCCATTCCATGACATGTGAGGCTATCCCACTTCATCTGATACATTTTCAGAAAGTTTGAAAAGTGAACATTTAATCATTAGCCAGTTTGATAAAAAAGTAAAAACAATTTATGGTTTTTCGTCTGTCCATGTTTCAAACATGATATTAGTGTACATATTGGTACATTTTAGTGTTGCATTGGTGATAATATTGTTGGTATCTAATACCCTCTTGTAATTTGATATCTTTCCAATGGTATGCAAGTTTACAATTATGAATTCAACTATTTACTCATTTAAAATTTCTGACATACTGTATTCAAGTCTACAGCTTAACAATCCTTGCATTATATGAAATTTTAGGATTTTCACTATTCATATGCAATTTTGAAATTATTGAATTTTATAAATATTCAATTGTTAACTATTCAATTTTCAGTTCAACAATGAATTCAATGACCTACATTAGAGGTGTCAGTATAAGTAGTATCTTTTTAACTTTGCTAGATATATGCAATTAATCACATGCAAGCCTACAGCTATTCATTCAACTATTTAATTTTTCTTTAATTTGACTCTGACATTTACAATCTTAAACAGACCACTCTGGATAAGTTGTTGTTTCCCACAGGATATGATATATCATCACAATTTCATGATAATTCCAAAGTACAGCAGCAAAGAAACAGCTACAAATGAGTGCCCAGATGTACATTCAATTGAAAATAATAATTTGTAATCCATAGAATTTCTGATGACAAATTAATGTGGAGATTGAAGAATATTCTGTCCTTGTTACGTACGTAAGACCCTGAACATGGTAACCATACATCCTACCTTTATGCAAGTCCATATCATTTTCTGCACTATAGCTTCTAGCAGTGGTTTTCATTAAGATGTGAGATATATTGTAACAAATACTCAGGGAAAAAGGTACTTGTGGCACTAAAATTTGTTCTGTGCATAGGGAATGTTGAAATGCCCTCTCGTTGTATTATCAAAGATTCATATTTTTTCCAGTTTTTCACCCTTGGATCCATTTTGTCTTTGTTAATTGTTATAATTACAAAGTTTGCAATAAACAAAAACTGTTAAAACTCATGTACAATTGTTGTTTGTGGCCTGTTTATGCTCAGATATCTGTCCTTGTTACGTACGTAATACACGCCATATATTATACTTTGCTTGGCTGTCATTGCCAACCTTATCCAAAACTTATCTCATTGAGGGTATATACAGTTGCTATAGACTCTAGGTCATTACTCAAACCAAGTTTCATGCTTTCCCTATGACTTTTAATTTTCACCCACTATGTCACAAATTAGTACCCCATTAGTGTGGAATGGCCCATATCTTCATTGGTACCCCACCTAGCAGGGGTAAACCTTCATTGTTACAGTACCCCACCTAGCAGCCTGGGTTAACCTTCATTGGTATCCCACCTAGCATGGCTACATATATATATGTCTGCCAGTGGCAACAAATGCATTACATTAGTATACTGTACCATATATGTATTCTTTCATATTACATACTGTACATAACTGATATATAGTATTGTATGCAATCCCCTGACATGTATGGTGCCACACACTGTTGTGTGATGCCATGAACTTATAATGCAAGTAGACACTTTCAGAGGTGCCCCACCTGCCAATGGTTACCACACATACTGACATGTATGCCAGTGGTAACAGAAACATTACATTAATACTGTACCATATACATATATGTAATCTTACATATTACATACTGTACATAACTGATATATGGTACTGTATGCATACACTGACATGTATGGTGCCACACACTGTCGTGTGATGCCATGTATTATTATTCGAGTAGACACTTTCAGAGATGCCACACCTGCCAAGGGTTACCAAACATACTGACGTGTCGACATATATATGACCTGCCTCTGGTGTCATCATGTGACCGCTTTGCATCATGAAAATAACTACCTTCCAGGCCTATAAGAGACACAAAATTATTCCCAGGGGTAAATGAAAAATCTTTGTAAAGGCAAAAAGGTTAAAATCGTTTCTATATATCGTTGGTAATTGATTTTCTACTGCCTCCAACTACATTGATTTTTGCAGCACAATAAAATTGAAATTTTGGCTTCACAGATTATTGGAACGAGACGGTCGTTCGGAGATTTCGCACTTCCGCATCACGAAAATCTTGTTCTGCTGTCGAGGTCTGGAGTCCGGCGCAGAGTCCGACTGTTTTGCTTTCACGTGTAGTCACGGCTCCAAAGATAGTCAACTATTCCAATGTCACGTCTTTAGATGTGAAAATCCCGAAGCGGTAAGTCTTTAAAATCTAGCATCATTGATTGATACAAAAACCTTCTATGCTTGCTGGAGAACCCTTACAAGTCTAATAAAATTCTTGGTTTTTTACTTCTTCCCAGGGGCAAAAGGAATGTATATATGCAATGGGATTAGTGTGAGTTTATGTCTGTGGTTTGTGTTTACATGTGATGTCCTTGGCTTGTAAACAGGATAACTCAAATATTACATGAAGGATTAACATCTGGGTTTTGTAGAGGTCAAAGGTCAGAAGAGTTAACCAGATGTCGGAAGTGTAAAACAGTGTGAGCAATGATATTAAACCCTGAAAGTGAAACTGCATTGAAATTCATACTTGGTATGCAGATCTATTTTTAGTGAATATACAAGAATTTTTATCCATCGTTGGAGAAGTCAAAGGTCGTTTGAGGTCATCAGTGGGGGAAGTCTGAAAATGTGTTAGACAGTGTAACTACAAAGAGATTATCTGAGATTAAGATCATACCTGGTATGTGGATACACTTTAGTGAGTTCAAAATGTTATCATTGCAAATGTTTAAAGCCAATCACACAGTATTTAATGTGATCACTGTACACAAACCATCTGCAATGTTAAAGGGTTTTATGACATGGGAGAAGAGTTCTTCATATTCAGTGTGGAATGTTGTGTTCTTAAAAGTTTCAAAGTTAAGAAACCCGACCAGAGTCAGTAAGCTGCTGTAGGTGATTGTAAGATGGTAATGAAGTACCACTTGCCCAAACAGATAAAACCGAAGTCTTGCCACTGAGGATATAACAGGTCCCTTTGTAATATTCAATTTCAATTTCTTTATTCCAGTATAAATTACAAAATTTATAAATAGGACATATAATAATGATACACAAAAGACGTAAAATGTACAATCATGAAAGCATGAACAAATAAGAAATAAGATGGAGGATTAGAAGGTTGAAAGATTAAAAGGATTAAAACAGAGATTCTAAGAACCCATTTTAAATATAAATGGCTGCTCTGTAGATAAATGAGTTCTTAAAAAGCATGATTCTAAAAGTTGGCAAGATAGTAGGATTTCGTAGATTGTACTTGTTTGTTCTATGGCACGGAGAGATCAACTGGGAGTGAAGTGGGTGATCTTTAGAACTATGTATATTCTTAGCTAGTCTTATGAAGTCATTTCTAGCAGCAGTGTTTACTTTACCAACCAGGCTTTCATAGTGGTGATAAAATAACAGGACATATATTCAAAATGTAGTGACATTGTGAAGCCGGAAAATTGTTGTCGTTAAAAAAAACAAAAAAACATTCTGCCCACTGGATGAGTTATAAACTGTCGGTTGAAATGTGGCTTTGTCCATACACCTGACAAGTATGTCAAGCTTATTTATCTCACTGATGTTCTCATTTGATAATGAGCTCGACTGAGAAAATGTCGATTAGCAAGTTAACTAATTAAGATCTGTGTAGGAAGAATAAAACAAGATGTTATCTCCCCATCAGAGTGTTTGCATAGTGTGACGAACCTAGTGGCAATATTTGCTTCAAAAGTACCATCAGATGAGTTTTACTATGAGAGTCGTGCAGTTGAATACATCTGTTGTCTGAGTGATGGCACAAACTGGCCATCTTTTTCTGGTTCTTATTTTGGTGGCAGGTGTTGATAGTTTCAGTAATTGTTTGCTGCTATAAATTGAAGGATACATGATCTAGTCTATGGAATAGTTTACACAAAATCAAGTCTTATAGGGGGGAAGTTTGTTGTTTGGTACCATCTTTCTCCAATCCAAAGCTTACCAACATTATTTCAATACAAACTGTTTTATTTAATGAATGATTGAATTGTATGCAGTCTTGTCATTGGAAGATTTAAGTCTAATAAATGGAGAAAGCTTTGATTTTCATATAGGACCAATCTGTAGTGTCCAGCAAACCATAAGCAGCAGAGATAAATGAAACATTTTTTGCATCTTTGCAAATATGATGTGTCAGACAGTTTTGGTTACTTGAGCACTTCCAAATAATAAGATCAGATCAAATATTACATAACTTCTTCTTTATTCCTTGCCAAAGACTGTGGTGGTAGTCTGTGTGTTTGTGTGTGATTATACACTTTGTTTTACATTCAGACTGAGGACTTGAACAAAAGAATTCTAAGTCCTCACATGTCATTTGAAAAATAAAAACACACCCTATGTCCTCAGAACAATTCCATTGTTAAGGGGTATTGTTAAGGTTATGGTAGGTGGATTGGAACAATGGTAAAAAACAATGGGGTCCTCAGTCTGAATATGTGAGTGTTTGTGTATGTGACATCGTAGCTTGTGAACACAATTATAGCCCAAAAAGGACTGTACATTGTGGGGAAGATCATTTTAGTTTCTGGAGTACAGTAGTACAAGAACCGTGTGTGTAAATTTACAGGTGTTTCTAAATATTTACAATGCAGCCAAGGATTGGCAAAACATGTTGGCTTTCTGGTTCATATTTTTTCATATTAGAGAACTTGATTCGTCATGGTGGTAATGACCTTACTTTTCAGTGGATTAACAAACATGGAAATATGTAATATAATTTAAACTCAACTTCTGGGTTGGCATCCATAGTCGATGGTGTTCTCATAATATTACAGCTTCTCTGATAATTCAATCTGGCAAGTTTTCGTACCGGCAATCAAAGTACAGAAATATAAATTAGGTCATTGCTTTTTAATATTGGAGGACTATAAATGATACCAAGCAAATCAAGTCAGTAATAAAAAGGTTCTTAAAGTTTGATCGATGAGACCCAAGTGAAGACGTATGAAGAATCTCTTATCGTTGCCAATCTTAATGAAAATTTTGGAAATTACCGTCAAAACTAGACACACCACTGCCATGTAACCCACCTTCCTTTCGTTAACATATACCTCGTCTCTCCTCTTTGTTCAATGAAGGTACAGAAAGTGCTGTCCTGCTTCAAGCAAGCGTTCTTCAGAGTTCCACGAAGTCCTCAGTCCGTGGAGAGCTCGATGCACGTCCGACCGGTGGCCAGAGAGAAGATCCTGAATCTCACCGTTCCAGTCTTCGTAGACATCAGAGAGGATGACGGGAGGGGTAGTTTCTCGCCCATCCCGCGAGATAACCGGTGCTTTAAGATGCGACAGGGAGCTAGGAAGGAAATCATCGTCACGGTCCAACCAACTAATTCCAAAAGTTTAAACATTGAAAGGTAAAAAAAAAAATGTTTCTTAATCTTTGCAAATCTTCTGTCAAAGTTTTTTTTAAATTTTATTATAAAAGTGGGTTAAAATATACCATGTACAGAACTATGCATGGCTTGTTCAGGATTCTATATCTTGCAGAATAGCCGTCAGGAGAACGAGTTTAATCTTCGTCGAAAATGAACTTATTTGCCGTAATCTTTACAGATGATGTTTTGGTGTTATGCTCCCTCCTATGGAATCTTCTCATCTTACTGTCAATTTTGGGGTTTCCATGGAATCCTATCTTTGGGTGGAACTCATCACCATAAACATAAGAAGCATATTGTATTAATAAATGTCTTAATACAAAAATATTATTCAGAAACCAAAAAAAAAAACACAAAAAAAACACCCCCCCTCCCAAAAAGACAAAAACAAATTACATGTGCCACATTCAAGCATTAAATAAAAGCAGCTGCATTTGAACAGTGAAGCATTGAGGCTAATAGCAACCAGGAGGCCATATGTTGAACTGTTTGCCTCTCTGAGAACAGAAAATAAGGTTTTCATATTCTCTCACCAAGTCTCAGTTTTACTTCAAGTGTTCTACAAAAATTTGTTCCAAACTTTTTGTTTTCAAGTGTGGATTCTTGTAGAGGGACACATATAAAAAATTAAAAATTGTACTATGCTCCCCCCCCCTTCTCCTCCATTTTGGAGATAGTTTAAAGTCATATCGGACGCTGCCGTTTTAATATCAATGTGTGACCGTTGTCATGCCAGTAGATGGTAAAATCTTTGGCTTTTCCCTTTTGTATATCTTTTCACATTTTCATGTTAAATGTAAACATGTTGTTATTGAAAGCAATGCCAATATTAGGTCTTACTGAATACTTCAGTATTATTCGATCAGGAAGTACAAATCCTAATAACTAATGAAGTAGAATGAACGAAATACTGCAAATCAGGGAAAGGCATTAAAGTGTATTCAAGAGTAGGTGGCTCGATGATGTCATAGTTAGACTTTCTCAAGTCTTCAGTCTTGTCATTAAAGAGTGGTTCATACTCCAGTATTTATTGCAGGCAATGGATATAAACTAACCTTATATGGTTAAAAACACATTTTCATCGCACTCTTTAATTTTACCATACTGTATATGGTTCGTGTTCCTCTTCAAGCCCACGAGTTATACTCGCGTATTAACCATCCTATTCACCAGAATATCGTCAAAATGGGATACTATTTTTTCCTTACCTGTTTGAGCGATTTGTTTCCTTACAAAATAAGCTAAGTATTTTACAATTAGGTTGGACTTTGGATATGACATCATCCTTGATTTTGACAATTAAAGGAGTATTGCAGATGAATATCATGAGTCAGGCAGGGAATAATTATATGTTCAACTTTTGTGTAGCAGTTTTGAAGTCCCTGAGTATTGTGTCTTATAAAAAATGCTATGGTTTCTGTTTTAAAGAGAAAAAACCCCAGCTATAAATCTTTTTCCTTTTAACAATTCGACCATTTTGCATGGCATTTAGCGATGCGATACTGGATAAATACTTCCCTGTCGGGTCGGTAATATAGTTTTACCCGTCCCTTTTCTCGTTTCTTGTAGATGTTTTGGTGTCCTCATCTGTCCAGGGAGGAATGTCCCAGATAGAGACCTTCATCTTCTAGATGTGGTAAGATTTATCTGTCCAGTCGTATTGAAAATTGCAATAGAAGAATCAATGAGATTGATGAACAAAACAGCCCCATCCAAAAACATAAATGCTCCATATTTCAAATATCACTTGTATTCTTTGCCTCCCCCCCCCACAAAAATGTTGGGACAAGAGATTTAATTAAAAGAGTGTGTAAAAGTAAGTTGGCCTGACGTTTCGATCCTAGCAGGATCTTCTTCAGAGGCTTTTTTTTAGCCTCTGAAGAAGATCCTGCTAGGATCGAAACGTCAGGCCAACTTACTTTTACACATTCTATTACACAGGCTCTCTAGTGGATAAGCAGTTTGCTAACAGTTTTATTTTATTTTAATTAAAAGAGGTTAACAAAAAGAAGTGATCCTTTCTATCACATGGTTCCAAGGGAGTCTGAAAAAATTGGAAAAAGAGTGCAAAATGTAGAGAAAGTTGAAAACCTCTATCTTGGGGTCTTGAAAGTTGTTGCATTTTTAAGTTTAACCCTAAAGGAAGAGTGAGGAAAATCCTTAGTTGAACAATTCTCGTTTTCATGACTACTCACGAAGAAGTTTTATTTTCACGACAACTCATGAAAAGGTTTCCTCTTTTGGCAAAAAAAGAACATTTTTCGTCCAGAATGTTCAACTTTGGATGTGTACACTTAGTGTGATTGGTTAGTGTAATGTAGTAAACATGAAGTTGTATACCGCCACCTTTCTGTTATTAACTCTGTTTACCGTATTGGACGATAACGGACAGATATGAGGATTAGAATATAGTACGTAGAGCTTCATAACACACGTCTCTTGTTTGCCCTATGCCTCTTTGCTCATTCTTTATTCGTACCCTTACCTAACACCGAAGGATATCACAGTAAGGCCTACTACTGGTAGCTTTTACATAACATCGTCATTGGTGTGTAACAGGCATCATAGACTTCAACCATAAAAACCTGGTTTGGTCTTGAGAAAGACCATCATGACTTTCATATCTGGTAACCTGTGATTGTCTGTTTCTGTGTCAGTGTGTGTTTGTGTGTTTTTAAGCAGGGGGAAGTAAATGTATGAATACGTTTGTTTGCTTGTGAATTGGATAAAGAGGGAAGTTAAGGAGGCATAAGGAATTTGTTCCTGGTTTGCAACTGCACTGTGTTGCAGATGTATTTATAATAACATCAGTGTTTCTGTGAATGGGATATATAGAGAATGGTATGAAAGAGGAACAGGAAGGGAAGAAGGAAGTTGTCAACCTTTTCAAGTGTGTACTTGTGGATTGAAGAATATTAATCTCATTTGTATAAAGGACCGTCGTTATTATCAGGGGCGTAGTGAGGAATTTGCCAAGGGGGGAGTGGCAAAGTCTGTAGGCAAACTATCTAAGCGTAGCGCCACCATGAGTTGGCGCAAAGCTTACATAAAAAAAATTGACCAAAAATGCTACCATGATGGCACTTACCAGGCCTTGTAAGTTGCATCTAAGCATTTGTTATTTTGAAATTACTAGCGATATCATAAAAAAATACAAAAAATATGCCCCCATTGGCTACGCGCCTGGTCGTTATCAATATAGTTGCAATTGGTTGGATATAATAGTCAATATCTTTGAACTTGTTGGTGTCCTGGGGGCACTACAAGGGGTCCCAGGGAACGTCTTTAATTTTTTATGCCTGTTTTTGGTCCACTCATAGTAATGCCGCTTGTAAGATCCCTCCCTAACTTTCATAACTTTATGGTTGAAGCTCTGACAGTTCCAAATATGTTGATAACTACAAAACTTTTTTTGGCTTGCTTGATTAGGTTCGTCAAGAACACAGTCAAGAAGGAAAGCAGTTTACAGTGACCAGTTTGTGGGATCCTAATTTAGACGATCTAACTATTTTGAATACAGAGTCGCCTCCGGGACTTGGTGAGTATTTTGTTTTCATAAGCAAAACAGTCTTCTGATGTTTAACAAGAAGCACTGAGCTAAACTTTAAAAATGAAATCAATGTCATCCCGAAATAATAGCCTAGGAAGACCAAAAATGGTCACATATTTAAACACCATTACATTGCTTGCATGGCTACCCCCCTCCCCCCCCCCCCCCCCAATATGTCAGTTTTGTAAAAAAAGCTTGATGGTCTAACTCAAGAAGTTTGATCAATGTCCGAGCACTGGTTCGTAATCTGCTCTGAATCCTGTTTGGGCCCAAAGTTTTTGTTCACTTTTCATATTCTTATTTTACAATTTTGCCAATCACTGTTCGGTTATTCGTTCACTTATATAAACCCATACAAAGAAAAATGATTTTCTTGAAACTTTTACCCTTGAAATCTCTTACCTGCTACTTGTTAAATTTTGGTGTGATTCCTGTTTACACAGTATACAGGGTATTGTGGCGTCTGGCTGGGCTTGCCTTGTGTAAATTGTAAAAGTGGGACAAACTCCTAGTAATGTTGTTCTCTATTATAGACAGGTTAGATAAGACTTTTGGTGTAACAGTGGCTGAAAGATCTAATTTTAATTTTAATAAATGAGCTGGATTCATCAGGAATTGATGATTCAGTGTCTGGGAAACCAAACAGTTCCACCCTGTATTTGCTTACAACAAGTAGGGACACCTGTCAAGTTCCGTGCTACAAGACAGGACTCCTTAATGAGGGTCTGGCAGTTCACAGAAAACTTGGCAAATTTTTATGTTACAAATATTTTACAAACTAAATAGAACCCTTCCAAAAATGTGTATAAGAACATGGAGTTGCTAAATAAATTTGGGCGTTTTTTCTTCATTGAAAATGCTTTTAGAGCAAAGAGAAGTTACAATATTTGATGTATAGTTTTCAGTTTTTTGGGGTGGGGGGGGGGGAATGTAACTTATAAAAAAGTAACTTTCCTACAAAATCTACAAAGTTCTAAAATTAATTAATGTGCTACTATTGGACTGTAACAACCTTTTAGTTTATGACATGTCGTTGAACTAATTGATTTCTGATTCTGATGTTCCAACTTTGTGTCTCAAATCTCGATCTAGCAAAACAGTGTCACCCAAACAGAGCACAAAAACATGCAAAAGTAAAGCATAAATTTATATATATTCATCACAGCTTTGTTTATCATTAGTAACCATCCAAACCAGCATCGTTTGATAAATCAACCTGCCCACTTTATGAAAAGTTTGTTAACATCTGAACAATAATTCAAGTCGGAATTGAATCACTACTGAGGATAGATATAGGTATTGGAATTTCCCCCAGTGTATGTGAAATGCTCTCTGTATTTTACAGAGCAAGCATTTCTTATGTACATAAAGGAGTTAAAATGGATTGGGAAATAATATCGGAGAGCCCTGTTTTATTGATTTATTTTGATAGAAATTATGATGACCGTTGTACTGTGAGGGATAGATTTATGACTCAGTTTGGAATGTTGTGAACATCCATGGCCAAGCATCCTTCCACCTATGAAATCAATATTTGTTGTAATTTAAGAGACTTCTGTTTTTTTATGTATTTTTGATATAAAATTATGATGACCTTTGTACTGTGAGGGATAGATTTTATGACTCCTGTCAGAATGTTGTGAGCACCCATGGCCAAACATTATGCCACCTACAAAATTCAATATAAATGTTGTGATCTGTTGTTCGTTGATGAATGGCTCTGGAATATTAAAATTTCTCTTGGTAGTTTTGTACATGTGCTTTTGGGGACATTTGTACATGTGTTTTACACAGTTTCCACAGATAGTATCATAACAGATTTATACTTGTTGTGATCTTTTCAAGCCAGGTTTAAGAAGAGTGGTTAAAGGAGTTGGAGGTAGAGGGAAAAAGTAGGGGGGGGGGCGGTTGGTTAATGGTGGTGGTGTTGAGAGTATTGAGGCATTGTTTTTGTTGAGGTCAAAGATCATTAAGGTCAGTAGAGGTCAAAATGTTAAAAAGAAAAAGAAACTTTGTAAAACACAATAACTCCATAAGTAAAGATTGGTTGAACTTCATATTATAAGAATCCTACATTATTGTGGAGGTCAAAGGTCATGTGAGGTTCAACACAGTTCTTGAAACATTGTAGAAACAATACCTCTATAATAATGTTTCTAAATTCTGCCATTTGACCTCATATTGTCCATGTTGTACCTGTAGGATATCATTTCACACTGCATAAAAGGTAAGAACCGAAAGTTCTCGAGTCAGTCGGGAATACTATCCCGGACACATCTTATTTTTTCCACCGTCTTCTCTCAATTTCTAGTGGACAAAAGCATGTTTATGACAATTGCTGTTGACCTTGTGATGACCGGGATACAGGAGCAAGTGAGATTCGTCCTAGAAACCAGAGTCATAATCGTCTCGCCGAACGAGAAGTTCTGGATGTACAACAAGAAAGCCGTCCAAGAGTTCTTTTATATTCTCTTGGAGGAGGTGAGTTGTCACAGAAAGGGACTTGATCAAGTTTACAACCTTTCTCAACTGATCATCGATATTTGATTCATGCCCAATAAAAGATTGAAAATTAAATCTGTCAGGTTCTATGATTTTATTTTGGCTTCCTCACATTTAACTGTCTCCACAAACTTTCTGCAACTTTCCTATTATATAATGCATTGTGGCTACTTACTAGACGAGTTCGTGTTACCATGGAAACACATTGATATTACATTCTGAAAGATTGCTCTACAGTGTCTAGGGTAGC
This sequence comes from Apostichopus japonicus, assembly GCF_037975245.1. Taxonomy (NCBI): domain Eukaryota; kingdom Metazoa; phylum Echinodermata; class Holothuroidea; order Aspidochirotida; family Stichopodidae; genus Apostichopus; species Apostichopus japonicus. Next base: position 15,292,916 of record NC_092582.1, on the reverse strand, counting down.
ATACTCCCATGCAGTGTTCGACTTATGGCCAAAAAATTGCATAGCAACAAATTTCGACAATTGCTATACAATATTTTTGTTGCATAGCAGTTCCCCAATATTGAATAGCAGTTTTGAAATTACCACAAAACGGACCAAATGTTGGCGATCAATGTATTAACTACAAAATGTTTGTTTATTATTATTATTTATACTAGTGTTGCTATTTGCAATATCGGCAGCATATCGGTATCGGTAAAATTTTGCCTAATTGCCGATAACAGCAAACCGATATTGAACTTTTCTTTTTAACAGCAGAGCTACCTGTACTTATTTATACTTGCAATGATTTGTTTATCTGCCCAAGACGATCCATTTCTTTAGCGTCAGTTAAACTCAGATTCATTTTCGATTAATATCCATGGAAACCTGACTCACCGTAACATCTAAAAACACGTCTACGGCGCGCGAATATAACCAATGACCTTCGTGAACCTTGGCCTACACGGCTACACACAACATTAGTGCAGCATATATACACTGTACTAACCATTCATTTCCTCAAAGGCCTCGTGAAAACCTTGAACATGATGCATACAGTAACTGCACAGTTCAGCAGTGTTGGAAAACCTTGTTCAATTTCCCGCGAACACTCTGCCGATTTCCCGCCGGTGTTCGCCTGCCTAGCATGCATAACGTGCGAGCATAAAGGCGTGGTGTCCAGGGGCCCGTCTTAGGGCTATGGTGGGGTCATGGGGTAGAACCCCTCGTAGGGATCCTGGGGGCGAAAGCCCCCGAAAATTGTTGTCATTTTTTGCGATGTCTGGCGATGAAAAAATTCGCAGTTGAGGATGCAAAATACTGACAACTTTTTTTATTTAAATTGTCACGAAACTGATGAAAATTTTAAAATGACAAGTTAGAGTAGCTATATTATGTTATAAAATGAAAAGAGATTTAATCTGTCTTTCAATCTTTAAAAAGTGCAACTTACAGTTCAACTTCCGATATTATGAAACAAACAAAGTTCAGCAAAGCCCCGTTTCTAGACTGCCTAACAATGAATAGCTTGCACTATATGCATACATTTTTACAACTGCAGTGTTTAACCCTATACCCAACTACTGTACCACGGTACATGTGCTGCGAATTTGCCCAGGTAACTTCCCAACAACTGTGAGCTCATCCCCTGTGTAACACCTGTTTGTTAACATTTTTTTGGCACGTTGCCAGGGAGTTTAGTTACGTGAGATCCGTAACCGCCGAGGTGGTTAGGCTATTTGCTTTACACTTAACTATGGTAGGATAATATTTTTTCAGTTTTTTTTCGCTATACGGTCAAGTGAATAAGTTGTACATTGAGTATAAACTCAATAAATTATAACTTCTACATTGTGATCGACAGTTCGTAAGTTAAGGTTTGAGTGTCTGCTCCCAAATCTGACTAGGAATTTGTATCGCACAAATCGGCACAATGTGCAATGCTGATTTGGAAACGTCTCGCAAGTTTGTCGTTTTGGATCGCATTTTGCGATGCGATACCGGAAAAATCGAACACTGCTCCCATGTACTTGCCCAATTGACTTACACACTAATGTGGTCTCTAAGTCCTTGAAGAAGTTTTCTCTGGCTAAAGCCTACCTACCCAACACCGGATAGCTGAAACGTGGGCCGTTAATGGCACCTTTATATTTCAAGTTGTTAGCTCTAGTTTTTGTCACTTGAAAACAAATGGCTTTACTCATTAGTTACACAAGTTTCTTACGCTTCCCCTGGGAGGAGGACTGTTTGGTGGTCTAATATTGCTTCAATTGACCCAATTTTTTTGCACCAAATGTACTTCCATTTTTCATCTCTGACATCCGAGCAACAAGTCAAAAAATATTGTGTGATCTTATATCAAGACAGGTGTTCTCGGGTTGCTTTTTCGTCGCTTTTGTGAACACTCAGGTGGATCTATATAGACTCTTATGTGGAGTATGCAACCCTAAAGTGACTAGCTGTCATTACCTTTATTAACACTGGCTCTCTCGTGCAGTGACTCTTCATCTTCTCTCAACCTGCCTTCATCTCATTCTTGTCGTCAGTGTCTTGAAGTCTGTTATTACAGAGCTTATGAATCTTTAATTGCAGTTCTATTTACTGCTTCTGATGAGAGGTGGTTACGTTACCATGGAAACACATTTCCTGTGTCACCAAATATTTGCCAAATCCTTGTTTTGTAAAGTGGTTTAATTGCCGGACAGATCGATAAGAGCAAACGAACCATTTAGCTTACTGATCATTCAGTAGGTGCGATCTGTCCTTCATATATAAAAACTCCTTAATGTTTCCTTCTGTTTACTGCACTATCATATATCAACACTACAAATAACACATGGAAAAATCATGTCGTTTTATTGTCAATATATGATCTTATGAAAATCAAAATTGCCAGCAACATTCACTTTTTTTAGTGTTCACTTAAGAGTGCACAGTAACAGGTTTGAGTCAAGGAACATAGCAACCATTGATACATCTGTCTGTTATTTTCTCCCCCTCCCCCTCCCCCTTTAGTAATCGCAGATTTTGAAGTGCCCTGAAAAAAAAAACATCCTGAATTTGTCCTAGAGTCTAGCATGGATTCATTCCAAACCCGACCATTTAACCGTCAAAAATTTCCCCCAAGGTTGCCAGCACATTATGATCATCATCATCGTCGTTTAATCGTCCGAGACAGATTTTGAACAGATTTTTAGTCAAGCCTGCATATTATATTGATTGATGTGGAAGTACCCCTGTGCTGAGTGAGGGTATGAAGTAGAATTTTGATTTGCCATGGGGGCTGTAGATTATATATATGCAGTGCCGACTGTTCTGTGTACATATCAAACTCACGACTGTTCTGGCTCCGATTTCTCTGTCTTATGGTTTAAAAGAAGATGAGTCATTAGCGTCGTTGTTTCTCATCTTGCAGGAGGAGTCAAGTGTGGAGAATGAATTTTCCTACAAGGTCTTGAGTCTGGAGAGTCAGACGCAGCGTGAGAGGCTCCAGACGAGAAGCGGGATGCGTCCGTCGGTCCGGACGCCCGATAGCCTCAGCTCTTACCAGGAGGAAGAAGAAAGTGGTACGTTTAAAAAGCATTAGTCCCTGTTTCATTCAGCTTGGAGAGTTAGGCTCTGTGAGGCCTAATATGATAAAATGACAGACATTTTTTTCTCTATATGACAATGTCTTCAAGTGGGATTTTTTGAAGTTCTGAGGAAACAAATCCACAGATATTCCAGTCGAGATGTAACGAGATGTAAAATTTTTACCGAAATGTTAATTCATGGAAGGGATGTCGGAAAAATGAAATGCATTCATTTTTCCTCAATTTTCTTATAAGACCTTTGAGGTAAAAATGATAGACATCAGTTTTGTTCTTAATTGTATTGCAAGTAGTCGTGGTAAGAATCTTATGCAGAGAGAAAGGATGTGATCATGGGAGGGTTGGGGGGGGGTTGGGAAACTGGGGGGTTGGGAGATCAGATGAGTGGATGGGAGGTAGTAGGGGATGGATGGTACTTGAAGAAAGGTGAGGGAGACTACAGACTGAAGGTTTAATGTTGTGATTCCTGTGTCAATCCTTACCGTACCCGATAGTTGAGATGCGTTTACTTTGTGATATCGATGCTGAATGCGTTGTATAGTTCTAAAGATCACCCACGTCACTCCGAGTTGATCTCTCTGTGCAATAGAACCAACAAGTACAATCTACAAAATCCTACTATCTTGCCAACTTTTAGAATTATGCTTTTTAAGAACTCACTAATCTACAGAGCAGCCATTTATATTTAAAATGGGTTCTTAGAATCTCTGTTATAATGCTTTTAATCTTTCAAACTTCTAATCCTCCATCTTATTTCTTATTTGTTCATGCTTTCATGATTGTAAATTTTAACGTCTTTTGTGTATCATTATTATGTGTCCTATTTATAAATTTTGTAATTTATACTGGAAAAAAGAAATTGAAATTGAATGTTTCTTTAGATGACGAGCCGCTGCAGAGTGGATCGGGCAACGTAGATAAAGACTGCGCTGAAGACATCCTAATCACCTGGGGAAACATCCTGAGCAAGTGGCGCACCGACTTCACAACGCGCCCAAAACAACTGAAACCGTTGGTGAGGGAGGGTATCCCTGAGGCCCTCAGAGGCGAAGTGTGGCAGCTCTTATCCGGCGTCCACATGAGCGAGCATCTGTTTGAACGATACAGGGTACTGATAACCAAAGTGAGTCGAAGCTTAAACCTATTTCTTACTTCTGTTTTTGTTTGTTTGTTTGTTTTTATGTTTGTTTTGAACTTTCCTAATTAAAACACCTTCTTGAAGGCAAAAGGAATCTGTGTTGGTGATGGCATGGGCATGTGTTTCATATACAATGCCTTGCCTTGTACCAAATGATACCTCATATGAACTCGATATGTGGTGTGTAGATGACCCTTACATGAGGTCAAAGGTCATTTGAGGTCAACAGTGGTCAATAGATGAAAAACCTTGTGAACAAAGTTACTCAGTAAACTATATCTTTGATGAATCTCAGTCAGGTGGTAGGTGCCTCTTAATGGTTACATACTAGTAGCTTTGGTGGAGGTCAAAGGTCATCTGTGATCAACTGCTGTGAAACCGTAAATACCCTTGAAAACAAGCTATGTTAAATAAGTCCAGCTTTGTTGAATTTCGTACTTGTGTATGTAGATACCCCTTAATGAGTTCCTGGATAGCATTGTTTTTGGTGAAGGTTAAAGGTCATTTTGAGGTGAGTAGTAATATGACAATTGTCAAAAAAAGCATCTTCCACTTTGTCAACCAGTATAGGTTTGATGAATCTCATAGTCGGTCGGTAGGTGCCCAATAATGAGGTCAAAGATCAAGTATGATGTCAACAGTCAGATTAAAAATGTTGTAAACAAGCTACCTCTTGACATGACAGGCTTTGATGAATTCCATACTTTCTACATAGTCGCGGCTTAACCAATTCTTGGTCGGTATCGCTTTTGTCGAAGGTCAAGTATCATGTGAGGTCAGCAATGGTCAACATCGGAAAACCTTGTATACATGCTCTCACAATTAGTCCAGCTTTGGTGAATATGCTCTAGTTACTTGGACACTTCCTACTCATTGTGAATAGGATGGTCTCACATTCTTGGTTTGACAATCTGGAATAGCGCCCTCATAAGGTGTACTACTCATTGGCAATGTACAGTGAAAGTAAACTCGAACATGCTTACCAATCACCACCTTATTTTACTCCCAAAAGCTTGTTTGTTTTTTTGGTATCTGGGGTGATAAATTTATAGCAATTTCAGAACCTGATGTGTCAATCTAAGTTTGATCTTCATCAAACGAATGGAGGAAAATCAGAAACTTCCAGGAAAATTGCTTTTGAAGACTTGAGCCAAAAAATTGACACCCGAATAAAGGATAAAGGAGTTTGATTGGATACTCAACAGTTGTCGTGTAGTCACACTATTCATAGTAGTATTAAGCACATACAAAACTAACAGATTGGAATAGTTTGAAATTGTCAACTTTTCACCTCATTTTTTGGAATAGGAGATGGCTAGGAGAAATCAAGCTAAAATGACATTTACATTAGATTTCAGTACAGATTTCAGTACGGAATAACATTGAAAAAAATAAATTATCCAGATCGATATAAAAGAACGATTTTTTCTGTCTGTGTGGAAGATAAAATAGTCTTTTGAAAGATAGATTGTTAATAGGGGAATACGAATACCATAATGCTGAGTCATAATTCTCTAGACTCTAGGAAGATGTCAGAATGATCTATTAGTCTACTCGACATAGTCATCTGGTATGTTGCCAGATGTAATCTTATCTGTGCATCTCATTAAATGATTCCACGAAGACAGATTTTTATGTTTGACTATAGGACGAACAGATGTTCAATTCTCGTCGAAGGTGTTTTAATTAAAATATATAATTTTAGTACAAAGTCCTTTCCACTTAAGATGGGATCAGGCACTTTTTCCTTTAGCAACAAATGCTCTTAATTTCCCAAATATCGACCTGTTACATGAATTATTTTGCATTCATTTACAAATGAGTTGCAAGATATTGAATCACAGTTCATTGAATTTTCTGAGATGGAATTTGAATTTTGAAATTTGAAATTTGAATTTGAAATTTGAAAGTACCTTCCAGTTTTGTTATCATGAGTATGTTTAGGCTTGAATATTATAGTCAATCCTTTGTTCTTTCTGTCTGTTTCTTCTGTCCACCTCCTTGTCTCATTATCTGCCTAATTGACTTCCAATCTTAACGAGTTATTCAGGTACATTATATAAAAAACGCTGAAAAATTTACAGAACCGTTGCCAATGTGGGCAACTCAGCAATTTGGTCAAATAGCATTTTTCTTAAAAATAAACCTTAATTCATTACTTGAAAGTATCGGGGTCCTTCCTGGGTAGTCACCAAATGTTCAGTGGTCGTTCATATGCTGTATGGTGTTCAGGATTTGGAGGTCAAAAGATAAACTATGGATCAGTTTAGGCCATTGTTTGAAACTAAATAAAGTACCTTGCTTCTATAGGTATGAACTGATATTTGTCAAAATGCTGTCTATAGTCATCGTTGCACTAAGTGATTCATTTTCTTTAGTATTTCCAACTTTTTTGGGTCAAATTTCTTTGATGAGTCATTTTGAGGACACAGTCGTAAAGTATTTCTACCCCAGCAAACAGTTGTGTTGAATTTTTGAGGAAAAAAAAAGTATTCTTTCAGTTCAAAGGGCTACTCTGGCCTAACTTTTCTTGCCTCTGATATCAATAAATTTTAAGTTTGTCTCATTCTAGCAATAAATGTCTTTACTCTTTCAAAATCTGTTTATAATTTCACAGTCACGGAGGGGCAGGGGATGGGGGGTTGTTGTTTAATAATATTGTATGCAAATAATCAAGAACAGAGAGCTGACCTGGGTTAATTAATGTATACAGGTATTACATCGTTAATGAAACTGTTGGTCAGAGGGGAGTATACTGCTTGGAAACTTTGACCACGGTCTTGGGTTTACCTCCATCACTCTCAACCACTGAACTATCCAGTCCGGTGTAGTCTATAGTCAGTCAAAGTTGAGGTATGTCCTTATCAGCGATTGTCCCGACTCGAGTCCAAGTCAATGACTCGAGTCCGATGCAGTGACTCAAGCCGGAGGCAGTGACTCGAATAGGAGGCAGTGACTCGAGTAGGAGGCAGTGACTAGAGTGGGAGGCAGTGACTCAAGTCGGAGGCAGTGACTTGAGTTATGGGAAATATGACACAAGTCTTATCGAGTGTTTTCATTTTGGAGAACAAATGGCCAGAGTTATGACACTGGTGTTTAATGATGCAACTTTCATTTCATTTCATTTATCATTTCATTTATTTCATTTCCTTGAATTCTGGAGTATAGTACATAGGCAACCTTCAGCCACATTACTGTATGAGAGGAGAGACTATGCCTTTAAAATCAGACTTGCAAGAAACTTAATTTCACAGAGTTTGAAGTATTTTCAAGGACATCTACCAGAGCACATTTTCTTCTAGATCACTCCCAAATGACTCACAATTTCATAGCCCCCCTCTCTTCCCCCTCCTCACCCCTTTCAACAACACACAGTCACACTGGATTGAAGACACACATCACAGGGATGTCTCGCCAGTCTTGTTCCAATTTCAACCCAGAAATTACGAAGGGAAGGCGATAAATTTTCTCTCGTGAAGCTATGAGATGGCTCTGTAAATATTTTAGCAAGCCTCCTTCTGTATGTTGGTTTAGATATAAAGCTGGCTGATCAATACTGGAGATAGTCACAATTACATTCACTGCTGCTCGCGAGACATTCCAACAACACACATGTACAATTAGGGGATGTGAGTGGTTACAACCACATAAACAATTTGGCCGACATTTACGACCCTAATGGTGTCTCACTCTGTATATTTGCTCATTGAAGCTTGTTTTATGGGTCACTTTTGAGTGAAATTTGTTTTACATGGAATGAAAACATATAAAGAGGTGCCCTTAAAGGGGAAGCTTTATTTGCGGTATCTGGAGTGATGTACCATTATTTGAAGATTGATCTTAAAGTTGTAGTTTTTGACTTTGAATTTTTTTAAACCACTGTTGTGAAAAGTATGACTGGACTATTTTAAGAAAAGAAAGATCAGATAAGCTTAAAATGCAATCTGTTAGTTTACCAAGTCCTGTTCAGTAAGTTTGTGCTCAAGAACAACTACTGTAACTTATGGAGTAAATTAGTACAGCATTTTTGCAAGCGAGACGAAAAGGTTCAATGTGTTAACTTTGTTGGACACAAATGATTTGCTGGTTTGAACGTAAAAGGTGAAAAGGTTACCAATGATGTATCCAGTCCCATGATTGTGAACCCACATGGATCTGTTATGTGTATATTTGAGAGGTAGCCAATGATATATTGTTGCACCCAGTTGGGGCAATTTATCTACACCGTCATTTCCTGCTTCAAAGCACTTGTACTGACAGTATGAGCAGTTTGAAGAGTGTTTGTTTACAGTCAGAGGTTAGGAACTGTTTGTACTGCCAGTATGAGTGCTTTGAAGGATGATATGAGAGAACAGTATGGTGTGGTTTAAGCATTAGGAAGTTTTTGACGACCTGCTGAAATATTGCATATGAAATATGCATATTCTATTTGCGTAATGATGTTTAATTCATGGCAAGATAATGGAAGATAATACAAAAGGTATTCAACAATGTTAGCAATCAATTTGAATATGCAAAAACTCATCTGGACAAAGTGAAAGGCCCGGTGGATGGTTGTTGATCCTGGTGGATTTTGCGGTCTGCTAGTCCTTAACTGTGACTGTGTATATACCGATATAAACAGTGTGAATGTGATTTTTAATCTATGAGAAGAAAAAACTGTTAACAAACTGTTAACAAAATCCTTATTAAACATCCACCCTACCCTTCACCCCCAGAACCCCCACCCTAAAAAAATAATAAATAATAATAAAAAAAATAAAACCAGAACAAACAAGAAAGGTGATGGAAAGAAATGTGTAGTTCCATCACAAAAATTGCACAATTTCTAGACTTGTATGACATCCTTAAAGGTCTATACTTCCCATGTTTGTTTTCCTTCCATGATCGGTAAAGATACTGTGACACTCCCTCCATTAGTCCACTTCAATGGTTGCTAGGTACAATCTACAGAGGCAGATGATCATTTGATGACGATGCTGAGCACTGCTAATTGTTTTAAGCTCAGTGCTATAAATAGCCTAGCAACATCTTAAGAAATGACAACCTCCATGCTTCATTTCGGCGTGTATACTCGATGTCGTTAAAGCATCTCGGTGGAGAAATTTTCCCTTCGGGTTTCTAAGTCTGCGGGAGAGTTTGAGATTACGGGGCAATTCCTTGACGGCTAATTTGTTCTCTGAGCTAACATTGTTACCATTAGCGGTGAGGTTTAATACAAGCAAAATGACTTGGAAACAATTAGTCATGGAAGATTTCCATTCGATCCCTTTTCCTGGTTTCAAATCATGAGGAAATCGATTTGTGTGGTCTATAAAATAACTTAGATCATTTGGACATTAGAACTACAGAAGTAATTTCGTTGGTCAGTTAGACTTCCAAATCAAGTGAATTTATTTTCCTATATGTATGTATGTTTATATGTATGTATGTTTATATGTATGTATATATATATATATATATATATATTACGATTTTCATTTATATATATATATATATATACATATATAATTGAATATAGTTTATATGTGTATATACATATACATATGTTGATTTGATGTTTGTTTATGTGCAGAGTCAAGTCTCAATTTACTTAAATTTATACATTTATTCGCAGAAATCTTAAATTATCTTCCTGTTTACCAGTCTCCTCACAACCTAAGCACTCTCTACAATGCCTAGAGTGATGTGGTATACTATTTTGGACTGTATATTCTGTAGGTTCTTGTGTATTAGTGTCAGTTTGTTGTGCGGTTTAGTGTCAGGACAACAGCTGAGAGCCTGTGCTTCTATTTCAACATGAACATCAACCCCTCAAACCCCTCAAACCCCTCAAACCCCCCTCAAACCCCCCAAACCCCTCAAACACCCCTCAAACCTAAACCTACTTGCGTAGGAATCGGGACAAAGAAGTTGTTGTTGTTATAAGATGATGTTTTAAGACTTAAGTTACAAGTTACCTGTATATTATTAGAGAAGGAACCTTACTAATGTCAATACTAATATATATGTATAAAATAAAGCAATTAACTATTTACTGTAAATAAGTTAGTATGAGTACTGCCATAACCATGCCAATTAGGTCAGTGTCATACCTACGCTTTATTGGAAAAGAAATTTTTTGTTAATTTTTTGTTGTTAATATTTTGAGGGGAGGGTGGGGTTGGTTGGGGAGGAGGAGGGAGGGAGCATGGGGACAAAGTTGAAGGGTATGGCAGAAATTTCCTTCCATGCTATTTGTCTTGCCAATTAGGGAAAGAATATATGATTTCAAAGTATGCTTGTATTGAACATGACACATCAGAATTTATGTCCCCCCCCCCAAGTTCTCCTTTCGTAAAGACATCATTGATGGAATTTGGCTTCGACTTAAGTTCAAGAACATGTGAAGAGGCTTCTTTAATAACTAAGGTCTGTTTGTGATGATTGAATGATGAATGTGCACTCAAAGTGCCTGATAATGCACAAAAGGTCACAGGATGGATGTGGCGAGAAACCAGGATTAATGTCACGGGGGTCGAAAACACAGCCACAGAGGACAGAGAGGATGAACGTGACAGTTTGGTAGAATTCACCGGCACGAGCCAATGCCACAATCTGTCAACAGCCTGAAGTGGATATCAAGAATGCTATATACAGTGATCTGTGGTTATTGGCAAGATAGAATTTAAAATACCGTACTATGGGATGTGATAATAAGTGAGTGGATGACTCAGTCAAGGGACTTGTGATACTCTTAAAAAGTATTGTGAAGATGTTATCATCGCCGATGTACCTACGGTGAAAGACGTCACTTGTAATCACTATTAACACGAACATTTCTAGATATCACATTTTCTAGTATATAGTAAAATCTAGATAAAATCTAGTAAATGCAAACGATGGTTGCTGATGTTTGAAGAAGAAAACAGCGAAGTATATATAACATGCAATATCAAACCCCAGTCTCCATTACATACAGATCACATGAGGTGTACAGTCTGGATGTATTAAAGAGTAGGGGGGGGGGGACATCTGGAAACATCTGTTGTTTAATGGTTTAACAAATTGTGTTAAAATTTGGATTTGCTATTTTTCTTAGAGTATTCAACAAAGGCCACACGAACATCAAAGCAAATTAACTTATGTATTTTGTGTGTTCTTTCACAGACACTCATACACATGCTCACACACACAATGTTATTAACACAGGTTTATTTAAAAAAATGCAAGAAAACCCACACAAACTACATTGCTTGTTAAAATTAATGATCTTTTTTCCCCTTCTTTTTATTAAAGCCACTTTTTTCTATGACAATCATTTTACATTGGTCATAATAGTCAGATTGTCAATTGTATATAAATTTGGCTAAAGTTTAGACTTAATTTAAGATTCCTTTCTAAACAAATACTGAAATTGGCATTTAAATTGCTTTGACTAATTTAACCTGTAACATATATATATATATATATATATATATATATGTATACTACTACTACAAATAGAAACCTCCAAAGGTAACTAGCATCATAATTAATACTGCTAAATTGTGGAATTTTTCTCGTTCAAAATATCAAGGTGTTGCATTTCCATCATTACCAATTTGACAATGTCACTTTTCTCGACATGAAAGAATGGCTTTTTACAAATATATGTATACATACATATGTATAGATATCACTATCTATTCTTAAAGACATTTATGTTTCATGACATTGCATAAATATAGTTTCTTTCACTTTTCTTTTGCAAATCAAAATCTAAAGCACTGTACAAGTTTGCAACAATTCTCACAGGATATGTGCCTTATATCGTAGTTCATTTTACACGTAACAGAATTGTACATTGTGTGGACAAAAGACAAACTTGTGCAGTCTATACTGTACAGAACATGTGTATCAAGCAAAATCATCAAGCAGTTTCATTGTGAAACAATTGGAACTGGCAGGAAGTTTATAATTTAGACCTATCCTGTTCAAAGTTTGTAACAAAATAAAGCAAGTTTCCTGAAACTCCAACCATTATCTTTATCCTAGCATGCTGGTGAATATCCCTACATAAATATATGCACATACAGTACCCGCTCTATGTGTGGTTCATCAGACACCGCTGTATGATATCACAGCTAGAGCTAATGGTTGATTACGTTTCTCCCTTTGAGTTAATTACAGTGATTAAGTGCTGTATTCTCCTATGAGTGTTTACTGTTTAACCACACTTTTTGTCTTAACCATCCGGTCAGTGCTGTATTTCTCCTATGAGTGATACTGCTAAACCACACTTACTGTCTTAACTATCCGGTCAGAGCTGTATTTCTCCTATGAGTGTTTACTGTTTAACCACACTTTTTGTCTTAACCATCCGGTCAGTGCTGTATTTCTCCTATGAGTGATACTGCTAAACCACACTTACTGTCTTAACTATCCGGTCAGAGCTGTATTTCTCCTATGAGTGATACTGCTAAACCACACTTACTGTCTAAACCATCCGGTCAGGGCTGTATTTCTCGTATGAGTGATACTGCTAAACCACACTTACTGTCTTAACCATCCGGTCAGGACTATGTTTCTCCTATGAGTGATACTGCTAAACCACACTTTCTGTCTTAACCATCCGGTCAGGGCTGTGTTTCTCCTATGAGTGATACTGCTAAACCACACTTACTGTCTTAACCATCCGGTCAGTGCTATGTTTCTCCTATGAGTGATACTGCTAAACCACACTTTATGTCTTAACCATCCGGTCAGGGCTGTGTTTCTCCTATGAGTGTTTACTGCTAAACCACACTTACTGTCTTAACCATCCGGTCAGTGCTATGTTTCCCCTATGAGTGTTTACTGCTAAACCACACTCTCTGTCTTAACCATCCGGTCAGTGCTTTGCCTTCTTCTCCTCCTTTGGTCTTTTTTCCTCTGATCTTTCTGCCAGAGCTTTTTCGCAACCTCTCTCCGACCTGCCGAGATCATTTTCTTAAAGCATTCCCTGAAGGAGGCATGGCCGATACTATACACTATGCAGTTAATAAAACTGTTAAACTCTCCTAACCACTGGGAAAAGAAATAGATGGAAGGTGGAATCGTGATGTCCATATACCCCTTTAAGACTTTCACTATCAGGAATGGCAACCATGTGATGTAGTATCCACTGACCACGACCAAGAACACCTTAGCGAGGTTGCTGTCTTTGCGAATGGTGGTGGCCTCATTTGATTCTTCCCCTTGGAAATACGTGCTCACCTTACGGATTTGTCTCTGGTGCCTCCAGCAAGTCCTAAGCACGTGATAGTAGCAATACCCAGAGGTGCTGAATGCTGGGATTACCACTAATCCTATGAGCAGGGACGAGAACATAACCTGCCCTTCGTATTCGAAGGAGCACTCAAAAGTGTCCGGGTTGTACCAGTACGAATTGTCCAAGAAAATGGTCGGTAAAAATACGGCGTAGCTGAACGTCCAGACGAGGAACACGCAGATGTAGCCTCTCCGTCTGGTCAAGATTGAATCGTACTGGAAGGGCCGCGTCACGGCGATATATCGGTCGATGCTTAGGAGGAGTAAGCAGAGGATTGAGACGATGATGACCGCCGAGAGTACGAAGCCGGTGAATGTGCAGAACCGTTGAGGGTAGGGCAGTTCCTCTTGGTCTTTGAACCAGGCGTGGATGGAGACGACACAGCCGATGCCCACTCCCAGGTCCGCGACTGCCAGAGACTGTACGAAGATTCCCGTCACGTCGTGTAAGGACTGGTTGAAATGAAAGACAAGCAGGACGACCAGGTTACTGGTGATGATGAGAAATGAAGATGCAAAGAGTAAGATGATGTGAATGTTTAACATCCATGTCGGCGGTCCCTCGGTACTAGGACTACCCGTGGTACTGTTGTCCAAACCGGTGACACCTGGAGTAGCGGTGACTCCCAAGGCAAAGAATTTCTCTACCGTTTCATCCATAAGAGGAGTTACCCACGTGGCCTCCATTTCCATTAATTTTTTGTTGTTGTTGCTCTTTAACCAAGATTCAGAAGAAAATCCATTTCAATTCATACCGCCATTTTCCCTGGGACGGTTCTAAATTGGATCCGTCCAACACAGCGAAGTATAACGTCACATGAGCTGTGTTCTCCCAAGACTGCTCTCTCTCCTTATGAACAACTCATCCATCCACATGAACTAAACATGACCCGTTTGGCATCTCTTCGACAAATTTGTGACGTCTCTCACCACCGTGGAACTGGATAAACAAAGTATGTGCATACTTTTAAATTTTCGGGTCCTTTTTGCTTAGGATTTAAAAAAAAAAAATTCTCACGATATGTTCACCGCTTTTATATCGGTGTTCGTCTCTTTCATCGCTTCCCTTCTCGGCAATTTTCCAGCCGTTTGCCACGTACAGCTTTAAAGGAATTCTCGACGGGAAGTAAGGCGTCAAATTCTCACGCTGATAGCTGAAACATGTAAGAATTGAAATGGGAACAAAATCAAATTTCAAGGAGGATGGAAGTTGAAAAGATGAGGAGAAGAATAGCAAAAATGTCTGCTATTTACTCATCTGTCAGGTTGATTGAAAATTTTCCTCACGTAAAAAGGTCGAGAACGTAAATGTCAGAGCTAATGTAAATATCTTACATGAAGAGGAAAAAAAAGAGGTTTTTTTGTGCTCCGTTCTTTTCTTCGAAGGAGGGTTGTACATTTAATTATTTGCCTCTGAGACGTGCCGAAAGGGCTAAAAAGATTTTTAACTGTAGAGCAGACTGGGTTTGTGAAATGGTCGGTAAAATTTCATGCTAGATCAAAACTCAGAAGATGCCGGTGGGAATTTTTTTTCGCCCCCCCAGGTTTTTAATAAGAGCGTCAAAGTTATGATACTGTAGGAAAGGATTTTGTTTTTATTCATTATTTTGTTTTTTTTTTAATATTCTAAGATGTACCCCAATTTAAATTTTACACATCCAGAGCAGAAAACTTTGATACATCGTGTCTTTACAGTAAACTCTGTGCAACACTCCCACAGAAGGACGTGCACTTAACTATGATACATTATGTATGTTCCTAATATTGCATTATAACATTACTATTAGCTCTGTACAAGTACATTCATGTATACATGGTAACATTTTCATAGAAAATTTGACACCTACAGTACATTCAGGTATGGTGGTGTAAATGACTTTCGGCAACATACTTCTCTCATAGAGAACATGTATATATCTTAACATTGCTATATCCAGCATAGATATCTTGTAATAGAAAATGTTATTCATGTACATAATTTGTGTATTTGATAACATTTAGCTAGACAGATCTGTTTCTAGACGGTATATGGGGTGACACTAGCGCAGCTCTATACACAGCTCTCTTAACGGAAAATAATATGTGGAGGTTTATGCTCGTCGGGCTCTTTCCGCTGTATATACATCTCTCCCAGGGAGCGTAGAACGAAAGTTGCTCTATACAGCTCTATCTCTAATAGTTTATGCTTGTAGGGGCTCTTTCCGCTGTTTATACATCTCTCCCAGGGAGCATAGAACTAAAGTTGCTCTATACAGCTCTATCTCTAATAGTTTATGCTTGTAGGGCTCTTTCCGCTGTTTATACATCTCTCCCAGGGAGCGTAGACTAACGCTGCTCTATACAGCTCTATCTCTAATAGTTTATGCTTGTAGGGCTCTTTCCGCTGTATATACATCTCTCCCAGGGAACGTAGACTAACGCTGCTCTATACAGCTCTATCTCTAATAGTTTATGCTTGTAGGGCTCTTTCCGCCGTATACATCTCTCCCAGGGAGCGTAGACTAACGCTGCTCTATACAGCTCTATCTCTAATAGTTTATGCTTGTCAGGCTCTTTCCGCTGTATATACATCTCTCCCAGGGAGCGTAGCCTAACGTTGCTCTATACAGCTCTATCTCTAATAGTTTATGCTTGTAGGGCTCTTTCCGCTGTATATACATCTCTCCCAGGGAGCGTAGCCTAGCGTTGCTCTATACAGCTCTATCTCTAATAGTTTATGCTTGTAGGGCTCTTTCTGCTGTATATACATCTCTCCCAGGGAGCGTAGACTAACGTTGCTCTATACAGCTCTATCTCTAATAGTTAACACTTGTCAGGCTCTTTCCGCTGTATATACATCTCTCCCAGGGAGCGTAGCCTAACGTTGCTCTATACAGCTCTATCTCTAATAGTTTATGCTTGTAGGGCTCTTTCCGCTGTATATACATCTCTCCCAGGGAGCGTAGCCTAACGTTGCTCTATACAGCTCTATCTCTAATAGTTTATGCTTGTAGGGCTCTTTCTGCTGTATATACATCTCTCCCAGGGAGCGTAGACTAACGTTGCTCTATACAGCTCTATCTCTAATAGTTAACACTTGTCAGGCTCTTTCCGCCGTATATACATCTCTCCCAGGGAGCCTAGCCTAAGGTTGCTCTATACGGCTCTATCTCTAATAGTTTATGCTTGTCGAGCTCTTTCCACTGTATATACATCTCTCCCAGGGAGCGTAGACTAACATTGCTCTATACAGCTCTATCTCTAATAGTTTATGCTTGTAGGGCTCTTTCCGCCGTATATACATCTCTCCCAGGGAGCGTAGAATGAAAGTTGCTCTATACAGCTCTATCTCTAATAGTTTATGCTTGTAGGGCTCTTTCCGCCGTATACATCTCTCCCAGGGAGCGTAGAACTAAAGTTGCTCTATACAGCTCTATCTTTAATAGTTTATGCTTGTAGGGCTCTTTCCGCCGTATACATCTCTTCCAGGGAGCGTAGAACTAAAGTTGCTCTATACAGCTCTATCTTTAATAGTTTATGCTTGTAGGGCTCTTTCCGCTGTATATACATCTCTCCCAGGGAACCTAGCCTAACGTTGCTCTATAAAGCTCCATCTTTGATAGAAAATGAGACTCATACTTACAGTAATATTTTAGTTGATGACTTTCAGCCCAAACAATATCTGCTATCACTTGAATACAAAATTACACTCATTCATACTCCAATTCGATACTCTTCTTTCAGCATTATGTATGTCGTAGAGGACATTGTAAAGTTAACACTGCTCTATACGCATGCTCTTGTAACAGAAAAATAATGCTCCGATGTTTTATTTGTCATTCAATGCCTTTATGCTATCTCCCAGAGAACATACACCTGTATCGTAAAGTATTGTATTACACAGCTCTGTAAATGTTGTAATAGAGATCGAACACAGTTTAAAGTGTCAGTGACTTTCAGCAGCATCTCTCTCGGACTATATCGCCCGTCAAGATTCTGCAAATCGAAAGCTGATGTCACAAACTGCCTGTAGTATTGTTATTTTATTGCTTCATTATTACTAATTATATAAGAGACAATGTTGGTTGACAGGATGGGTACTATTATTAATTCTAAATTTAGAAAGAAATTAAATTCATTGAAATCAATCTCACAACACTTACCTTGTAATTGAGATCCCTATTTATATATTTTTATCCGTGGGAATGTTTTGCATTTGTCACAAGCTTCTTGTTTTTTGATAGTCCACAACAAAACTCCATCCATAGAGACACTGTAAAGGCCTATTTTTCTCTCTTTGGATGCTTCTACTCAAGAACCAGCAAGTTTGTATGTATCCACGTCAAAAGTCAACAGAAGACCTTCAATTTGATTCCTCATTTAGACGAAACATCACTTTAATGGCTCTCAATAAATGGCAGCCCGATAAAACCTTACCAAATTTACACTTCCAATAAAAATTTCTTCTTTCTTTTATTATCCGCTGACTGGAACTCGTTAAAAGTCAGAGAACACACATTTTCCGAACCGTCTCTCAAAGGACAGAGTTAGCCGTCCAGTCCGTTGTCGGTCGTTAAAAAAAAAAGGCCATTCTCTCTTCCAGCCTGTGCTTTGAGATAAGGAAGCACTTAAGCACTAAAAACCAGAGAGCTGTTTAGCTATCTATATAGGAGTGAAGACTCCCATTGGCATTTATTGAGTTCACAAGTTGATATAACAGTACTACCCTCTTCCCATGTAATCTGTGAGTCAAGCCAAGAGTCCTTCCTTTATGAATGGCTGCAAATTCCAATTTAGCTAATTTATGAGTTTAGTGGTTCGCACTTTTCCTCGGGTACAATAAATGTCGCCCGATTGTTGTGGTGTGGTAATATTATGGACCCAAAGTGAAACTGTTTTGATGATGGTTTTATTTTTTTTATTAGCATAACAACTGATTTGGCAGGCTAATATATATATGGGAAAGAAGTCATTGGTCATTTTATATAAAAACATTATGGATATATGTAGTACTCCCTGGTTTAGTCTGAACAATCTGCAACTCCCCTAGTCAGGGATAATTAATGGCTCAGAAGGGATTTAAAATATTTGGGTGAGGTTTTTTCTTCTTCAAAAAAATCCCAGAGGTATTTAGCAGTTTTTATAATCCAAAACAGACTGTCAGGTAATGGCCAAAACAAATTACGAACATATTACAGTCTAATTTGCTTTAATGTTGTTTTACTTCAAAGTGACATTTTTGTTTAAATTGAGATAAATTGAAAAGTTGATAATGTTGGAAATGTGCTTCATTGAGAGAGAGGTTTAATAGTAGCAGTTCATTATCTTAAAGGGACATATTATTTCATCAAATGTAGTGGGAGGGGAAAGGGGGGAGGGGGGAGAATAACAAAAGTAACGACACATCACAAAGGTATGCAAATTATGAACATATTACCGTCTAATTTGCTTTCATGTTGTTTTCCTTCAAAGTGACATTTTTGTTTAAATTGAGATAAATTGAAAAGTTGATAATGTTGGAAATGTGCTTCAATAGAGAGGTTGAATGATCAGGTTTAATAGTAGCAGTTTATAATCTTAAAGGGACATATTATCTTCATCAAATGAAGTGGGTGGGGGAGGGTGAGGGGGGGGGGAGAATAACAAAAGTAACAACAAATCACAAAGGTATGGAAATTATGAACATATTACCATCTAATTTGCTTTCATATTGGTTTTCTTTGAAGTGACATTGTTTTGTTTTTTATAAATTGAGATACATCAAAAAGCATATAATGTTTGAAATGTTCTTCAACAGAGGTTGAATTTAATCGGGTTAAACAGTGTCAAGTGTTATATTAAAGGGACGTAATTGTGTTCATGAACTGTAGTACAGATATATGAAAGCAAGGATTTATGACAAAGTTATCATACAGACCTCGTCGAAAAGGGGGTGGGGTTCTGGTATAGCTTATGTTACTTTTATTTCTCATTATAATCTCTAGAAAAAGTGGTGTGAAGTGAGTCATCCATATTCCATTCCTAAAGTGATGACCATGACATGGACAGATAGAGTTAATTTACTTCAGTAGCCTATCATTTGTTGGCATGCACAGGGCCAGGGTAACCTTTTATTCTTTTTTGGAGTTACTCCTTTCCATTCTTTTTTTCGGGGGGGGGGGGGGAGGGAAGGTGGGTGGGTGGGATTTACTTTAGTGAGGATTGGGAGAAGGTTTTGGGCGTGATGAAAATTTTGAGGAAGTTTGTACCATCACGCATAGGCCACTGTTTTTGGTGTTGGACACATTTTATGTTTATTCCCATGAATTAGTTTGCAGTGAATATTTATTCCACGAATTAGTTTGGGTAAGACAAAAAGTATCGGAATTGCTTTGAAATCTTTTCAACACAATTACTTGACATGGTACTGGGCTGGGGTTGTGAGGGGGGGGGGTGGAGGAACTCTTCAAACTGAAGTTCTCAGTAAGACTGAAGATACTGAAAAGTTAGACTCAAGATTTCAATATTCCATGACAGTTTAAAAAAACCACGTCTTAAATAGAATTATTCTTTCCGGAAAATTTACAGCCTGTGTACAGATTCTTTGTGTTTACTTTTTTAAGATTGAAATCAACCACACTTTGATGACTATTGTGTTTAGACTAGAAATGATACTCTTTATATATAGATAGCACGTTCTAGTGCTTGTATTACCCTTCCAACACTATTTCCTTTACTCCGGCTCTTTTTGTCTTTGAAAGTCAGCTCTTTTTTGTCTTTGTCAACGATGATGGATCCAGGTGTTTATTGTTCTGTTATGAAATATGGAAACTTGTTTATTTGAACATGTTGTAGTATAGTGAGGACACTTAATACCACAGACCCACCTACTGTAACTTGGTTTTGATTCTCTGGGTATTTTAAGGTAGGATGCTGCAGATCACAGAGCTACTGTGCTTTAGATTAAGTTTTGGTGATTGAGAAAGACATGTGCAGGAATAATATGTACAAAAACCTATGTAGATGGTAAATATTACATTTCATAAACAAAAAAAATTAAAATTTGAGGATATTTTTTTTTTCAGAAAGGGAGGAAATACTCTATATGTAAAACGGGAAAGCTTTCACCTTCTAAATTTCTTTGTATTGTGTACTCATGTTAGCTTGTACAACATTTATGCATCAGTATAGCATAGTACAGTAACTGCCTTCCAGGCTGACTACTATTATTAATATTATTATTATTGTTGTTTTTGTGGGTTAGGTAGAAATGCATTTTAATATATTAGATTGGAGACGGGGCAGTATATCGTCACTTTTAAAGCCCCAGTTTTGGGCATTTAGGTTTAGTTCAAGAGTAGATCTGATATCATTTAGTACCAAATATCGTCAGTTTCTCTCTGTCTTTTGGGTAAATCAGTGCCAACATAGGAGAGTTACTTGTCAAACCTCTTTGTCGCCCTCAGTCTCTCCTCCTCCTCTTATCCTTTTTCCCTCTCCCAAATCAGATGGGCAATTAAGAATTTTAAGTAAGATTATATGCAGTTAGTGAGTTGGGAATAGTACACCTCTCTAAAATCACCCCGAAAACCATCAGACACTCGCTGGTGGACATTGCTCCCTATAACACAAATCTATGGAAGCCTGTACAGTACATGATAAAGTAAGTTGCATACAGTAGTCAGGGTGGGGGAAGGAGGAAGAGATGGGTGCATGTATGGGGAGGCTAACGCAGAGGCTGGAGTAATAAACCACGTCAAAGGACACTTAATACAACAAGTATGCAAGCACAATTGCCTTTCTTGACCCTCTCCTTTGCATTGTGGTTCATTTCACCCTTCCCATTCTGCCCCCCTCCCCACTACTCCCCCAATTATAAAAAAAAATGACTAGCACACTGCACAGTGTATGCAATCTGTCACTTCAAATTTCCAACATAACGCTACAAAACTGCATTGTTCTGGGAAGAATATTCCAAGGATTTTTCGAAATCTCCATTACATTTGATTGACAAAGGTTCATCCATGGTTTGACATAGATCTCTTGGAAGGTATTTCTAGTGGCTTGTTATATTGTATGTATATACTGTATATACAGTGTACTCCCAAGAGACACAGACGATGTTATGTTAACTTTTGTCTGCACAGTTTCGGAATCTTTAAAGTAAGAAATGTCATCCTCAATTCCGTAATTGTTTGACAACTGTCGGGAAACGTATCAGAGGATTAAGAACTGTACCATTCATCAAAATGACAAGTAATTAACGATTGTTTGCATATAGTTATGGTCACATCAATCGCAATCGTATGTTTGGGAGAAATCTGTCAAATTTGACACTGATTCCACCATTAAATAAATTGTCAAACTTTGAGATCATTAATTTGGGATATTTTGGGCACTGTCAAAAAAATTTCATAAAACATTGAAGAAACAAATTTTTATCTGGGTCTCTGGGATATGGTTTCTTCACAAAACATTAAGTGGTATGTATGCATACATGTGTGAATAAACAGTATATATGTATGTACAGTATGCGTGTGTGTATATATGTTTGTATGAACTTTAATATGTGTATGAAAATGATTTCATCTTTACTGGAGGATATGACTCATGTTAATAGAATCTGATAGAGGTGTGTCTTAGAACCTTTTAAGATATATTCCAGACACCAGAAGTAGCCTGTAAGAAAGAGTTAATACAATATATGACCAGTTATACTGGAAGTTGCAGTGCTTAGACCAGGGGAATAAATTATAACCAACTTGATGTATTAAATATTATTAAATAGTATGTAAAAAAAAATCAAGAGATTTGACCTAGATGAGACTTTTGGAAATTATTTCAAGTTTATCACTTTGGTCTGACCAGGAAGGCCTGTTTCCTGCTTATTGTGGTCTCTTCCTAAAGGAGCCTTTTTAGTTGATTTTTGGGTAAACCTTTAATAGATACACATTGACCGCATAATCCATAAAATTGTACTAATGTGATTCATTGCATGGCTATTTAATTTTCAAATAATTTATTGAAGATAACCAATAAAGAATGCCAATATTGTTGAAAGATTCCGATTGGCTCCTTTTGCCTTAATTAAGCACAAATGAATGTACGCAAATTTTTTTTTGAATCCAGTGGAATCACATGATCGCTCACTAAATTAGTTTTCACTGGATTGCAAATAAAGGAAGCAAATTAAAGGTAGATGTCAAAGTTCAATGATAGATTATGTGCGCTTTTGAACATCATCAAGATTGTACATTTGATTCAAATTGCCAGAAAGAGTACAAATTAATGCCACAACCTGCTTGATTGTTTAGGATCTATGATAAAGTGTGGACGTTTAGTACGTTAACCTTGTTTTACTTTCGCCATGCATAGTTCAACTCTCATGCCTGTACTCTCAACTGCAGGACATCTCATTCCTGTCTACTTAAAGAGAGGGTTGCACTTCCTCAATTTGTAAGAAGAATGATCCATTAAGAGCCCTTCACAACATGCCCGATGGTTTCATATGTGGTTCATTGTCAGCGGTTACCCATTTTTGGAGTGTTGTTTTGTCACCAAACTGATTTGTACTGAAGTGTTTCCCTTTCTATTCTATTCAACTAATAAAACAATCAAAAACATCTATACAGCCCTGCTTTATTGTTTGTTGAATTATTTAGAACCAATTTTAATTCATTACAAGGGACGAAATAGTTTTAGAGAATTGATTAGCAATAATTGCTCGACAGTTCTTGGAAATAGCAATTAGCATTAGCAGGTAATGCATCTTTTGCTAATCAAAAGTAATATTGATTAGCAACTGGCAATTCTTGGGTAGCAAATTGCTATGCGAACCCAGTTATTTCGTCCCTTGCATTAACTCCGAAAAATTGATGGAATTTTTCAACCTGAAGTTCCCTACAGTTGAAGTGTTATGTCGGTAAATTTTCTCTCTTTTGCACCAGATTGTCGATATATATGTCTTCTTGTCTCCCTTCATTCTCCACCAATGGACTGGTTTTGACCTCAAACAACAGTGTATCACTTTAAACAATGAAGTAATGAAACTTGACCTTGGGAATGACCTTTCTGTTGTGACTAATATTCTCAAGTTTCATGGAGCATACATATACATATAGTTATAGTTTATATTTTGTTGTCATATTATGGCTTTTGGGGCTTTTATATTGGCATCGTCTGTCAATCACTTTTCTAGTAAGGATAATATTTTGACAACTTAGTGGTCATAAATTTAGCTACTGTAGTACTACCAAGAAAAAGTTTTTTGAAAGGACTAATGGCTTTTGTGGACATTGGAAGTTTGAAGTTATGTGTTACAAGTGCTTGTTTAATGTCTACAGGGGACTCCTGTACAGTATGCCTTGTTAATGTCTTGGAGGGCGGGGGGGGGGGGCGAACATATAATTTGGGGTACAGAATCTACTATACTGAATGAGTGACAGTGGTTTTTGCCATTTGCCAGTTGAGGACACAAGGCACTCCTTTTCACTCCACTTTTCTCCCCTCCCTCCCTCCTCTCCCTCTCCTCCCTCTCCTCCGTCCCCACTCTCTTCTCTCTGCCCCTCCCCTCCCTCTCCTCCGTCCCCTCTCTCCGTCCCCTCTCTCCGTCCCCTCTCTCCGTCCCCTCTCTCTTCTCTCTGCCCCTCCCCTCCCTCTCCTCCGTCCCCTCTCTCCGTCCCCTCTCTCCGTCCCCTCTCTCCGTCCCCTCTCTCCGTCCCATCTCTTTTCTCTCTGCCCCTCCCCTCCCTCTCCTCCGTCCCCTCTCTCCGTCCCCTCTCTCTTCTCTCTGCCCCTACCCCCTCCCTCTCCTCCGTCCCCTCTCTCCGTTCCCTCTCTCCGTTCCCTCTCTCCGTCCCCTCTCTCTTCTCTCTGCCTCTCCTCCGTCCCCTCTCTCCGTCCCCTCTCTCTGTCCCCTCTCTCTTCTCTTTGCCCCTTCCCTCTCCTCCGTCCCCTTTCTCCGTCCCCTCTCTCCGTCCCCTCTCTCTTCTCTCTGCCCCTACCCCCTCTCCACTCCCTCTCCCTCACTCTCCCTCACTCTCTCCCTCACTCTTTCTGTTCCTCTCAGTCCCTTCCTTAAAGGTTCATGTACTTATTGAATATAAGGCTAGTGTATATCTGCATATTGCACAGTAAGTGGAAAGTGATTTGAGAAATTTCAGTTGTTTTGGAGATTCTAATTCTCACCTCAAGTGTGATTATACCTTATTTATTGTCTGTTGACGACAGCTGAGGACCCTGCTTTTCTCATTTCTTGTGCAAACTTTCCTCTGGTAATTGGCCAGATGACTAGTAGCAACTTTATCTCCGTAATCTGCATAAACCTTTGTAATGAATGACCAATTTTTGTCACCTAAGAATCTGTATTTTCTCACCAAATCAGGCCATTCTTCCCGATTAAATGAATTTTGTTTTTTTTGATCAAGTTCTCTTTGTTAAATCTATGAATCTGGAAGGGAGGTACGTTGAAAGATAAATGTCGATGTCGGTGAGACTCTTCCGGAATCGACACGCTTGTAATGTGAATACTCCGTGATGTTTTAATTAGCCAAGTAATGACGGACTGCCCTGCTGGCTTTCCGGTATTAAAAGAGACCAAACTTTATGGGGAATAATCGGTGAGGAACGCCTCCCGGTTGTATATATATCAAAATGTAATTACTGCTGATGTGTGAATCAAAGTTCACAAACATCACAATTGCTCATGTTAGGTGCCAACCTGAAAATTTATTGGTGGGGCCCATCCACTGATGTAAAGAGAGGAAGGGGGAGAGCTGTTACCTTTAAAGGGATAGGACTTGTTCTACTATATATTCAACTTGGACCTGTGAATGTGTGACTTTATCAACTCCTTTCTAAGGACTGAAAACATTGATCAATGCTGTCACTTTAACATGTTGTAATGAACATTGCCAAGTCCCTGGACTTCCCAAAATAACACAAATAAAAAAAATTCAAAAAGATTTCAAATTTTTTTCAAAGGTAACAAGCAAGTTTTCAGTTTCAAGAGAGACACCTGGTTGTTTTGAATATAACACAAACTGTACATATAAATGCCATTTTTGAATGCCAGCCAGAATCCATGTGAAGTTTTCCATTCTGGGTAAAAAAAGTAAAGTTAAAACTTATGATGGAATCATCGTCACAATAATCTGTCAAGAACTTTTCGGCTAACAAATCACGACATAGCTTATAATAAAATTACCCAAAATTTTATGCAGTCTCTTTTCTCTTTCGACAGGACTCCCCGATGGAGGAGATGATCACGCGAGATATAAGTAGAACCTTCACAGCTCATGAAAAATTCCAAACAGAAGACGAAGGTGGCCAGGAGGCCATGTTAAAAATCAGCAAGGTACAGAAAAAAATGCTAGTTTACACTTTAACAGGTCACAGATCGGGGAAGCTATATCCATTTTTTTTTTTAAAGTGTCTTATACTGGGATGGATAAGTGGATAAGTCCCTGAGAAGGATCAGCCATGTGGTTTATTAATCATAGATATCTCATAGGTGGCTTAATTAAGGGGTATCCTCGTTACCGGTGCAGTGGCCGATTGGATAAAGGCGGTGGGTGGCATTTGAAGCAATGAGGCTTAGCAATCGGTCATAGTAAGGTGGATTTTTCATCCAAGAGCAATTGATAGTTTTCCCATCTGAAATGACTTTCTAGATTGAAGAGATTCCAAATTTGAGTTGAAATGTTGAATTGGAAGCCACCTGACGTGTATTAGTTGTAATCCATAAGCCCTTGGCAGGTTTCTTCCACATTTGTGGTTGCTTAAGCGTCGTAAAAATAACTGCTGATTATTATGATTATTATTACTGCAAAATATTAAAGGAATGTTCCGGTGGCTGAAACTGAATGCTGCATCTTTAAGGTCAAAATCATAGCAGGTGGCATGGCAAAGATAATAATGTTTCAAATTTGTTTGAATTTTGTGGAATGTACCTGGCAACTGCAGAGTGAATGATGTCATCACAGCAGCTAACAAAGGTGTTGTTATTCTTGATTCTATAGGCGTATTCCATCTACGATCCCGATGTTGCTTATTGTCAGGGTATGTCATTCCTTACTGCCGTCCTTTGGTTACATGTGAGTAACAAAAATTTTTACTTGCCTTTATTTTTTTCCTTCCTTTTCCATTTCATGTTGATACCTCGTAATGTCCACATGCGGTACAATGTATCCCAAACTTTGAGGCAAAGAAAGATGTAGAAGGTGGAAAAAAAAACAATACCAGGTTATGTAGGAAATATGTGGTCACACAATAGGCATTGCAGATTCACACAATAGACACTGTTGGTCTGCTGAGATAATTCTTTATATTCTGTGATATGGATTCAGCCTAGCTGCAGGGGATTTTACAGCTGCTGCAGTTTTTTTCTTTTTGATGTAGTCTCTGAATTAGATGTTTATAAACTGACTGCAAATATCAACCAAAATTTATTTATTTATTTTTTTTGGGGGGGGGGGAGGTTGGGTGACACAACATTTGGGTTATTCTGTGTCAAATCACAGATTGCTGTTGCTTGACTCTGAGAAATTGGACCTCAAAAATCAAGAAAATGCCAAAATATCGTGCTCGGCCAGCAAAATTGTGGAATTTCTAAATTGGTCACTTTTGGAAAAAAAGCAACTGAAATTTTCAGAATATGCTTATTGCGTGGTGTACTGTTTTATGCAAGGGATGGTGGTGATTTTTAGTTGGCCACAATGTTCTCCAAACTTTTTGGATTTGATATTCATGGAATGACCCATTACGCATTCTTGCATGATCGTTTAAACTTATGAAGACTTTTAATTTGGTAATTACAAAATTGATAATTTCTTCTTAAGATAATAGCTGAAATTGTCAGAATATGCTTATTGCATCCAGGTGTTCTGTTTTATGCAAGGATAGTGGGAATCTACAATTTTCTCCAAACTTTTCGGATCTGATATGGAATGACCCATCTCGCATCGTTGCATGAGCGTTTAAGCTTATGAAGACTTTTAGTTTGGTAATAAAAAAAAATTGAAAACTTCTTCTTAAGATAATAGCACAAAGATAAAAGGGTAGGAGATAATTTAACTGCTCTCTCTCTCTCTGTCTGGTGTTTTTTAATCAACAGATGCCAGAAGAACAGGCTTTTGCCATTCTTGTCAAGATTATGTACGACTACCAGCTCAGGGACCTGTTCCTAGATAATTTTAAAGATTTACATGTAAAGTTTTACCAATTGGATAGATTAATTGAGGTAAGTCAATTAACCTTGCAATTTGTAGAATGGATGGTGTTTGCATCGGGAAGGGAGTCAGTCGAAAGATTAATAATTTGATGATGACATTGCATGAGAAGACTTTTCATGATTTTTTTCCCTCCAAATTGAAAGGATAGACGTACATTGATTCGGTATCATTATGAATATGTATGTCTCATGGACCAACCAGATAATCATGAAACTCCCCCCCCATGCCCCCCCCTCTCTAATGTCACTGTCTTCTTCCAAATGTACCATTCAGTCACCTAACAGGCATCTAGTTTTCTCAGGATCTTTCACATTTTTCAAGTTGTGACTGGTATTGCATTCTATGTGAAATTATGTGAGTACCAGAGGGGAAGATTTTCTTATCTACGACAAATCACTGCATAAAACATCCTCGAAGTCTTCCATGTATTGTGAGCGTGATTGTTTTTTTTCCCTCTCAGGATCGACCTTCTCGTATTTCATAATTAGTATGTGTACGGGTTTTCTACTAAATACTGAGAAATAAAATTTACAAGCAATGTAATATTTTTGAAAACTTTCCATTTGTTGAATTTCCTACCCTTGTTTTGTTTTCCTGATAAATCTCTCTTTTATTTGTCCCGCTTGTAAACAATTTGGTTTTTACTGGGGTTGTTTATATCGCTTTTTACAGAAATGTACGCAGAAAGTGATATCAGTTATTACTCGTACCTGGTACCACTATTATAAATTTCATGTAATTTATTGGATAACACTTCACCAAATTTAATAATAGGAAGATGGAACGAAATGCGACGGTGAAGGCCAATTTTTTTTTTTTCATGATTTAGATTTACTATCTTAACACCTCGTACAATATTAAAGATTAAAGAGGTTATGAAATGGGAAAATTTTCATGTCTTGGAATGGTTTATCTACATTACTACAACACCACCCACGCACAACTTTCCGTAAATGCGGCTTCAAACGCCAGAAATTCGCTGTCAAAGTATTCACTAGAGACCTCTCGAGCTGCCACTCGTAAAAAAAATCAAAGCTGCCCACCGCAGTTCATCTGACGCTTTGAAAGGAACCATTTCAACCAATGCCGACTCCCCGCTGTTTACCGATACGGTGTTATACAGTGTACTACATGTAACCACAACACTGTTCTCATCAATTGAAAATGTCTTCTCCCGAATCTTCCGATTCCGAGGACTTCACCTCTCAGGACATTCGTAAGCTTTGACGAAAATTAAAATTCTTGAGGTAGAAGAGGAGGAAATAGTTTTCGAGGGGGAGGAAGATATCGGTGTTTTTCCCTATCAATTGAGCCCCTTGCAGAAGAATTGTAAACGATCCCGCTGGCCGAGATGCGTCGCTGCCGATCGAAGTCCTCGAGCAGAACGGTTGGACTACCCTGAGCCGAAACTGGTTGGTTGAGCATAAACAAAACCACCGTTATTAAGACCATCATATGATTTAAATCATCTCGAAGGTCGATGATCCTGCTACTTAACTTCGTAGCGAAGCTTGTAGAATTTTGTTACTTACAGTGCAAGGAAAATGTGACATTCTGCACAGTGCAAGTGCAACCATATTTACTTCGTTCCCCACTTACCTGTCTCCCCACAACCTATGCACCGCATTCTACCGTGTCTGGTAATCTTTTAACACTGTACACCCTCACTGGCAGTGAGGGTGTACAGTGTTAAAAGATTACCAGACACGGTAGAATGCGGTGCATAGGTTGTGGGGAGACAGGTAAGTGGGTCACTCGTAAATATATAAACCAGTAAGTTTTATAATATATAGTACTAGAAGTGGTAACATGGGGTCTAGACCTAACTAATAGACGTTGTGTAACAGACTAGCCTGTGTACACTGGCGGATCCAAGGGGGACCATGGCCACCCCCAAAGGTGAGCCAAAAAGTGTTTCCGAACATCCGCTAAATCATATGATTGGAAATAAAAAAAATCGAGAGGAACAGCAGTGGTAGACTAGTCTAAACCTTTTTGTTTTCTGGTTTAAAATTAAATGCAAAGCTCCCAACTGACCCGCAATTCGCGGGAATTAGACCCGCATTCTTACACCCAAACCCGCTGACTCGCACAAGCGTCCGAAAAAACCGCATTGTAATTGTCAAGTATACATAAAAAAATTTGCATAAATTTTTGACTTAGCAACCATCATTCCTTAGCATTTAGCATAATAGAGTATAAAACCTCCTTTACAGCATCATTTGAACCTCAAATTAGCCTATATTTCTTTCCATTGGGGCGAGCAGCGAACATTTTCATGCCACGGGAAAGAATGAATTATCACCTACTATTCAATTTATTGATGTTACACACAAAAAAATGCATATTTCTCAGAAAATTTTGGGTGACAAAAGCCTTTCTAAGTGCCACCATTTTACATGTAGGCATCACCAGGATTCCAAAAAAAAATCAAAAGGGGAGGGGGACACCCCCTTATACCCCTCCCCCGGGACGGCGATTCGTGGCATGGACCAGCATTTGCCTTCTCAAGAGTTGGGAGCTATGTAAATGTATGAGCATGAGGATTTACTGTTTAACACCATTTTGCAGTTACAGGCTGGTTGTAAGAAATTTATAACCTATGAGAAATAAAATTTCTTGAGAAAGATGATCCCAACTTTGTTTTATAAATATTTTAGAAAATTACACCTAGGAAACATTTTTTGAGAAGTAAATTAAAATCACCATTGTACACTTTTGTCGCACCAAATTGCATCTGACGGCATTCAGCAATAGAAAATTTTCCAAAGGGGGTCACCCCGTCCCCATAGACCCCTCCCCCATATCACTCTAATGCCACTTTGGCCCCTCCCAAACAAAGGCCCTGGATCCGCCAGTGGTGGTCCCTGAACATTGGAAGCCCTGCTTCAATGAACCCCTTGGACCGCCTACTGCTGTGCTTACTGTAGCTACGTTGGGTTTTCCATTAAATCCTGTAATGAGAATTGCTTCTGTAAAATGATCCTTCATTTTTTTTTTTTTTTTTTTTTTTTTTTTTTTTTTTTTTTGTTGAAGAAATACTTTCATATTTTCTACAAGTTCTGATAACTGTAACTATTCATCGTCATGTTCCTTGATCTTTTGTATACCAAGTGTTGTCTGATGTTTACATTGAGACTCTGATGATAGATGGCGACTGCATCATGTGCATCATTTACTCGCTTTAACCCGATTGGCCCCATCAGTTTAATATTTACAACAAACTTACTATTAGCTTCTTTGAATGAAAATCTGAAAGAAAAACAGTTTGCTCGCAAAACAGGCAACTTTAATTGTAATTTTAAATTATGCAGTTTCTAATCGCGGAGTAGGCTGTAAGATGTTTCAGCTGAAATATATATCAGACTAGTTGATATTGGTAAATAAATATGTTGCAACTTCTCTAAAAACGTTGCTTACCTGTTTCTGCGTAGGAGTGACAGTTTGGCCAATCCCAATTTGCCAAAATTGTGTGAGGAATATATTTATATTTTACATACTCACATCAATAATCCATGCTGCGGCTGCCGATATATCGTAGTTACCCCCCCCTCACCCCATCCCGCCTACCCCCCAAAAAAAATGATTATTGTCTTCTTCCATTTTAAAAACACTGCGAATTTCAAAACTTTCTAATAGGAAAGGGAGGAGAGCGGGTTCATTGGGCCCTATGGTCAGAGCGAATGCTACAACAATGACAAGTTTTGGTAAGGGAGGGGATACCAGCTCAGAAAATTTATTTTCGCAAAATTATTGGAAGTCAGCCTATATTGACTATTATTTGAGCTTGCTGCTTGTTGCTTTTGTGGTGAGTATGTTTCAACTATAAGAAAGTTGGAGAACGGGAGAGCAAGATTTGGAAGTGCTTTCTAACCTGTGAGTCGTAGTTCGTGTTTCATTGCATGTGTAGGACGTGTTTGTCGCTACCTACGGGTATGAATCTATCAAACAAGGTAGAGACCACCGATTAGTGGTACCACAACATTGTAGTTGTTGATTATTTGGTAATCTGTCGACAAAGGTGACAGAGTTAGTGTTACAGATCAGGCGGGTTGGTGACAAGGTGTAGGAATGCTGATTAACATGTAATAACAAAACATGTGCGGTACTGTCATGAACAGGGGTTACCAGCTCAGAAACTTTATTTTCGCAAAAATAATAGAAGTCACCCCATATTGACTATTATTTGAGTATCTTTCAACGAAAGTGACCAGTGTGGGTTAGTTACGTCGTCAATTCTGTGTTAAAAAGCGGCTCAAAACAGTTGGGCTGATTTTCTTCAAACTTGGTAGGAATGTGCCCAATGATCGGGAATTGTTTCACGCAGACAGTCATGTCAAAAGTTCAAAGGTCGAAGGTCAAATCAAGTGAATAGTGACTTTTCTTCTTTTATTATATATTGCTCTAGGGGAAGCATAGTATTGACATGCAACCTTCTCATGACCTTCACAATGAAAGTTGACAGATTAAAAATCAACTGAATCGTAAAGAGACTTTTTGCTCTGAATACAAAAGTAATGTTTAATAGAAAAAAAGTTCACAAGTATTGTCAAAGTATATAGTAACAATGATTCATAGGGTCCAATGTCAACAGGGTAGAAGTACAAATGTTGCTTTATTCAGTGTGTGGCATCATGAATAAGAGTTTGAACCTTTAAACATTGTTTTGCAGCTCATTAAAAAAAAATACGTGATTTTGCGATGCGATATGTAACTGGGTGGATTGTTTACCAATGTGTTAGCCGTTTACTTTAACAGAAGTTACTACTTATAACGTTAGCAACTGCAAAATCTGTTCACAAACGGATGGTATAGAAAACATACTGAATTGATTCAGTATATTGTTTCGGAAGTTATTCTCGGAAGGAATAGGAACTTGTTACTCCCATATGAGTGAATCCCATAGATATCCTGCAGTGTTCAGCAGATGTAAATTATTACATAGGCTGCTGCTGGAACCTAGACTTGATATCAAATAGAACGATATCAAATCTACAAGGTTTTCAATTTTTTTTTCAAATCCTTAATTATGCATCCCTGAAAGGATAGCTGTGACAAATTATGTACTTAAAATGTTTGATATTTTCTTCAATTAGGAAATGGCTATTGAAAGGGACAATACGCTATCGGTGGTACATTAGGTGCACATCATGAATAAACATGAATGTTCTTCTTCCACATGCTCAGTTTTCAAGCTTGTGAGAGTTGATAATCAAATAATGAAATTAAAGTAATATTATGTATTCGCTATATTTTTATTTTTTTTTACTTTTATTGCTGAAAACTGCTTGAGACAGGCAAACCAAATAGATCGGGCTTGTTTCCTATATTATAACGATACGTAATCGATATGCATTTTAACAGGCAATTACTGAAAAATGGTCAACTCGGCATAAATGATCCACTTCTTCCCTGTGTTGGAGTCATGACACAACATATCCGTCTTTGAGTCACCATCATAGTCACCAAGAAAGAAGACAGCGCCTCGATGATTACACCAACCGAGACCAGCTTCCCATGTTGTCCTGTCACTAAAGTTGTTTTGGCAATTCGCCAAGGCAACCCACTTGTATCCCTTAGTGTCGTGACACAACATGTCATCTTTGCCGTCGCCGTTGAAATCGCCGATGTGAAGACTGGACCCAGAATGTCGGCACCATCCAATTCCCTCTTCCCATCCAGTGCGATCTGCGAAGTTGCCTTGCCTATTGGCATACGCTATCCACTTATACCCTGTACTTGTATCGTGACAAAGCATGTCATCTTTACCATCCCCGTTGAAGTCCCCAATGTGAAGTTCAGCATTGGAATGACCGCACCACCCGCTGCCAGACTCCCAGCTAGTACGTCCAGCAAAGTTACCTTGGCTGTTGGCAAATGCGATCCATTTGTGACCGGAACTTGTATCGTGACAAAGCATGTCATCTTTACCATCCCCGTTGAAGTCCCCAATGTGAAGTTCAGCATTGGAATGACCGCACCACCCGCTGCCAGACTCCCAGCTAGTTCGTTCAGCAAAGTTACCTTGGCAGTTGGCAAATGCGATCCATTTGTGACCGGAACTTGTATCGTGACAAAGCATGTCATCTTTACCATCCCCGTTGAAGTCCCCAATGTGCAGTTGTGCGTTGTTATGCCAACACCAACCTATGCCTTGCTCCCAGCTTGTCCCCGGGAACTGGCCATTGGAATCAGCGAAAGCAATCCACTTGTATCCATCGTTCGTTCTGTGACAAAGCAGATCAGTCTTACCGTCACCGTTGAAGTCGCCTTCGTAAAGTTGAGCTCTGCTGCCGCACCATTTAAGGTCAGGATCCCATCTTCTGGCAATAACAGACGGGATCATGAGCATCACAGCTATGATGACAGCACCAAACGTACGGCTGAAGATCATTTTGGTTTCTACGAGTGAAAACGATTAGAAAATCATGCATTTAACATCATGTATTTGACTAAGTTTCTAATAATAATCAAACTTAACGATAAAGTAAAGATCAGGGATAGTGGTGAGTCATTGCTGGTAAGAAATGACAATGAAGTATATAACAGAGCATTGTATATCATCCCCCCCCCCCCCCGGGCACTTGCGCCAGTGATCGGAATCGTCGATAGTACTGTACCTTACGAATCTGAATATGACAAGACATGTGCATATTATAATTTCTGAAAACACTAATTTTGTGTCTAAGAAACTACATTTTATTTATTAAGAAACTTAAAACAGCAACTCTATTATCCCATGTTTATACATAGGTTGAGAATGGATGATGATGTTTTGGAATAACTTTTATCTTTTTTTGTACTTAGTTTATACTTTTATGCATCCCATATATCATCATCACAACGTCCTTGCTCTTTGTATTGTGGTTACAATATATTTATATTGTAGGCTGCCTTTTGATTTTCGTCTTTTATTGATCACGTTTAAATTGTAAGGACCAATGTATTAGTTTTTTTTATTCAATTAGTTATGAATAATAATGTTAGAAACAAAATAATATAATCTATAATCTGATTCAGTTTATTGTTGAAGTTTTAATCATTCACTTTCAACTTAAGATGGATAAACATTTTGTTTCTCCATGAAGATCCTCATTTCTTTCAAATATGTTTCTTCGCTATGTAGATATTGTCAGAAGAAGTTCATATACTAGGTCCACAACTTGATATAAATATTTTGATTTTCCTTGGTTATTCGCTATTCAAAAGAAAGGTTTAAAAAAGAACTTTTCTCCACCACTTTTCGTTTTCAACTGCTCTGATCGTTTAAGAAGTTGAGACTATTTTGTTTTAACTATAGAGAATATTCACACCCGATATTTTTTCTTTGTTCTAGTGGGTGTTTCTTTGTTCTTTTTTTCTAGTGGGTGTTTCTTTGTTCTTTTTTCTAGTGGGTGTTTCTTTGTTCTTTTTGCTAGTGGGTGTTTCTTTGTTTTTTTTTCTAGTGGGTGTTTCTTTGTTCTTTTTCCTAGTGGGTGTTTCTTTGTTCTTTTTCTAGTGGGTGTTTCTTTGTTCTTCTTTCTAGTGGGTGTTTCTTTGTTCTTTTTTATTTCTTTCTTTGTTCTTTGTTTCTTGGGTGTTACTGTACAATTTTCTACATGGGGTTTTACAGCCTGTTTCTAGACGATCGATCTGGCACTTTCATAATGTCATAACTTATTAACAGCTACATTTTTAGTTTAAGTTAATAAGCTTAAACATCCATATCTTTGCCATCACAGAGACTCAGAGAGTGTGTTTTACCAGTTACTGCAAGGCAATGCACAGTTTTATCCTTCTTAAACTATCAGCATGGACAACAGGAAAAAATGTATATGTGAAGATATATCTACATACTTGTCAAGGGAAGTTGTAATGGAGATTTCTTAAAGACTTGATCAATATATCCAATGAAAAGCAGAAACCATATGTCCAAGTGGAAAATGTAGAGATACTTTACAATATTTCGTATACAATTGATAGAAACATTTAGAAAAATACAAATGTTTAGAAACTTGAATTTACTAAAAAAAAGTACAATAAAGAGAAATGTCACAATAGACATATTTTTCCTTACTGAAGCAATTAATTGTCTAATTGAACACACCACCATTCCAAGGAATAGTTTGGAATGGCATAAACTACAGAAAAGATATACTTTAATAATTTTTAGAAAGGTTTTTGCATGCTGAATGTTAAGCTAATACCAATAACTTTTAATTTGCCTTTTTACAAACAGCAAAATACCTGAAACGTTATTATTATTATTGACTATAAAACCATATACTATAGCGAGAACTGAAAATTAAACAATTAATTTTACAGAGATAAATAATTGATGTAACTTACCTTTCAGATTCTCACGGTCTAAGGGACTGAACTCTTTTGTCAATATCGATTGACTTCTTACAAAACTCTGGACGTTGAAGGTTCTGAACAAACATTCATATAGCTTTGGTTTTCGTGGGCGTTACCTTTGCATGGATGGAGACATTATATATTCTGAGAGTTGATCAGCTGTTCCGATTCGTTGATACAATTTTCTGCTGTTCGAAATGAATATTCATATAAATATTAGTATTCATGAACAAGTGTAAGTGTCGAAGATGAATTCACTAAACAATACCGATATACCAGCTTATGAGTTCTGCATTATGATATTAAAGTGCAATTTGATAACAGGATATTTTCAGCCCTATTTGATGAATATAATAACGGTATCTAATTATTCCTAGGTGTCCCCCAATTAATGTTGTTCTTAAAAGCCCTAGGGAGCAATAAAGGGTAATTTAATAAATTAATTAAGGCAGTCCTCTAATTGAGGTGTGTATTCAAACAGTGTGTTTTGTGTTTTCTGAAACACAATACACACTAATATTGGTGTATAACATTAAGGAATGGCGCCCTCTTCAATATGTTGCAGTTGAGGGTGGGTATTCAGATTTACTGGTAATTTGTACAGTTTTTTGGGGTTGACAAAGGGTGCTGGTGACCTTGTGTGTGCCGACGCCGTGGCACTCAAACTACAAAAATGGTCAGGTGAAGGTTAAGTTTTATTTGATCATTTTAGTACCTTTCCAACTGCAAGAAACTGTGGTCATTGTGCATCTCGACTGCACTGCAACCACTGCACTGTCCAATACTGGCTTCGCTATAGATATTGGGGATTGAAGCTCCGTTTAAGTTAACAAGACTCTATCCATACCCACCATTCTAGTTATAAGTATTTTAGTGAAATGTTGTGCACTGGATTAAGCCCTGAAAAGCATTATTTCATCCCACCAAATGTGCTCCCACCATTCTTGGTGATGACTTTCCCCTTGATACCAAAACAGGAGGAAGGAGCTTGCCATAACCACTGAGAAATTCAGTGCCATGTCATATCCAGCATGAACCAGATTGCACTTTCCCTATGCCCACATGATCCAACCCATGTTAGAAACAGATTGGGACACCACTGAACTTTGTCAAGCATTTGAGATAAGAGAACATGGGGTGATTTAAGCACTCCTGTATCCTTCAAATGTATCCTTAGACTGAGGTATATGGGGCATGAATTTTACATAACTACATAAGCATATGATGAAAAAATATATATATTATATATATTTATTTGTATATATTATTATAATATATATGTATATTCCCACAAAGATATAATTGGTATTTACCAGAGACTGACAGAAAGTTCCATTAAGAAATTACAGGTACCTTGCTTTAAAGCTGGCAGGCAAGCGCAATAAGATGTCAACATTCAACATGATTAAGGATTAAAACATTGTTACATATCAATTATAAGTGGTGCAGTTGAGAAATAATGACAGCTAGGGTGAGAAAGTACATTTATGAATGGTATTATATTGAATGCACCATAATATCTCACTCATTTAACTATTCCTTTTATCTAGTAACAAATGTTTGTGGGTGAGTAGGTGCACTGGCGGATCCAAGGGGGGCCATGGCCGCCCCCCCAAAGGTGAGCCAAAAAGTGTTTCCCAACATCCGCTAAATCATATGATTGGAAATTAAAAAAATCGAGAGGGATAGCAGTGGTAGACTAGTCTAAACCTTTTCGTTTTCTGGTTTAAAATTAAATGCAGAGCTCCCAACTGACCCGCAATTCGCGGGAATTAGACCCGCATTCTAACACCCAAACCCGCTGACCCGCACAAGCGTCCGAAAAAAACGCATTGTAATTGTCAAGGATACATAAAAAAATTTGCATCAAATTTTGACTTAGCAACCATCATTTCTTTAGCATTTAGCATAATAGAGTATAAAACCTCCTTTACAGCATCATTTGAACCTCAAATTAGCCTATAATTCTTTTCATTGGGGCGAGCAGTGAACATTTTCATGCCAGGGGAAAGAATGAATTATCACCTACTATTCAATTTGTTGATGTTACACACAAACAAATGCATATTTCTCAGAAAATTTTGGGTGACAAAAGCCTTTCTAAGTGCCATCATTTTACATGTAGGCATCACCAGGATTCAAAAAAAATTCAAAAGGGGAGGGGGAAATCCCCTCCCCTTATACCCCTCCCCCCAGGACGGCGATTCGTGGCATGGACCAGCATTTGCCTTCTCAAGAGTTGGGAGCTATGTAAATGTATGAGCATGAGGATTTACAGTTTAACACCATTTTGCAGTTACAGGCTGGTTGTAAGAAATTTATAACCTATGAGAAATAAAATTTCTTGAGAAAGATGATCCCAACTTTGTTTTATAAATATTTTAGAAAATTACACCTGGGAAACATTTTTTTAAGAAGTAAATTAACATCACCATTGTACACTTTTGTCGCACCAAATTGCATCTGAGGGCATTCACCAATAGAAAATTTTGGCAAAAGGGGGCACCCCTCCCCTTAGACCCCTCCCCCATATCACTCTAATGCCACTTTGGCCCCTCCCAAACAAAGGCCCTGGATCCGCCAGTGCCTGTGTAATTGTATCATCCAACTGTTACGTAAATCACAACACAACGCCAGTTTTACCACAAAAGAAAACTTGCAGATCTAGTATTGATTGTTCTAAGACCAACTGGCTTTAAGTTATGTGCAAAATATTAGGTAACCAAAAAAAAATCGTCATTTGCTGCATCAAGGAGGCCTAGGCTATGGTCATAACAAGTAATGTGGCAACAGTATAGGCCTGCAAGCACTCGTAACGTTGTGTATGTGTAGTGTTTTGAACGAGTCGTGTTCAAATTCTTCGATTTCTGTCATCTTTTGGAAAAGCGTGCATTAGAAATCCGTCTTTACTTGTGGTGGAGCAACCTGCAACCACGTATCGACTCGGCATATTTAACAGTTACGAGATAAATTTACGTAGAAACAAAACTTCAAACACCGGAGCACTGCAACAGTGTAATATTGTGTTTTCTCAGACGTTTAAGAATGTAAACATAGCGTCCCGGAAGTGAGCTGAGTTCCTCAACTGACGTCACGCTGCATTACCGTAAATACAACAAGTTTTAGAAAGTTTTTATTACCCTCGAATTTTTGACCGTTTATTCCTCGAGGATGCAAGCTTTGTTTGACACAAATTGGGTATCATTGGAAAGCTACGAGTGTACAGAATACGATGATAAAGAAAAAAAATTCCAGATCATAACCTCTTTAAAACCTGTAAGATCGGATAGTAAAGGATATTACAATCATACAATGTCTCCGATGAAGTTGCAGAAATGTGATACGACCCTGACCTTTTGTATAATTTTTAATTGCCTTTTGGATTGAGAGAACATGAGCATGTGAGTGAAGTTCATTCCAAGATTTTGGGAATATTAGAGTTGAAACAGCGAAAGGAAGAATGTGTAGAGATCCTCGGGGGGAAGTATTATCACCATCGTTAGGGACGAGGTCAGGAAGACCTTTTGGTTCTCAAGCCCAAGATGGCATTCTTGGACTTGTTCTGACTGTATGGAGAGTGTTTGATGCCCTACCCCCCCCCCACACACCCCGGTGGTCCAAACAGACCTTGGACATTTTCTTCACATCCCCTGTCCCGTGGATCTCAGGTTGAGAGAAAGCTGTTTGTAAAGCCTAATTGTGGTTTCAGTGTTAGATCTCCTGTCCACGCAGATATAACGAGCAAAGAAAATGTTTTCTCATTACCAGCATGATGTGTTTGTAAAGTGTCAAACCAACTTGATGCATTGAGAAAATGACTAAAAAAAATGACTAAAATGTCAAATGAATGTTCTTTGGTTGACATATTCACAGGATCTCCTGCCAGACTTGTTTTCTCATTTCGACCACATCGGCATCGAGGTTCACATGTTCGCCTCCCAGTGGTTCTTAACGCTCTTCACTCACAAGTTTCCACTTACCACAGTGTTCCACATCATCGATGTTTTCCTCTCAGAGGTAAAGAAAATATCTTTATCTTACCTATTTTAGAGGTAAAGAAAATATCTTAAACTTACCTATTTCAGAGGTAAGGAAAAGATCTTAATCTTACCTATTTCATTTTGCCATAGTTAGTAAGTTTATCAGAGTTAAAGTTTGATGATGATGTTCCATTAGTATGCCAATGATAGTAGTTGTGAACAACAACAAAACCTACAATGTTGTAAAGTAATCTTTGTTAAACCCCTATCATGAATCACTATAGGTTATTTCCCTTACATCATGAGAGATAGTCATGTACAGTTAACTTTCTGAGGGTACAGTTACCATATTCTTTGGCTGGAAAAGTGGGACACCCTCATTATTACTAACTTAGTTAAGCTATTTGCAGGCGCGTAGTGAGGAATTTGCCAAGGGAGTTCAAAGCCTGTAGGCAAACTATCTAAGCCTAGCGCCACCATGGGTTGGCGCGAAGAAAAGTTTTGCCAAAAATACCTCCCAGATTGCTAGAAATGGCACTTCCCAGGCCTTGTAAGTTGCATCTAACCATTTTCTATTTTGAAATTACTAGCGATATTAAAATGCTCAAGGGCCCCCCCCCTTCTTGGCTACGCGCCTGGCTGTTTGTTCTAACAGTGTTATACTTTAATGCTAATGTTACTAGTAGTTATATCGCGAAAAAGCTATTTACATTAACGATAGTTTAATGATAGCTACATGCAGCAGCTATTGTCTAGCCCATTTTCGACATTTCTTTCAAAGCAAGCTTGTGGGGTTAATGCAGGGCAATCAATCAAAATTTGTGTTTTGGAAATAATGATATCATGTTACCGAAACAGTCTAGTATAGTCATGCTTGCCATACGTGTTACTTTCTTTTGGTTTGCATATTGTAAGAAAGGGAACTGTACATGGGGCTAACACTTGAATGGTGAAACTTTTTAGTAATTAATCTGTCAGCTGAATGATGTAAAAATCTCTTCTCAGTGCAAAGGTCAGAATTGGTCATTGTGGCTGGCCCTGAATAGATTAGAGTGTGTTAATGCACTGTGTATGTTATATGGCTGTGTTTGTAACCTGGGGATATGAATTTAATAAGCCATCTTCCTTGCATAATTAAACATTTAAACAAGATCTGAGAGCTCCCTCATTTATTATTACCATCATGCAGTAGCTGTACTAAAGTAACATCTCAACTTTTTCATCTTTTTTCATACAGGGCATGGGTGTACTTTTCAACGTTTCTATAGCTCTCCTAAAGGTTAGTATGTGTTTAAATCTTTTTATTGCATGAATGTTTAAATAATTACGCATTCAAGGACACATGTTAGCCCCTTCCAAACCTCTCCCCCTCCTGCTCCTCCCCACCCCCCCACCCTAAATGCCCTATCATACTGTACATACTCACCTGACTGATAGTAATGAACCACTGACAAGTGATAAAACAAATCATTTATTTCAGTCGATCGATCAATCAATCAATCAACCAAGGTATGAATATAGAACTTGATATCCAATGTCCAAGCAATCTCAGTGTCACTTAGAGTTGATCAATCAATCAAGGTATTAATATAGAGCTGATATCCAATGTCCAAGCAATCTAAGTGTCACTTAGAGTCAAGAAAGTGCTCTTGAGAACAGATTTGAATGTAATTTTGTAAATCATCACTGCTCTTCAGCAGTGACTTAATTTTTCTGTTTTTGCTATCTTAACAACACAATGGACCAAAGAAACACTTTTCATTTTGTTCGGTTTTGTATCGATTTGTTCTAGGCATCGAAAAAGGAGTTGTTGGGTCAAGACTTTGAAGGTATCTTAAAATACTTCAGGGTTACCTTACCAAAGAGGTATCGTACAGAAGAGGCTGCCTTGGAACTGATTCAGCTTGCCATGTCTACTAAAGTAAGTGAAAAACTGTTAAAACCGTTAAAAACCGTACCTTTTGAAGGTAAGAAGTAATTCTGCTAGCTGCAAAAATGGTTGTGCAGCTCTGGTTAATAAAAATGGGTATGAACAAAGTAGTGTTAGAATATTAATTCTGATTCTAAGCATCTCACAGGTGTTGATTTTTTTTTTGGAGGGGGGGGGTGGGGGATGGGGGTGATGGGGGACCTTGTTTGCATGTAGCCTGTTAAATTATGTTAGATGCCTTGGGTATGATTCATGGTGCAAATGGTGATGCGATTTATGCAGGGTGAATCCAAGTATTGCAAGGAATTAATTCAATCATTTTAAATTTTAAAATATTGTTTATCTACCGTGTGATCTAGTTTATATGAGATCCAATCCCTAAACTTTACCAACACTGGTAAAGTAAGTGTATCAGCCTAGTCCATCTGAATTTTGTTACTTTTCAGACGATGGAGTTAATTTTACCACAGAGCTGCTTGAACATTTTGCAGCTAGAAGGAGTACTTCTTACCTTGGAATGAGTACTCTTTTGTTAATAACTTTATAATGTTGGAATACATTTTTGAAAGAACATTTTTGCTAGTTTTTTTTATCTGACTCTTATTTCACAGATTAATAGCAAAAAGCTGAAGAGGTATGAAAAGGATTTTTATGCAATCAAAGAAATGGAAGAAAGAGAGGATCCCATGTCCCGGATGGAGGTGAGATGAACATTTATCTGCTATTATCTGTCCATCGGTCTGTAAGATGTGTCTGTCTGTCCTGAAAACTCTTTCATCCCATTGTTCAAACCACGTATATATGTTAATGTAATGAATGGTCGTAAAAGTTTGACTGACTCAATCTTACAGTTTAATTTGTGCGAGGAACCGATTGAAGCTAGAGTGAGGTATCATGGGGATTTAACAACTTACTGAATAACAGATCATCAAGCCCTCCCCCCCCCCTCACTCCCCAGACACATACCGCAGGAAATTATTTGTATGTAACACCTCACAAACTCCCACCAGGAAGTGTTGGTCAGTGCATCCCTACATTTCAGATTGTGCAGGAAACCAATCAAGGCTAGCTTGGGATTTATCAAATAACTGTGTGAAAGATAAATCCACCACCCATCCATCCCCCCTCCCCCTCCCAACCTACCCCCACATACAAAATCATGCAAATGCACTGGGGGGGGAGCGGGAAGAAGAGAACTACATTTTGTTTTTTATGATTATTATTATTACTATTTCTTCAGAGAGAGAATAAATC
The DNA here is from genome assembly GCF_037975245.1 of Apostichopus japonicus. Classification (NCBI taxonomy): domain Eukaryota; kingdom Metazoa; phylum Echinodermata; class Holothuroidea; order Aspidochirotida; family Stichopodidae; genus Apostichopus; species Apostichopus japonicus. The sequence continues at coordinate 15,249,708 of NC_092582.1, read as the reverse complement.
TTTGGTGAAAAGCAACATGAGATTAGAGCAGGAGAATGATGAACTTGCCCACGAACTCATTACCTACAAACTTGCCATGGAAAAGCAGCTGGACAACGTAAGTGGCATCTGATTTCAGGAGGGAGGGGGGGGTAGACAAAACTAAGGAAGGGTGAAAGGAAGGGTGATGAATTTATAGTCCACAAACTTTTAACCCCATAACTCAGTATCTTCCATGATGATGGACCCACCAGACCCCCCAGATCGATGCTCCAAAGCTAGGTTGGAATACGGACTTGGTGTTAGAAACAAGAACTCAATCAATCTTCTTCCAAGCTCGGAAAAGCTTTAGACAACTTTTTCCGATATCTAGCTAAAAGAATCCTGCGACCGACTGAAAAAAATTTAGCAACTCACTTTTGGGTCATGCCCCGTAGTTTGTGAACTGTGTGGGTGTGTACTGTAAGGGCAATTCAGCTTAACTTGTATGTACTAAATGTATTTAATTAATTGTGCTTGAATTTTATTGATAGGTGATTTAAGGGTACAGAAAGGGGAAAAGAAATTAAGTGAAAAGAGCTTCAGGCTATGAAGAGTGGAGAAAACATTTTTAAAAGAGAATTCAGGTCACCGAGGTGATGGTAGACGATTTACTGGAGAGGAAACTTTTAGGTTGAAAAAGAAGGATAGAGAAGAATGTAACAGAAAAGGAGTTGAAGAGATATTAATATTAACTTAGTTAGATTAATGCTAAAGATCACTGATTAGTTTTTATTGGTAAGGTTGGTAAAGAATGTTCCTTGAAATGTGACAGCATTATAAGGGAGGCGGCCGGTGGGGGGGTCTGAGTTAAAGTTTATTGGGGGGTGGGGTGTTGTCAAGAAATTGAGGATTGTGCAGTGCATGTTTGTGTCACAAAGCAGGTGCTTGAGAGGAATAACAAGCTTACTGGTAGATATTTGTACTTCACTCAAAGATGAAACTTGATGCGGAAAGGGTTCGGAGGGGGGGGGGGGGGGGGATGGAGGGGAAGAAGTAGAAATATAGAAAGTTACAGATCTAGAGAATAATAATGAGTCTGGTGTTTTGTCTTTAACATTCAGGAAAGAGACAGAGTGTTGGACTTTGACAAGGAAGTCAAATCCTTAAAATTACAACTTATGGAGTTTAAAGAAGAGAATAACCATTTAGAGTCGGAAACTTGTAAGGTAAGCAATCACCCCAACCTCCCCCCCCCCACCCTGAAACTGCTTCTTTCCATTTGGTTTGAAAAAAATTTCAAGGCATTAAAACTTTTGGTCTTTCTAAATTACGAGACATTCTGCTTATCTCCCATTCATATGTAGTTGCTTCGTGACATAGAGTATAAAATTGACTTGCAGGCACAATACTTGTATCATAATTATGAAAATAGTAGTGTACTGTGAAGGAACCTGCCCCCCCCCGCCCCCTGGAACGGGTCAAATAAGGTTCACTCCTACTGTATTTGTTTCCGGAGAAAAGATGAGACATTTTTCAAAGGACCAGCATTAAGTATGGATCTAGAGCAAAAGTTTACAAATTGTTCTGGTTTTTTGTTTTTACTTTGTCATGAATTAAATGGATTGTATATCATAAACAAAAATATAAATGTTGATTTGGTAATGCTAAAACATGATAGTTTATTATTTCATACTCATCACAAATGAAGCTGTTAGTCTAAATATTTGCCCGAATTATTTGAATATTTCATTTCATTTCATTTCATTTATTTGTTTTTCACAACATGCATTTAAACGTTTACAAATAACAAGTAACAATAAGTAGTAGTGGATAATACATGAAGTGAAGGAAGCGGAACAAAAAAACCCTTGCGGGCTTGACGGGGTGCTTCGCTCCCTAAAATACAGAGAAAGAGACCAATCAAAGTACAGCAAAGCAAAATACACAATTTCAAACAATAGGACAAAAAGACCATAACAAAACAATAACACCCCCCCCCCGCAAAAAAACAAAAACAAAAAACAATCCAGTGCATCTGAACACCTGAGTTTGTACAACAAGTTGGAGTCTTTTCAGTTACTTGTCAAGAGTTAGTATTTGACTTCAGAAGGGAAGATAGATGTGGAAGCAATATAAAATTTACAAATGTAAATACAGACAAACACACCTTTGTGATAGGTTTGCTATTAACCCATGTGCTCGTTTCACCACTCAGTTAGAATTGAAACAAAGGGCAAAGTTACAACGAAGTCTTATCAAGGCAAAGCAAAGACGTGGGATGTTTTGTGTTTTTTTCTTTATATAAGGGATTTTGTGAGATGTGTATGTTTATATCATGAGAGCGTGGTGGCCAATTGGCTAAGGCGTCGGACTCGTGATGCAAGGATTGCTGGCTCGATTCCTGCCTAGTTCATTGCGTTGTGTTCTTGGGCAAGATGCTTTATCTCACTTGCCTTTCTCCACCCAGGGGTTAAATGGGTACCTGTGACGTAACTTGTCATTGGGCGCAGTATATAACTGCTGCCGACTGGAGGGATTGTCTCTGGGACAGGTTATCATTGACCAGGGGTACTATAACGTCTGTTAAGCGCTTTGAGACTTATCGCTGGTATAAAGCACTGTATACAAAGCAAATATTATTATGATATTATATATTATATATATTATCATTTCAAGGTCAAAGAGATGTACAGGGAAGTGACAGAAAAAGCCGAGGCTGATCTCCAGAAATACAAACGAAACGAAACCATCATCTCCGAATACAAACAGATCTGTTCGCAACAGAGCGAGAGGTTGGAGAAATTGCAACAAGAGAGGAGGGACGATCTACTTCATCTCAAGGTATGTCAGCCGGTCTTGGAGAAAATGACCGTTTGGTACACCTCTACGTATGTTATTAAATTTGAAGGAAAACCTGTGGGTAAAATATGACTTTTGTAGAATGTTAAAGAGATATTCCAGTGGCTGATGTCCATTGCTACAAAAAAAAATATTGCTGGACACTTTCCCCATCTTTAGGTTAAAGACATATCCTCGTAGCATATTTTGCTAGGAGATGGTATGAATTTTCCAAAATTATGTCTCATTTTGTGTATGATGTCATCACAGCAATTAAGTTGAAAATTAACATTTTTTCTTCATCATATTTAACCCAACTATTCACAGAGGAAAATATTACTTCAAGAAAAAGTTGAAGCTGCAATTTTTGCAATAAAGACGACATTTCAGATATACAGCATATCATAATGCTCAATATTGTGAAAGGAAAATAAGCTGTAGAAGCAATACCATCCAACATCTTTTATCCCTGTTTCCTATGAAGTATGAAATATCAAGCTTAACATTCTACCAGACTTCAATCTTCAAGTCACCCCATCAGTTTCCCTTACTTCCAGATAAGAGGAGGCTCCTCAATGCTGACCATTATTGGCATAGTAGATAAGTCCTACCCTCTACCCCCTCCCAACCCCCTCCCTCCCCCACTCAAGTCCACCCTCCCTCTCTTTCTCTCCGCTTTGATCAACTCTAACTTTGATCATCAATTATTGAGGTGTAACCATAAAGTGGGTGGTTGCCAAAACAAATGTTCTTCCTGTGGATTTTTTCAGACATTGCAAAATTTATCTTCGGTTTTCGGAGAGATCGATTAAGTTATTTTTCGTTTTCTTATCATGAAGTCCATAGCTCAAGCTAGAATTAATGTACTCTGAGCGTTGATTATGAAGGGTGTGGTTCTGGCATGTCGTGGCTTGGTCCCCAAGAAAACAAGAAAGATCGTGGGCCGTGGCCTAACAATGACAATACACTTATTATTATTTTTTTTTATTTATCTATTTTTTGTTTTTGTTTTCTCGATCTACAGTCAAAACTGCAACCTTGCACCAAGTGCGCCAACTACATCAGCGAGGACGGGAAATTAGTCGAATCGATCCGAGACGTGGTGGCCGGCGGAGAGGTGCAGGAGAACGACCAGTTGAAGAAGGCCCAAACGACCATCAAGGACCTCGAGATGGAGCTGGCGGCCACCAAGCTGGAATTGGTCGAATCTCAGTGCAAATCGCAAGATCTCGAACACAGGATAAACAACTGCGACCCGTCCAGAAATAGAACAGACAGCTGGATGATGAAAAAGATTTCCTCGTTCACCGCCGCCAAGAAAGAGTAATCCATTCAGGTTTTGTTCTTTGTCTCCCTCTCGGGGGTGGGGCAGGGGGAGGGGTGGTGTCTATGGGTGGTAGCTCGGTAAGTTCTCAAAAGCGCAACAAATTGGTTTTTATGACATCACACCCTCACATTTTAAAAATGTAAAAGATATTCCTTACCCAGTTTGCATGTAAAAGAGTCTGCTGAAATCATATGTCTGTAATTTGTCTTCTATTTTGGTTTTTGTAGGGGTGGGTTGGGGGTGGGGGAAGGGGTGGGTTGGGGAGGGGGATTATTTGTTGGCTAATGTAAATAGTTGTTACTCCCATCCCCTACCCACCCCCCCCCCCCTTCTAGGCCAAACATTATCTGACTGCAGCCAGCCTGTTTTAGGGAGCTACCATTTTCAAGATATCACTGGACATGTTTTGCTTTATCCTGTCTTACAAGTACATCCAGCTGGTGGATTAGCAATGGTTGTTCAGACTGTTGGGTAGTGTTGACAAAAGTTATATTAAATACAATAGAAGAGATAAAGAAAGGCAAATTGTCAATTGAAACACTCCATCAAGTTTTCTCAACCTTTACTGAGATTGATCTTTCTAGCATTTTATCTGTTACCGTTTTTCATGTAGCTATCGTTTAAGATCACTTTTTGGCACAAAGAAAACAAGGAAACCCTCTAGTTAGACCCACCCCTTACCCTCCCCCCCCCCCCCCCCTTCTGGCATCCCACAAGCCTTCAACAATTTTCCTGCTTTCCTCAGATAAAAATGAGCTTGATAGACAAAACAGATCGCTAGGATTGTAGCTGAATATTGGTAGTGATTTTAAACGGTAGTTTTGATCTCGATTAAATTTGTAGATAATTTGAGGAAGTAACATCTATTAAGGCTACTGTACTTGACAACCTGCAGCCTAAGCTGTTAGCCTAACATGGTTATATGCAGTACTTCAAGCACATCATAGTTTGGTGATAATCACAAGTATCATCAAACATTATGAATATATATATTTTTTTTTTGTAAGTAATGATCATTCACTACTCATACATAATGAACTAGAACATAATATACTAACTTTTTTGTCAAAAGTAGGTGATATTTTTATCACCGAAGCTAGCGTTCCAGAAGTGAAATAAAATTTTGAATAACCTGATCTGTGCCAAATTTCCAGAGGGAAACAAAAGTTGGAAATGATTTATTTAAAAATTATTTTACATAAAACAAATATATTTGCACAAGAGTGTATCCTTTGGATTCAAAACTTCTATACCTAAAATGTAATAGGGTACCAAAAAAAAATCACAAGTTTTCATGATTTTGTTAGTATTGTTTCTTCAAAAATTGACCTTAAAAGTCATATGAGCAATCTGTTTTTAAAAAAAAGTTATATATTAAGTTGGAGGGAAAACTACCATTGGTCTGACAATGTGAATAACAAATAGAGGGAGGCAAACATAAATTGGTTGGACAGTCATCAAACGTTGTTTGTCAGAGAGAGAGGGTGGGGCTGGCGGTGAGAGTGTTGTCATGCGCATGTTCAATTGAGAAGTTATGTTTGATTTAATTTTTAGTAAATTTATTTGAAAGTTGACTTAATGTAGGGTTTGTTTTAGTTGTTGTAATATCTGGATGAGATACAATTTGGCTGTGTTCTCTGATGACATGGTAGGCAGAACCTATGGTATGGTGTGGTTGAATTGCTCAGGTCATGGTATCCCTGGTGTTACGGTTGACATGTAACTTTGATTTTGTTAGTGGTAACTGGCTAGTTTGTGTGTGACATTTACTTTTATTTTTATAAAAGGGTACCCCGGTGTTTGAACACGTACCCCTAGCCTAAGCAAAGCGACATTGGTTAATAGAGGTCCCCACAAAGTTAGAACCCGATAGTCCCAGTGGTTCCTGGTTTACAAGGTACCGCAGTATATTTATTGGTACCACCAGCAAGACAAGTTGTTGATTAACAGAGATCACCTCCAACCTTAGGACCGGGTTCAGTTGTGACATATTGGGCAAGTTTACCATATCGTCTGACTTACATATCCCATTAATTTATAATGAAACCACTGCCAAAATTTGATTGGACTGGATAGTACCATTAGCAGATAGTAGGGCCTGTATTCCTCAAAAACTGATTTTTTTTTTTTTTTTTTTTCAAAGGAATTTTTGTCATATCTGTCATTTTGGTAGGACATAAAATAGTCTCCAATTTTTCATGAAGCAAACCCTTGATTTGCTCCCAATTGTCAACTGAAACTAAAAGGAAAAGTTGCAAGCATTGTCGTAGATTGGGGGGGGGGGCGGGGAGGGGAGGGGAGGGGAAGGAATTTAGGAAGATAATTTTTACTTTTGTTAAATTGATGATAATTATCATAATTTGCTATGTTGTATATGTCGCTCTGTTCTGTAGATATCCATTTCATACCAAAGAAGGGAGAGGAATTCCATTTTTTTTCTCTTTTTGTTTTGGCATTATAACCCCTTGGTTGGGCACTTGGGGTGCATGACTTGGATATAACTTCATATCCTTGCAGGTGTGTTTAAGGGTTGATGTACAATTAAAAGTCTTCTTTGGAAACGTAGAGAAAATATTGTTAAACGGTTGACACTAACTTTTAAATTTGATAGTCGGTGGTCTGCCTTCCTGTGGTGCTAATATCTGTCTGTCTGTGATTGTGAGTGTGTCTGTCTGTCTTTAAGTATGTATTTAGGGGTGTATGTATGTATGCCCTGTTTTCACACGTTTTCAAGTCAATATTTCATGTAACATTACACAGTCATCCAAAACATAAAGACGTTTAAAAATCATTTAAAATGAAACTGTCAACTCGTATCAAATATTTTTTTTGTTCTTCAAAACTTTTCTCAAGATTTAGCAACTTTCCAACTTAATTATCCAGAATATAACCGTGAATCATCCTAAGGGTCAAGAAATTAAAATCTGGCATAATGTCCCAGTTTTTCCTTTTGCAAAATAATTCACATGCTAAGAACAAAAACCATAAGGTACGTACTACTTATTAATATAAAAATGTTACTTGAAACTGATTCACTGCAAATTTGTTTAAAATGTCTCAATTTTGAGTTGGATTCATTTGGTGTCCTTTACTAATTTAAGAGTAGATACTTAACTTTAACTACTATTTTTTTTCTTTCTCCCTCTTGTCTCTCTCTACATCCTAACCAGAGACCATCAAAAAGGTGTAAAACCTCTCTTGCACATCTAGGTAGAGGTTGTCATAAATATTTTTTAAATTATATGAATCTTACATGCAAACAGCAGTTTTCAACCATTTCTCAGATAGGGGTTCAGGCATTTTTTTTCCTTTTTTTCTTCATGGGAAGAGGGGCAGATGTTGGGTTGCAGGGTGTTTGATCACCCAATAAGATTTTAGAAAGAACTTCATGCCTGAGGACATGGGCATCTGGTTGGTCTCTCGCAGCTTGCCTCAGCTCTTCAGCAAAGTGGTTACAACCTGTTCCCATAAAATATGTGCAAATACGTGCAAAAAAGCAGCTTTCAGCCATAAAAACTCAGATTTGAGTTCAGGCATCCTGTATTAAATACAATACAAAGTCACTATCTAAATGGGGTTAAACTTACTGCCAGAAACCAGAGATTGGAATCAGGGCTGGTGAAAGGGAACAAGTTTCATACTTGAGGCCTTAAACTTTATTTACAGGGTCAGACGAAAATGTATCTTTGTTTTTTTTTTGTCCTTAACTTTTGGTGGGAGAAGGGGTGTGAACACCCAACAAGATTTGAGCAAGAACTTTATGCCTTTACATGGGCATCTGGTTGGTTTATCGCAGCTTGCCTCGCTTATTCGGCAAAAGCAGTATACAAGGGGATAATGGCCTCTGTTGCCGCAAACTCTGTGCAAGTAATCATATACAAATAGCTGATAGGGTCAGTTTATTATTTTATTTTTTCTGTACAAATTTAGCTAGATTGTACAATAATTTAATATACCTCTTTTCTTCTTTATTTTGAATAAATTGCATTAGTTTTTTTTTTCATTTTGTTATCCTGAGATTGACCTAGGCATTTAGCTATAAAAATTTATGTTTTTTTTTTCTTTTCTTATAATATATTATGATTTTTTTTGTATTGTTTGTTTTGTTTTTGGTAATTAGGACTGCTTGCATACATCAGTAATACATCCTTCTCAGTTTAATTATACCCCCCCTCCCTGCCCCCACAACATTCACTTTCTTAAATTGTGGTATGCTCTCATGATGTAATATTACACAAAACGAAAACTTAAAAAATAAAATAAATGAGGCGAATTACCGTGTGTGATTGTGGATGGGTACATGAAAGTATTCTAAATTTTACAATAGTTTTGTGTAAGTTTCACTGGTAGGTATAGTCTGCATATTAAGCAACAATTGTTACCCAATATTTTAAATTTGCTTAACTCTAACATGTAATTTTCCTTGTAACAAAAACAAATCAGTGACTCTTATCAGACAGATATATCAAGAACACTGTAGTACAATATTATCCTCTTATTATTTCTTTTAAAAGAGCTGTTTCAACCCCTTTTCAGTCGAATTCCATTTTTCGGTGTTGGTAAGAAACATGTCTATCTCTCACTGAGAGATATGTAGCATAAATTTTGGGGTCAAATTTGCCTTCCCACACCTCACCCACCCCACCTCGCTCTTACCACAACCACCTTGAAAAAGCTTCAGATAACGTTTATGGGTATCTTCCACTCCCCTCATCTCCAAACCAGTCCTGCACTCATGCTGCACTTCTGTCGCCATTAGTAATTGCCATTTGTTGCTGGTTCCATGTTTAAGTTGTTCATTCAATGTATTTATGATTTTTTTCCCAATTAAAGTGTATAACATGTGCAAGTGAACTCTTCTTTGTAAAAGTAATTATATGTTTTACCTGCACAGCAGGTAGTCATTTGCATATGCATCGCACTGTTGAATATGCATTTTTGATGATATTACAGCTCATTAAAGGAATTCCTCTAGACAAAATATATAATAAGATGTATTTAAGATGAAATAAAAATTACTGTATGATAAATGCAGCTGTTGTTACTGTACCTTGTAACCACGTGATCATTTAATGCAAGACCAAAGGCTGCCATTGGACGGACCCGCTTGATATGAAAAGAATAAAAGAAAAGGGGAAAAAAAAAAAACATTGTAAATTTGTTATCGAAGACTTTTTGCAAAGTGAAGAATAGACGTCGTATTTATTGAGATCACCGTTTTTCTTTTCAATCGAAATCTATTGTAGATTTTACCTTCTTTCTTTCTTTCTTTCTTTTTTAAGTGTAACAAAATATGGTTGTTTATCTCCAATTTATGTACAACGCTGATGACGTCACAATAAAATAGTGATACGTCATGCACAACAAGGGATGTTGTTTCCTTTCATTTTATTTTGTTTCCGGAATCATCTTCCCCTCCTCCCCTAGTCTTCGTTTATAGAACAATAAATGTATGTTGTTGCGTGTTAGTAGTAGTATGTAGATCTTCTGCTCTCTCTCTCTGGTCTCTAACCCTGCCCTCCTCCCCCCCCCCCCTCCCGTTTCCTCTCCTCGTCCCTCCCGTCTGCTCTCCTCTATATACACGTACGAGTGAGCAGTGGGAGGGGGAGGGTGGGGGGTTGGTATGCTGGTTCATAAATCAGAGCACTTTTTATCTTCAAGAGTGCATATCGCCCAACTTACGAGGCCAATCCTAGCGTATCCATGCAACCGTCCCTTGGAATTTGGTATGGAAAAAGAGAGTGTTTAAGACAAGTAAAAAGGGAATCAAAACCTCTCAGCATCAGTCAGTGGGATCCGAAGATTGATTTTTTATTACAACAAGACTTGGCTATTCAAGTTAAACAATTAACTACCAATTCGAATATATTAATACAACCTCTTTCGAAATGTTTGATGCAATGAGCTATGGCCATAATCACTAAGGGAAACCAGAAAATGTTGGAATTTCGAAGGACTCCAGACATTTCGAAAGAGATTGCTCCGTCCAACGCTTGCCATAATTCCCGGGGCTTGAAAGTAGACCAGGGAGTCGGCTACGATTAAAGCTGGTCTGTCACACTTTTTACCTCTACTGGTCCGTACTGGAACATTTCTTTAGGCCTATATTTAATCTGTACGACCGTTTCAGAGCGTTATACATAGGCCTATATATAGATCAGCGATTCTCCTGCCGGAGACTGCATGCTTTATTTACATGGCTCTATATGAGTAGGCTATTTCTGATTCAGCTGGGATCAGTTTTATTAGCTGGAAGTGCAAGGGTCCATCGATCCCTCCCGCCCCCGCCCCCACCAGTCGGGGTCGAGGGACATATCCCGGAGCCGTAAGAGCTGCGGAATTTTCGAATATTTCTTGTTCTCTTATATTGATTTCGAAGCATTAGATTCCCGTACAAGCCTGGCATGTTCTTCAAAACTGAGATCTCTTTTAAGATTAGTGTGTCCCCTTTAATGATTAACATGCCGCAAAGGTTACTTCTAAAACATAACAGCAGGTAAAGGATATCTTAACCAGATGTTCAACGAGCGAAGTTGAATGTCATTTACAGCCTTGATATGTACACCAGGCTCGGGATAATAACTGCTATAGCGTAACTCGATTAGTTTATATATGGTGAACTAATTCCGCTACTGTGTTATTATAATATAGCGTGCATATGTATATTTGAACGCGTGGCATACAAACAGAACCAGACTAGATAAAACCACGCCGCCTTTAGGTCTTAGATCACATAGTACAGCATTAACCATAAGATAGAGTATATATATATATATACGTGTTCTGATCATTTTTAAAGTACTGCACAACTTGGTTCGATTGTTCTTTTTTATTAATTTTTCGAGCTTTCTGGATACGAAACTTTGAACCGACTTTGAGAGAGAAAATGGGAGCAGTAAATATCTTAGCTATTATTCTTGGTCTGCTGTTCGTCTGGGCAGGAACCGTGAAAGTTGTACCGATCAACCCCTTTGACCATGGATATGATGTGATGGTGAGTAAGGGGTTCTTTGGTAGTTCTTTAATGCCTATATTAACGAGATTTTACCGGCAAATTGAGAAAATCTATAAAGTGGAGCTGGTCTGCTGGTAGAGACTCACCAAGCTTGCAAGTTTCACATTGGCTATAAAAAATACTGTTGCATTGTAATTTTGCATTGACATAATAATCACACTGAGTAATGACGAATGAGTGGATACATGGGGGCTTGGATAAAAGGGGGGTTGGAATGCGGTGTTTCCTCTTGCTGAAGCTTCCCTTGTCGGACCTTTCTTTAAGTGGGAGCTCTGACAATATGGAAAGTGGGATGGGTACGTGTGACCGGTTGGGGGGGGGGTAGGGCAGAAGAGAGCTCGGAAAAGTGGGGAAGGGGAGGTAAATGGTTGCATACCTGGGATGCTAGTGGATCCCGTATAGCTTCGCACTGAACATTTCAAGTGGAAGCTATAAAATGTACCGTACTCAATGTGTAGGCCTATGACATGGGATATTTTAGACTTGCCTGATTGGACGTACCCAATGTTCCACCAGTTTGTCACTGATTATATTCGAACTCCCAAAAAATAAACCTGACTTGGTCTACTAAATGAGAATGAAGACAGGTCCTGCGACACCAAGGGTGAAGGGCAATCATCCTTAGGGTAATGACTTTTATGTAGACGATTTAACCCATTACATCTTTGGATATAGCCTATTGGTCAAGACTCCTCCCCATGCAACCCCAATCCCACCCCTACCCCCACGTACTCATATTTGGATACTGTGTGGGGGGGATGGGGGTCGTGACCGAGACCATTTCCGACATTCTCCCTGACCGTCCTCAATTTGTATAGAGGGCCTCAGAATCTTTTCAATGATATTAATGCCACCAGGAGGAATTATCCAGGGCGGAACTCATTACTACAAATTTGATTTTTTTTTTGCCCCTTCTTCTTTTTTCTCCCACAGAGTGAAGAATTCGTACGCTATGCAACGGTATCACCATTAAAAGCTATTGGTCTCGACCTATCACCTGACTTGTATCGCACAATCGTCGGTGTCATCGAAATAATGGCTGGGTGTCTGCTAGCCTTTGGGCGCTACCACTACCGGCTCCTGAGTGCAGTGGATATCATTTGTATCATGAACGGTGCTATGTATACTTTGTACGCGCTCGGAGATAGTCTCGTCAATATTCTTCCAGCTTTTGTGTTTGAAATTTGCGCCGTTTTAATTCTTGTGTTCCGTAGTGGTTTAAAGAGAGGAGCTGGGGAGCCAGCACCATTACCAAATCAATCAAAAAAGAATAAAAGAAACTAGATTAATTTCATAGTCGTGAATGATAGACATGTATTTGGCCAAAAAAAAAATCAAAAACAAAAAAAAAACACAGAAAAAATACATCATATTAGAAATCATTTTTATCTGGGTATTTGGATGGGTTTTATTTTGTTTTGTCGGGAGTTATATTATGCCTTTAATCTGAAGGAGAAGCAAAAACCATCTTTCCCATCATAGGGCCACGTGTAGGTTGAAAACCTTCTAATTTGCATATTTTCGAGGTGAATTATGAACAGGTAACGGCAATAACAATAATAATGAGAAGAAGAAAGTCAAGACCAAATGTAAGACCGTGTTATGAAAACTAATATGTTTAGATTCAGCATTTGCAAAAACCTCCTCTATGCAGTTAATATAAAGCATCCATGATCATGAACTAATAACTGGAGCGCATGGGACTCGATGTTATCATATTTAGACTTGTTCAAGTCATCTTTCATTTTGAGCGTGGATAAAGTTATTAGTGAGATATCTCTCAAATTGAATCATGTTTGCTTGCTATGTATATGGACAAGCTGTTCATGAAAAAGTAGTACTTCTATCACACTGACTAATGATGATGCTTGGATTTGCTTCTCCAACAAATTTTTTTTGTTTATTGCAAATACAGGGTGTTGGGATATATAGCTATTCTTCAGTGCAGTAATCGCACGGTAGCCTACGTTTAATGGGTAGGAAAAGATTTAGGGAATTTGTTTCGACATGGTTGGTGGGGAGGGGGGGGGGGCGGGGGGAGGCGGGAGGTCGACAAAGTTGATGTCGTTACTTAGCAGAAACAGGTAATGCTTTCTCCAAGATCTGGATAAGGAGAAGCCGACAAATACTAGTGTCAGTGGTAGGGTTGGTGATACAGGTGGTGTGAGGGTGGGGGCGCCAACCATAAATCTGCTCCTGGTGTTTTAATTGAACTGGTTAGAGTATACAGTTTTGATGTACAGTGATGCAATATACTAACGTTTTAATGAAACTGATAGGGATCAGTGATGACAAATCCCCATTTTTAGTACTGTTAGCAATTTCTATTAAATTCTGCAACAAAAATGAACTTATACGGTACGTCTTCCCTGCAATTATTATTATGCTATTTTATCATGTTTTCTTTGCGTTAATTGAACTTTTGCACTCATTGCTTAGCATTTGTTTTTCATTTCTAAATCAGAGAATGCATTTATTTGCAGGAGTCATTTCTCTGGCCGTCCCGAGCTTAAGTTTGCCTCAGAAATCGCGCATCGTCAGTTTCTTGCATCAATGTCACAATTATTTTTCTTTTTTATATGTTACATATCTTACGAAGACTGTGGTCCTTTTTTCACTTATCAAACTTGAAGATATCATAACATAAAGCGAATACATCACTAAAATGGAAGATGAAGTGAAGCCTTGAGTATAGCTATGCATAATGGGCGGATCCTGACTGGGCGATCAAACTTCAGACACGCCCATTTTAAGGAGAGAATTTTCTTGCCTTCAGTACTGTACCCAATTTGAGTCTCTGCCACTGTCTATTCGAGGCCGTCTATGGGATCAGGCCCCAACTATGCGCATGTTTATAAACCTCTTAAAGCACACACGTCTTGCGCCTGAATATTCCAGATAAATGAATGAATGGATGAATATGAATGAATATGAATGAATAAGAATGAATATGAATGAAAATGAATAAATATGAATGAACATGAATGACTGAATATGCCAGATAGTCATATAATGATCACTAGTATTTCGACTTCAGCAAATAATTCCCATCCACTGACAAAGAATTTGCCCTCGGTGAGACTATCAACTAGTTTGTCATTTGAACATCGCTCAATTTCTACAAGAAATGTTCAGGTCTGATTCCCCTATAGAAATGTTCTATTGAATTTGTGTTAGAAAATTTTCATTTATTTAAATTTCATGGCAGTACAGGTGACAATTACATTAATATTATTCGATAAATATATCATTGTTATTATTACATTAAGAAAGTATGAAAGAGCAATGCATAATCGATACGTCATCGGTTAATATTGGATACAGCTGTACTGGTGAAAGGCTTCTTGGATTAGTCTAGTATCCAGAGCACCTCATGAACTCCCCCCTCCCTCCGGTGTGGGGGTGGGGGGCTCCCGCACTCACCTCCTCCCGTCTTGTCAGGCCTGCTGGTATCAACAGGTCAAAAACAGACAACAATTGTTCATGTTGGCGGTTGACGACACCATCTAGTAATATCAAGGGTACGCTTATTACTTTAGGTTTACCACGGTATTTGCATATTATTTGCATATTATTAAAACCGTATCCGATAATCAACAGTGACTTTTTGAGATGGAGTGAGCATGTGAACCAAAGAGTTTGACCGGCAGTTTATCTGTTTATGTAGGAACGTTATATTTAAATTTGGATGAGATAATGCAATAAAAGGAATAATAATCTTTTGTTATATTTTGAAATATTGTTAAATGTGTCTTTTTCACTTATCCTTAATTTTTATTTGAAGCAGAAACGACTTTCTTGAGGAGCGCTATCGATAAGCTAATACTGAATATTGAGGTGTCGAAGGTTAGTTGAAACTTCCATGTAGCTAGTGTCAACATTGCAAACAAAAACCTTTTGACGTGTGTAAACAAAATCCCTCACACCTGAATGATCACATATTTTAAGACTATTACATCCACGAGTATAACATAAGGGAACCTCAATTTATTTTCTCAATCATGTGTGTGCAAATTTCTTTCTTGCTAGTGTTACATAGAATATTGCATCGTCAATGATAGCAACTCCATTGGTTGTTTCGACAAGTCAACCCAGTATACAAAAGTTACTGCACTATAGTGTGTTCATTATAGTTTGCTAAGAGATGTACCGACGTTAGACTACGTCAGAGGAGTCGGGGTGGGGTGGTGGGGTGGTGGGTGGTGGGGTGGCAGGGGAAGAGAAACAGCATTGGGCCAGGGCCGTCAATTTGGGAGCACTGGAAAATATTGAGTTGACCCGGTTAACAATGGGACAAAGCATAGAGTATAATCATTTCATAAACATTTGAAAGAGCCTATAACGAAGAGTGACACACCTGTTGCCATGGTGACTCTGGCATGCTGTGTTGATTTTAGTTCCAAAATTTCATCCATGCATTTGCTCAAGACTTGTAATGCTATATTGCGCAATTCAGATGGAGAAAATACTTGATTTGGTTCCGGAATTAATTTCTTACGACACGATCGTCTCTACCAACGCAATCTACCGGAAATTTCACAATATGTACAACATAAACAAATAACAAATATGTATTATTGGTAAATTTTCCGGCAAGTTTCGTTAGTCGAGACCACTAGTGTTTTGTATGAGATTTACTTCCGGTATAGGTTTTAATGTTTTTTTTTTCTGAAATACATCCAGTTAGTCGATCCCACCATATTATGAAAGGTTAAGTTATACGGTCATTGGCGTCGCAGACATTTGGAAGTGGGGAGGGTGGGGATGGTGGGAGGGGTTGAGCAGGCACACAGTGCGAAAATAAAAGCTGGTGTCACGTGTGCCAGTGCGAGCGAATCATGCGCGAGGCTTGTTGACGTGGAGTGAAATGTCCACGCGGAATAAACATAAAGGTTTGTTATAGCTGTAGTAAAGTCAGAGAGTTGTGTAGGCTCCCTGCTTTATTTCTTGAACATGGGAAATTTTCATTTGAGGAAGAGGTGGGTTCGGGGAAGGAGCACGGAACCACTTTTTGGTGGGGAATGTGGTCCACGTATGCCTATCCACTCCCCCTCCATGCATGGTGACACCAGTTTATATACGGATCAATCTGCAATACGCACAAATCTTGCGTAACATGTCCATTGTATCATTTTTAATTGATTGTACTATACTCCTTGACTTGATAAACATAATTGTTTCGAGTGATGCGATTTTTTGTATTCTTTGTTGACACACATGAGTTCATCGACTACACAGAAGGATACTGTGAAGAGCGCTGATGATCTCATTATATTGCCTATTCCCTCCTCTAGGACAAAGTTCAGTCACTTTGAGAGCTATTCATAATATATTACCTATAAATGGGTACGCATGGATAATGCCACCAATACATTTTATATAAAGCTTGCAGACTCTGTGTGACCTCTTCAGCCGTACGCTTCACATGAATACGACAGCTGTTTGTAAGACAAAAACCTGTATATAGCATATAGGCTATATATAGTATACATGACGGTAGTATACAACTGTTCATGACTACTCGTGAATCAAAACTTTCGTTTGCTTCAGTTTAGCGTAAACCCTAATACTTTAACGTCGGTTTTAGCTTGAGTGTTTTTAAACATACTTGTAATTATAGTAGAAAACAGCTGATTATTTCAGAAGCAGCCAAGATGGAAGCTATTCATTACATCGCGACTGGGATCGGTTTACTGTTTGTCTATATAGGCATAATGATCCTTACACCAATCAACCCACCCGTCGGCCTTAGTAACGAGATCATGGTAAGTAAACGTCTATTTTTTTACCTCAGGGAGTAATTGTCAACAAATACGCCAAACAGATACCAGTACCACCCCAATCCCCCCATCCCCCCCTCCCCACACACATATACAGAGAAATTTTCACAAGTGATCAGGTTTTCCTTAAGTAGGCCTACATCTAACATATATACTTAATGATTATCATCTTTGACTCTTAAGTCGGGTGGGGGAGGGAGAAAGGAAAGCAGTCCGAGGAACTTAAAAACTAAGTAAGGCTTGTATCCAGTAATTCTGAGTTGAACAGGGTTGGGTGGGGACCATGATCAATTTAAGCCAGCGATATATGTTGGTACAGTTATAGTTTGTGAAGGTTTTGTGTAGACATGGTCATGGCACAAATAGAGGGCAGGTAGTCTGTACGTGGACGGAAGGAACAGGCAGTAATGTTCTCACTACGGGTTGTTACTTGTACGTCTCGTTCCAATGGGGTTATGGAGGGGTGGGGCAGTTGCCTGGAATACCCACTGAAATACCCGGGAAGCATTTTGAAGGTTACTATTATTTACCTGAAAGAAGTGCATATACTGTTCGGAAACTTGGTAATTTAATTTGGGCTTGAATGTATGGGTGTACGTGTTGGTACTGGGCAAATACAGTGATACTGTACACTGGGGCAGCTTTTAAGGTATATGGTTACTGTTTGACCAACTTCATTGTTTTGAGAAGCCTTGTGTTAGCTATGATATAACGGCATAGAAACCAACACTTCCCTAATGGTTTAAGAGGCACACGGGAAAGGGACGCCGGGCTATTCCCGAGGCCAGGGTCAACTTTGTGTGACCCGCGGAAATATGGAATAATCTATTCTCACTTCAGATAAATATCTTTATACGCCAATGACTGTATATATCATGATTTTATGAAGATTTCAAAACAGCGATCCTATGACATAATTGTCCCCCGAGCCCGTCCCTGATTCTCGACGTCTCTATATGTCTATGAAACCTCGAGTTTGGCCTTCACTAGAGAATAATATAATATATATTGTAATCAATGACGATCCGTAAACGATGGGGCGACTTTTTCCAGACTTCTGGAAAGTTTATGTACAGTTTTCGGAGTTTACAATTGTTGGGGTTTACAGTTTCCAGAGCCCAATGCAGTAGCTTCTATGCATTCCGGACCTTATAAGTTAAATATGTGTCGTCCAGTGAGTCGTGGCTCCGTCCTCATGTAGGCCACATGGGTCGTAGGCCTGCAAAAAAAAATATCTGGAGGACCGCGAGAGTTCACAATAACTTTTCTCTTGTTTTCCGTTTTTTTTTTCAACAGAAAGAAAAATTCGAAAGGCTTGCGACAGTCTTTCCGTTGGAGATATCGCCCACGATGTATCGTTGTTTTGACGGTGTATTCGACCTCACAGCCGGATCGCTGGCCGCTTTTGGTCGCTATCATTTCCGCGTGTTGGGTATCATGGAGATCCTCTTCCTTCTTGTCTTTGGAATCTATTCAGACATGCTATTAGGAGAAAGTTTTCTCCCCTCGATACCGCTGGCGATAGCTTGTATTGTAGTTCTTTGGCTCCGCGACGGTTTAAAAGCGGAGGCAGATAAGGAACCATCTGCAAAGAACAAACGTCATTGAAAACCTCTATAGGACAACGGAACGAACATTTCTTGTGGATTTTCTTTTTCGTCACACTTTCCGTCGTATCCCGTTTGGCAGTCTCATGTCGACTTTTAAGATACTCAAGTTTCCAAACCAATTAATGATACAAACAATTGGACATTCTTGTTATTTGTTTGTTAACTTGATTTTGTAACACTAACCGTTTTATATTTTGTGATGTATTTATGATAGACCAGAGCGAAGGTACAATGTACCATTTATTTGGCCGATTAGTAGAGATTGTTTGGCAGTTAATATTTTGTTAAATCTGGTCAACGAACATTGATTGCCGATGACGTAGAACTGAACGAGAACTATACCCGACACCATTTTCAAAGTGCTTGTTCAATAAAACACTTTATTTATTTTTTTAAATTAATTTTCTTAATCTCTTATCGCCTAAACTCATATCTAACGTCTCTAATGGACTGTATTGATCCGATTGTGGCATTTCTGTCAGAAGGCTAAAGTTACGCCGAAATTCTATCTCGTTATTTTCGAGCGTGGCGGGGTAGCCGAACGTTGAGTTACGCCATGCGATCTTCTTGCCTTTTTCTTACATATGTAAAGACTATGTGGTATACACTTTCAACTCCCGTGGCTTGAGACTTATATATGTCGTATCTCTGTTATGTAACAAACGATGGGACTGTACAGCGAGGTCATACGAGCCCTGATAGCAAGTAGGTGTTTTGAAAACCCTTTTCCTTTTCTTGCAATCTTTGCAGGAATGTTCATCGTTTGTATGGTGCAAGATAGCTATCGAATGACACAATGTAATATCGACGTCATCCTACTGTAACTTATATGTCGCTACCAACTTTACTGCACTATTCTTACTCTGATTTCCAATACATGACTATGGTTAGTTGGTTACATGAAAATTAAACATATGCAGAATTTATTCTATAAAAATCTCTTCTCTTTTTTTTGAAATTATTTACTGTAATCTATCGAGCTTCACTTTCAACCAGCTGATATACCCAGGCATATTATGAAGAGAAAAAATTTAAGAAAAAATTTGGGGGTTGGGGGATTCATCTCTACATCAAAAATTATTTACTTTAATGTTAGTCGATGAATATTCATTAAGATTATTATTTTACATTTCGCTTTCATAGTAATTACACCGAGGCTCGATAACCAAGCCTTTTTAGTGTTGAGTTTTGTCCATTGGGACATATTTTTTGTTGATCGGTTTTGTCGAAAATATCGAAAACACGTTCAAGTATTT
Organism: Apostichopus japonicus; assembly: GCF_037975245.1. Taxonomy (NCBI): domain Eukaryota; kingdom Metazoa; phylum Echinodermata; class Holothuroidea; order Aspidochirotida; family Stichopodidae; genus Apostichopus; species Apostichopus japonicus. The sequence goes on along the minus strand of NC_092582.1, from coordinate 15,229,921 downwards.
GTGATATCTGTTAAAGAATGTGACATCAGGGAGTTGTTATGGAAAACTCGTTGGTGACATCTGTTAAGACTAAGAGGATGAGAGGCATTCCGTCTTATTATGCATGAGTAACTTTGTATAGTGTATAACGATGGAATAGATACGCATACAGTACGTATACAGGCGTCTGTGTTTGCTTTGCTCTCCTTCTTGCGCTCGGCCCTACACAACAATGGCGTCGACGATGGCTGAAATTGTGCAACCGGGTTGTATTTCTCCCTACAACCAGGCTAGCATGAAAACAGTGGATTTCGGGATTGGAAAATTCCTTACTTGCTATGGGAAGGTACATGATACGTTCTAAGCCGAACGTAAGAAAGCATTTTTACATTGCATCAATGTCACACTTTTGTTCCTTCTTTTTTATGGTACGAAAAGTCTGGTCCTTTTTTTTTACTTATCAAACTTGAAGATATCATAACATAAAGCGAATACCGGTACATCACTAAAATGAAGTGAAGCCTTGAGTAGCTGTATGCATAATGGGCGGATCCTGACTGGGCGATCAAACTTCTGGCACGCCCCTTTTTAAGGAGAGAATTCTCTTCCCTTCAGGACTGTACCCAATTTGAATCTCTGCCACTGTCTATTCGAGGCCGTCTATGGGATCAGGTCCAACTATGCGCATGTTTATAAACCTCTTAAAGCATATACGTCTTGCGCTCGAATATTCCAGATAAATGAATGAATGGATGAATGAATGAATATGAAAGCATTTGAATGAATATGACTGAATATGAATGAATATGACTGAATATGAATGAATAAGAATGAATATGAATGAATATGACTGAATGTGCCAGATAGTCATATAATGATCACTAGTATTTCGACTTCAGCAAATAATTCCCACCCACTGACAAACAACCAATTGCAAAGAATTTGCCCTCGCTGAGACCATCAACTTTTGTCATTTGAACATCGCTCACTTTCTACAAGAAAAGCTCAGGCTGATTCCCCTATAGAAAGGTACTATTGAATTGTGTTAGAAAATTTTCATTTATTTAAATTTCATGACAGTACAGATGACAATTACATTAATATTATTCGATAAATATATCATTGTTATTATTACTTTAAGAAAGTATGAAAGAGCAATGCATAACACGTTACGTCACCGGTTAATATTGGATACAGCTGTACTGGTGAAAGGCTTCTTGGATTAGTCTAGTATCCAGAGCACCTCACGAACTCCCCCTCCCTCCGGGGTGGGGGTGGGGGCTAACGCACTCACCTCCTCCCGTCTTGTCAGGCCTGCTGGTATCAACAGGTCAAAAACAGATCACAATTGTTCATGTTGGCGGTTGACGACGCCATCTAGTAATATCAAGTGTACGCTTATTACTTTAGGTTGACCACGGTATTTGCATATTATTTGCATATTATTAAAACCGTATCCGATAATCAACAGTGACTTTTTGAGATGGAGTGAGCATGTGAACCAAAGAGTTTGACCGGCAGTTTATCTGTTTATGTAGGAACGTTATATTTAAATTTGGATGAGATAATGCAATAAAAGAAATAATATATTTTTTTTGTTATATTTTCATATTTTGAAAAATTATTAAATGTGTCTTTTCACTTTTCCTTAATCTTTATATGGAGCAGAAACGACTTGCGTAATGACTTTAAGAATTACATCGATATGCTAATATTGAGGTGTCGAAGGTTAGTTGAAACTTCCATGTAGCTAGTGTCAACATTGCAAACAAAAACCTTTTGACGTGTGTAAACAAAATCCCTCACACCTGAATGATCACATATTTTAGGACCATTACATCCACGAGTATAACATAAGGGAACCTCAATTTATTTTCTCAATATATTTCAAGCATGTGTGTGCAAATTTCTTTCTTGCTAGTGTTACATAGAATATTGCATCGTCAATGATAGCAACTCCATTGGTTGTTTCGACAAGTCAACCCAGTATACAAAAGTTACTGCACTATAGTGTGTTCATTATAGTTTGCTAAGAGATGTACCGACGTTAGACTACGTCAGAGGAGTCGGGGTGGGGTGGTGGGGTGGTGGGTGGTGGGGTGGCAGGGGAAGAGAAACAGCATTGGGCCAGGGCCGTCAATTTGGGAGCACTGGAAAATATTGAGTGGACCCGGTTAACAATGGACAAAGCATAGAGTATAATCATTTCATAAACATTTGAAAGAGCCTAACGAAGAGTGACACACCTGTTGCCATGGTGACTCTGGCATGCTGTGTTGATTTTAGTTCCAAAATTTCATCCATGCATTTGCTCAAGACTTGTATGCTATATTGCGCAATTCAGATGGAGAAAATACTTGATTTGGTTCCGGAATTAATTTCTTACGACACGATCGTCTCTACCAACGCAATCTACCGGAAATTACACAATATGTTCAAGATAAACAAATAACAAATATGTATTATTGTGAAATTTTCGGTCAAGTTTCGTTAGTCGAGACCACTAGTGTTTTGTATGAGATTTACTTCCGGTATAGGTTTTAATGTTTTTTTTCTGAAATACATCCAGTTAGTCGATCCCATCATATTACGAAAGGGTAAGTTATACGGTCATTGGCGTCGCAGTCATTTGGAAGTGGGGAGGGTGGGGATGGTGGGAGGGGTTGAGCGGGCACACAGTGCGAAAATAAAAGCTGGTGTCACGTGTGCCAGTGCGAGCGAATCATGCGCGAGGCTTCTTGACGTGGAGTGAAATGTCCACGCGGAATAAACATAAAGTCAGAGAGTTGTGTAGGCTCCCTGCTTTATTTCTTGTACATGGGAAATTTTCAGGAAGAAGAGGTGGGTTCGGAGAAGGAGCAGGGAACCACTTTTTGGTGGGGAATGTGGTCCACGTATGCCTATCCACTCCCCCTCCATGCATGGTGACACCAGTTTATATACGGATCAATCTGCAATACGCGCATATCTTGCGTAACATGTCCATTGTATCATTTTTAATTGATTGTACTCTTTGACTAATTGATAAAAATAATTGTTTCGAGTGATGCGATTTTTTTTTTGTATTCTTTGTTGACACACAGAGTTCATCGACTACACAGACGGACACTGTGAAGAGCGCTGATGATCTCATTAGATTGCCTATTCCCTCCTCTAGGACAAAGTTCAGTCACTTTGAGAGCTATTCATAATATATTACCTATAAATGGGCACGCATGGATAATGCCACTCAATACATTTTATATAAAGCTGGCAGACTCTGTGTGACCTCTTCAGCCGTACGCTTCTCACGAATACGACAGCTGTTTGTAAGACAAAAACCTGTATATAGTATCTAGGCTATATATGAAGTATACACGGTAGTGTACAACTGTTCATGACTATTCACTCGTTAATCAAAACTTTCGTTTGCTTCAGTTTATCGTAAACCCTAATACTTTAACGTCTGTTTTAGCTTGAGTGTTTTTAAACATATTTGTAATTATAGTAGAAAACAGCTGATTATTTCAGAAGCGGCCAAGATGGAAGCTATTCATTACATCGCGACTGGGATCGGTTTACTGTTTGTCTATATAGGCATCATGAACCTTACACCGATCAACCCACCCGTCGGCCTTAGTAACGAGTTCATGGTAAGTAAACGTCTCTTTTTTTTATCTCAGGGAGTAATTGTCAACAAATATGCCAAACAGATACCAGTACCACCCCAACCCCCCCATCCTCCCCTCCTCCCCCTCCCCACACACATATACAGAGATATTGTCACAAGTGATCAGGTGTTCCTCAAGTAGGCCTACATCTAACATATATACTTAATGATGATCATCTTTGTCGGGTGGGGAGGGAGAAAGGAAATCAGTCCGAAACATTTAAAAACTAAGTAAGGCTTGTATCCAGTAATTCTGAGTTGAACAGGGGTGGGTGGGGACCATGATCAATTTAAGCCAGCGAATTATTTTGGTACAGAAGTTTGTGAAGGTTTTGTGTACACATGGTCATGGCACAAATAGAGGGCAGGTAGTCGGTACGTGGACGGAAGGAACAGGCAGTAATGTTCTCACTACAATGGGGGTTATGGAGGGGAGGGGGGCAGTTGCCTGGAACACCCACTGAAATACCCGGGAAGCATTTTGAAGGTTACTATTATTTACCTGAAAGAAGTGTATACTGTTCGGAAACTTGGTAATTTAATTTGGGCTTGAATGTATGGGTGTACGTGTTGGTACTGGGCAAATACTGTACACTGGGGCAGCTTTAAAGTTATATGGTTACTGTTTGACCAACTTCATTGTTTTGAGAAGCCTTGTGTTAGCTATGATTTAACGGCATAGAAACCAACACTTCCCTAATGATTTAAGAGGCACACGGGAAAAGGGGCGCCGGGCTATTCCCGAGACCAGGGTCAACTTAGTGTGACCCACGGAAATATGGAATAAGAGATCTATTCTCACTTCAGATAAATATCTTCATACACCAATGACTGTATATGTCTTGATTTTATGAAGATTACAAAACAGCGATCCTATGACATAATTGTACCCCGGGCCCGTCCCTGATTCTCGGCATCCCTATTTGTCTATGAAACCTCGAGTTTGGCCTTCACTAGAGAATAATATAATATATATTGTAATCAATGAGTCCGTAATGTAATCCGTAAACGATGGGGCGACTTTTTCCAGACTTCGGGAAAATTTATCTACAGTTTTCGGAGTTTACAGTTGTTGGGGTTTACAGTTTCCAGAGCCCAATGCAGTAGCTTCTATGCATTCTGGACCTTATAAGTTAAATAGGTGTCCGTCCGGTGAGTCGTGGTTCCGTCCTCATGTAGGCCACATGGGTCGTAGTCCTGCAAAAAAAAAAAATATCTGGAGGACCGCGAGAGTTCACAATAACTTTTCTCTTGTTTTCCGTTTTTTTTTTGTTTCAACAGAAGGAAGAATTCGAAAGGTTTGCGACAGTCTCTCCGTTGGAGATATCGCCCACGATGTATCGTTGTCTTGTCGGTGTAATCGACGTCACAGCCGGATCGCTGGCCGCTTTTGGTCGCTATCATTTCCGCGTGTTGGGTATCATGGATATCCTCTTCCTTCTTGTCCTGGGAATTTATTCAGAATTGCAATTAGGAGGAAGTTTTCTCTCCTCGATACCAGTGGCGATAGCTTGCATTGTAGTTCTTTTGCTCCGCGACGGTTTAAAAGCGGAGGCAGATAAGGAACCATCTGCAAAGAACAAACGTCATTGAAAACCTCTGTAGGACAACGGAACGAACATTTCTTGTGGATTTTCTTTTTTCGTCACACTTTCCGTCGTATCCCGTTTGGCAGTCTCAGGTCGACTTTTAAGATATTCAAGTTTCCAAACCAATTAATGATACAAACAATTGGACATTCTTGTTATTTTTTTTTTTGTTGTTAATTTGATTTTGTAACACTAACCGTATTATAGTTTGTGATGTATTAATGATCGACCACAGTGAAGATACAGCAGCGATCATATAACCATTTATTTAGCCGATTAGTAGAGATTGTTTGGCAGTTAATATTTTGTTAAATCTGGTCAACGAACATTGATTGCTGATGACGTAGAACTGAACGAGAACTACCACAATTTTCAAAGTGCTTGTTCAATAAAACACCTTCATTTTTTTTAAATTAATTTTCTTAATCTCTAATCGCCTAAACTCATATCTAACGTCTCTAATGGACTGTATTGATCCGATTGTGGCATTTCTGTCAGAAGTCTAAATTTACGCCGAAATTCTAACTCGTTATTTTCGAGCGTGGGGTAGCCGAACGTTGAGGTACGCTCTGCGATCTTCTTGCCTTTGATCAGGGAGTTGTTCCATAATAACTCCCTGCTTTGATTCACATATGTAAAGAATATGTGGTATACACTTTCAACTCCCGTGGCTTGAGACTTATATATGTCGAATCTCTGTTATGTAACAAACGATGGGACGGTATAGCGAGGTCATTCGAGTAGGTGTTTTGAAAACCATTTAACTTTTCTTGCAATCTTTGCATGAATGTTCATCGTTTGTATGGTGCAAGATAGCTATCGAATGACACAATAATGTAATATCGACGTCATCCTACTGTAACTTATATGTCGCTACCAACTTTACTGCACTATTCTTTCTCTGATTTCAAATAAATGACTATGGTTAGTTGGTTACAGGAAAAAATAAACATGCATAATTTATCCTTTTAAACCCTTTTTTCTTTTATTCTTAAATAATAAAGTGTAATCTAACGAGTTACGATCTTTCAACCAGCTTATATATCCTGGCTTATTCGCAATGAAAAAAATGGAGGGGAAGGGGGGGGGGGAAATTGATGTCTACATCTACATCAAAAATATACTTTAATGATAGTAGATGAATATTCATTAAGATTGTAATTTGCATTTCGTTTGCATAGTAATTACACCTGGGCTCGATAACCAAGCCTTTTCAATGTTGAGTTTTGTTCATTTGCATGTTGTTGTCCAAGTAACCATAGGGACATATTTACTCACGTAATACGTTTGTCAACTCGTCGTAGAAAAGGATCGGTTTATCGAAAACACGTTCAAGTATTTGTGATATCTGTTAAAGAATGTGGCATCAGGGAGTTGTTATGGAAAACTCGTTGGTGATATCTGTTAAGACTAAGAGGATGAGAGGTATTCCGTCTTATCATGCATGAGTAACTTTGTATAGTGTATAACGATGGAATAGATACGCATACAGTACGTATACAGGCGTCCGTGTTTGCTTTGCTCTCCTTCTTGCGCTCGGCCCTACACAACAATGGCGTCGAAGATGGCTGAAATTGTGCAACCGAGTTGTTTTCTCCCTACAACCAGGCGAGCCTGATGTGCCATCATGAAAACAGTGGATTTCGGGATTGGGAAATGCCTTACTTGCTCAGGGGAGGTACGTGATGAGTTCTCGGCCGAGCGTAAGAAAGCACTTCTACATTGCTTCGGCGAAGAAGGGCTGTGTACTCTATTACGTTGCATGATTTTGAATAAGAGAACCGCCCAAGGATTTAGTTTAGTATACGACCAAGCCCTTTTCAACTCTGAAACTAACATTTCATACCAACTGGAGTTTCTGAGTCTAGTACCGGTTCCGGACAGAGAAATCAACAATCTGGTGAATCCATTCAAAAATACCTGGCTAGTTTAAGAGAACCCAGTAAAACCTGTAATTTCGGAACTATCGAAGTGAGGATATGATTCGAAACCAAATTGTCGCCACGTGCCCGTGAACGAGTTTTAATGGAAAAATGACCAAACGTTATAGCCAAAACTAAATGAAGCTAAGCTTATTTATGGAACTACTCCAGAATGTTGTTCAATTTGTTCAAATTAGTAGTTTCTGCAAAATGCTGCCCGATCTTACTTATGTGTTATAGAAACATATCGGTATCTCGTGATTTGAAAACGATTTACTCCTACATAAGAACTAAAGTACGCGAAACAGCCCAACAATCTTGAGTAACACTTCATCATCATTCAACCATGGCTAGTGGAACAATCGTAACATTCTTGTTATATGTACCGTACTCAAACAGTCCATTGTCCAAAACTGTACAAATTGTCACGTTTTGGTGTTAACTATTACCCGTAAATTCAGAATCGAGTGATCTAAGATGAATGGGTAACGAGTATAGTACAATATTACCTAATAAACAGGGAGGTAGGAAGCTTCCAAAAAGTGGGGGGGGGGGGGCACAACGCCAGAGGGGCACTTTCTCATTCCAAAACCACCACTCGTTATGCTATAAACCGATACACACCGGCCATATCACTAACACATGTATGATGTGTTAGTATGCTATCAATACTATTATGGTGCACGTGACTCTATCAACCTACATCTGTACAGTATAGAATAATACGCTAGTAGAATGAGGTGCAACATTATTTTTTTTTAATTGTCGAGATTGTTTATTTATCGTTCACCGTGCTACAAAAAGATATGGGATGCCATTTTAAAAATAGCATTTACAGACTAAAAAATAAAGAATTAAATATAAATATTAAAATTAACAAAGGCTTAAGATATCCAAAAGACCGTTCTTCATCGAAGGGGCACATTTTATTTACCTGTAGGGCACAATTTGCTATTTTGGGAAAAGTGGGGGGGGGGGGTACACGTGCCCGCAGTGACCCCGGGCTCCTACCCCCTGCTAATATAGATATAGTATTGCCTAATATAGATATTAGTATTGCCTAATATAGACATGGGACCTGTTCAGCCGTACGCTATACGTAAACCCGCGGTTCTTTGTAATACTACACTATGAAACCAGTATCTCGGCAGGCTGGTCTTTTGCTTGTGTTTATGATATAACTGCTGATAGGAAAGAATCAGCTATAAGGTTAATTATTGCCGAAACAAAGATGGGTGCTATCCACTACGGTACCAATTGCTATTGGTCTCGGTTTAGTATTTATCTATAACAGAAACTGTGAAGCTTGTACTGATCAACCCTTACTAATGATATCATGGTATAAGGGAACGTTTATTTACTCTGGCAATATTACACCAGTACCAAATATGCTATAAAATAAACCACGACTGCAGGTCACCATGTAGCGATCCGAACCTTTATACACTCAGTGGTTTTCTGCCACTTAGCCAGAGTGTGTTTCACAAAGAAAACGTGGATAATTGTCATTAATTTTCTGTCAATATTATAGTTGGGGTTTAAGGGGGGGGGGAAGGGTTGGCCTACTATGCCTTTGGCTTGACTGTAAAAAAAAAGATACACACAGTATACTGCGTTCAATATCATTAAGAAGATTTAGGTGGAGCGTGAGTGGCGAGGGGTGGGTGGGTGGGGTGGGGGGGGGGGTAGAGGAAACAACCCTACGCCTCCACCAATACTATAGTCTTTGAATTAATATGAAGGTTACAAATCAACGTTTGGGAAGTGTACATTAGTTTCGGGAACTTGAGTGGCAACTGAGGGGGTCACTTTAGTTTACTGCTCTCATTGAGCAACCCCCAATCAAAATTCATTAAGTATTAGCGATCGGTTCACGACATAGAAGAATAAGGCCTTTGTGCTATAGAGAAAATTGGCTGAATGGTTAAGCCTATACGCTGTGTGACAAACGGCATTCCGCATGGACGATAATCTATACAGCCTCGCCCTTTTCTATTTACTTTGAATTTCTAACACAAATTAAGGAACCTTCATCCAAGGTAATGTCATACAAGTTCAACAAGCATCGCAAAATATAATGGAAAGATGAACTTCTTCGTTTGAAATTAATCAACTTTAATAGCATAAAATACATATTAATTTACCGCGATAATTTACTTTGTTTTTTCTCGTTTTTTTTTTTTTTTTTGGCTTGCCGTATTCTAACAGAAGAAACAGTTCGAAAGTTGTGCGCAACATTCTACTCACCTAGGTGACCTAGGTGACGATGTACTGTCGGGTTATCGGATTAGGTGACGTCACAGCCGGGTCGCTTTTCGCTCTTCGGTCGTTTTCCTTTCCGTGTGTTGCGCACCTTGGCCATGCTCTTCATTGCTTATCGTCATGGGATTTTATTAACAATTAGTATTGGGAGGATTTTTCTCCATTCCATACCATGCACCGACATTAGCTTGTATTTTACTTATTTGGTTCCGTGGCGGTTTGAAAGAAAAAAAAAAACCTAAGTAGACAGACCCACTACAAGAACAAACGAAGATAACATCAATTGACGGGAAAAAACATTCTTGTAGACTTTTGCAAACTTTTCGTCGAATGTCGTGCGGCTGCATTGAGTCGACTCTTTAAATATTCCATATCAATTATTCAAGCAAAACTGCATTTTTGTTTGGAAAATTACTTTAGCTGTATGTGAGAGTGAGGTGTAACGGTATTAAGTTGTCATGATTATCATAACAAGCAAATTAAAATGTAAAAAAAAAAAAATCAAATAAAACGAAGACGAACGAAAGGACATTTAAAATAAGTAGATGGACAGTTAGTGAAATTGAACCTTTTAACAATGAATATAGTAAAATTAGATAGAACAAAGGACAGTTACGTGGACAGGCTATGATTTACAATTTGTTTGCAGAATAACCTGTGATATCGTTTACCTTTGTATTATGTATGTATGCCTTTATAGTGTTGTTATAAGGTAAGCAATAGTTCTATTGTTATTATGTAGTAGTGTCATGCCAGTCGTTTTGATCATTTTCATCTTCTTACCATTTCACACAAAGGTATAGTTCTAAGAAGCTAAAGTTGATAACAGTTTCCAAGAACCTCTTTAATGGAACTACTGTCAACCTTCAAACGATTCCCGAGACAAGAAAAAGACAAATACACTGGAAAAGGCAGAGAATATAGTGTGAAAGTTTCTATTCAGTTATCCATTTAACCTAATTTTTGTTTCTCTTTTACATTTGGGTCCTATCCCCTTGCACTTTACTAACAAGGTTTCACATTTGAAATTGTTCCTCTTAGGTTTTTTTTTCTGTTTTAACGGCTGAAACAAGACTGACTATACAGCAAAATTCTGACCTTAAATTCTATCATTTGATCATCGACAGGAAGTTTACTTAATGAAGTATAGTGAAAGAATGAGAGGGAGAGACCTTTAACGAAATATTAATAACAATATGGCAAGGAGGAGAACTTTGTCCTGTATATCGTAAAGCCCAATTATTAACTTTTATTATCTTAAATTGCGTGTCATTGCATCAATTCAGGACCTATTGCAATCAGCAAGATCTATTTGAACAAGAAGCTATTATCGAGATACAGAAAAAGAATATAAAACAGAACAGCGCAAGGCGTTCAATGAAGCTATTTTTGTGGGTCGATGTCACGTGTTTTAAAACACGTGCCTGGATAGTCATAGTGCCTTGATTGATAACGTATTAATGACCTTATTGTACACGTGGATGGTGGTTTGGTTTTAAAGTCTCAATGTGTGTTTGCCAAATTTTAACTTCGACCTTTCCAGCTTTCCAGCTTACTGCCCTAAAAGCTCAGTGAAAATAACGCCGTTCTATGCAATTTTCATATTAATAATCATTATTTTTATTAAGTTATCTGTCGTTTAACATTTTGAGCTGAATAAAATTCGCCAGATTTTTTAACGAGTCCGTAGATTCTACAAACTTCAATCAAAATTTGCAAGCCCCGCCCAACAGATGATGCGCCAATCAAATCTCTCTGTTTTTAAATTGGTCAAGCACTCTTTGGATCGGGCAAGACGCATTATGGTACCCTTCTACAAAGTCCTTGGACTTCCTATGACCCATTGGTTAGGTGGTCCAAGGCGTGCTGCTGGTCTTGACTGGGGCCTAAAGATTTTTTGCAGGTCCATTAACATTCATTAACGAAGTGATGATTTAGTGGTCAGTTTAATTGGTCAAGCACACTTTGGACCAGGCAAGACGCACTAGGTACCCTTCTACAATGTCTTTAGAGTTCATGTTAACCATCGGTTTGGTGATCCAAGGCGTGCTGCATGGATAAGGGCCCAAAGCTTTTTCGTGGTCCCGTTACACTCATTAAAGAAGTAATGATTTAGTGGTCATTAAAATTGGTCAAGCACTCTTTGGACCTGGCATGACGCATTATGGTACCATTCTACAATGTCTTTAGAGTTCCTATAACCCATTGGCTGGGTGGTCCAAGACGTGCTGGTTTTGATTAGGGCCCAAATGTTTTTATTTCAGTTCCCGTTACATTCATTTAAAAAATTGTTAATTTAGTGGTCATTTTAATTGGTCAAGCACTCTTTGGACCGGGCAAGACGCATTATAGTATCCTTCTACAATGTGTTAAGAATTCATATGACCCATTGGTTAGGTGGTCCAAGGCGTGCTAGTCTTGATTAGGACCTAAAGTGATTTTCTTCAGGTCCCGGTACATTAATTTAAAAACTGATGAAGTATAGTGGTCATTTTAGTTGGTTAAGAACTATTTGGACCGGGCAAGATGCACTATAGTACCCTTCTACATAGTCATTAGAGTTCATATGACTAAACCTCTTTCCACGACCAAATGTTGAACATCTTGTAAGCCAGCTTTTGTCTTGCCAGAGGTGTTACGTCGATACCATTGTCGAATACGTAACTGAATAGGTAGCAGTTACTCATTCGCGAATATCGAACGAGGAACGTGGAATAAGTATCTAACTTCACATCGGTCAAAGTTTAAGCTAAGGAGCGCGAATTATGATCTGTATATAAAGCTCACGAAAGGTTGCACGAGCAGTTCGCTTCCTGGCAGCCGTTGGCTAACAATTCATACGTAATTGTAATTTGTAGCCTATTCTGTACGGGAAGTAACTGCCAAAGATTTTAATGACGAAGGTTGTTCATTAGTTTTGTGGAGCAAGTTAGTACTTCACATTGTTTGAGTCAGCGAGCGTGAGAAATTAGGCTAGCCTATCAAATATAATAGTATAGCTTAGGCCTAACGATAGGCTAGCTCACGTAGGCACTGGCGTCTATAGTAAGTTGGAATGCTAACCTAGGCCTAATATGATATTCACTAGACAATTAACGTAAGTAAAGTAAGTCACTTTATATCTTCCGACAAAATACTAGACCTAGCTGGTTGGGCCTAATCACTTTCTGGTTAAGGCTAGTACAGTTAGGGTAGGCCTAACTTAATTAGGCCTTTAATTAGGTCTTTAAATTCCTACCAGACTAAGTAGCCTACCATAGCCTAGGCTATGCCATCTAGCACTTAACAATAACAGTAACACATTCTCAAGAAACTAACTCGCAACCGGACAAATTAGCTTAGGATGAAAGCTCTCTCTCATTGCTTTTTTTTTCCATCATGACAGGCTGGCTCCTGTTAGATATTTAATTATTTTTATAGGGTTGAAACAAACGTTTTTCAGGGGAGGAAAGAAAGACGGCTTGGCTGTGGAAAGAATTCATTAAGGCAGTGAAGCAACTGTACGTAGTAAATGTATCTTGTGATTTAAGAGAGTTTGGTGAAAGAAAGGAACATATTTCAAAGAGACACTTGTAGTAATTGAAGAAACTGGTAAATGGGAAAACAACAATTTTAGGGGAGGATCCAAGGAAGGCATATACCTATACTAGTATAGGCTAAAGTTTCTATGTTATTTCTTTCCCACAATGAATGCCATACAACCCATAACCACTATGGATTCCACGCATGTTAATTACCCCATGTTCGCATACAAACAAACAGGCCTATTCACAAACACTTCATCTTTCAATCACTGAACAGTTACACAAGTACAGTAAGGTACCTGGTCACATTTTCTATTTTCCTTCATACTATCACAACTTTCTTTAGCTCACTCTAAAAAGAAAATATGCTGTCAGAGCCTACAGAACAACAGTCTCCTCTAATGAAAATAGTATGTTAGATTCCTTAACCATGTTATTTTTCACCCTTAACGTTACCTTTCTCCCTTCAGTTATTCCACTTACAACATCTATTCTTTCCACATAGTCTAGCCAATATGCCTCCCATGAAAAACCTTAGTTAACTCCCCTGAAAATGTTAATTTCCCTTGAAAACGTACTTGACTCCCCTATGATGCAGGAAAAGTAAGTTACTCAACTTTTTAGTGGGCGGAAAATAACGTTGTTAGGGTAGGGAACAAATGGCCCCAGGCTAGGCCTACCACCAAATGAAAATGGGAAAACCTAGGCTAGCCTACCAAAGCGGAGGCTAGATAGAGATCAGGACGAACTAGCTTATCCTAGGCTTGTTATACAAGCAAAGGTACTTTGTAAAATGAAATTCTCAAGCAATTAGGCCTAGCTCTGTGGTCTAATTGATGTTGGTGATGGTTCAAGTATGGAGAAAACTCTCTATGCAAGCTGATGTTACCTAGCATAGGCAACTAAATTGATATACATGTATTAATTTGATCAACTAGCATAATTTTGACCTGAAGCTAGGCTTAACAGTATTGGTCCAACTCTCGGCATATCTTTATCAGATCATAGTCTTCTTTTAATGCCTAAGGCATGATTTTATAGTCGCCAGAACTGTTTCACTGAAACTTTGATTATTATTAAACCGAATTCAAACTTTTCTAAGTCGACCTCTCATTGTTGAGTAATTGTCTTTAATTTGGTTTTTAATTTGAAAACATTAATTAAGTTGTGAGGAACACAACTCATGGTGAACACATATTAAGAGTATTGAAAGATAAGAACAATATATAGTATCTCTGTCCTTGTTCATAGATATAGAATATTATTACGCAGGTGCTAGAAGTCATGGAAGCACATAAGGCTTTACCATGAATATACCAATATGTTGTTGGTACTTGTGTAAGGCCGAAAAGCCAGTTTTCATCTTTGCTAAGTGTGCATGTTGTAGCTTAAGTGTCGGTCCTTATTTCACTTGTCAAGTTTCTTGTTTCAAGAATGATGTTTATTTCAGAAATTTTTCAATTTTCCAGTTATTCATGAATGTGCTTGCTAAGTTTGTTTTAACTAGTACATGCTCTCAAAAATTGTTTGGCTGATGAAATGTTCTCAAAATTGTGTTCAATTCATTCCTTACTATTGGCTTGACCATTATAGTGAACACTGTACATCAAACGAAGTTTTGGCATTTTGTGAAGTACTCCATATGTAGGTTCGATAGCAATGTCTAGTAAGGTTCATTAATAAGTCATATATTGCAAGTATTAAAAATAAACAGGCACTTAGTAACAAAAAGAGGTACAGTTTATTCATGTTTGTAAACATTCATGGGAAAGGTATCTGCATATGCAAACTGGAAGTTGATCTTATGTAAAACTACTAAAAACCTACTAAAATTCATTTCACACCATAGGTATATATATACATATTGCTTTTATATTTGTCTCTACAGCATTGCATTGGCCACACTGATTCACAAGAAGACTCCATGAACTGACTAACATCCTGCTGGAGGTCTGAGACATTGAAGATTCTGTAATGCTTCCGTTTGGGTATGCAGTTTACTATAGTAACACAGAAATATTTAAGCTCTGGTATTCGTTTCGTTTATTTCTGCCGTTAAACCACAATGATGTACATTTGTTTATACATAGTTATATCAATGAGGCAGCAGTCAGGGTTGTTTAGGTAGTCAGGGGGAGGGAGGAAGGAGGGAGTGGATAAAAATGAGTCTAGTTGCAATGTCTACAGTATCTGCTTTCCAGTATATGAAATCTTATCTTTTACAGTACTGTCTCAGGTGAAAGAAGAAGATGAAGAAAATGTCAGGAAAATTGTGAGTCTTGGATGTCTGTAATGAAGCTGGATCAGGTTTGAAAGATCATTAACTCCACCAAATACGAGAAGATCCTTCAAGCCTGTCCTCTACAGAGAGATCTGGAAGTGTTATCTGGAAGTTTGTTAACAGAAATTGGAGAAAAATTAAGTTTCAAGGGAAACATCATTTTGAGCCAGAATCATTAACATCAGTCTTGTCCTCTCAACAGTTGATTGTTGCCAAGATCAGTGCTTAATGTAGGAGACACGGTGCCTTAGCCTGTTGGAACCAGTCGGTATTTGGTGTGGTCAGTTTTGTGCTAAATGTACGAGACACAGTGCCTTAGACTGTTGGAACCAGTCGGTATTTGGTGTGGTAAGTTTTTGTGCTAAATGTACAAGACACGTTGCCTTAGCATGTTGGAACCAGTCGGTATTTGGTGTGGTCTATTTTTGTGCTAAATGTACGAGACACAGTGCCTTAGACTGTTGGAACCAGTCGGTATTTGGTAATTTCTTGTTTTTGTGCTAAATGTAAGAGACACGGTGCCTTAGACTGTTGGAACCTGTCGGTATTTGGTAATTTCTTGTTTTTGTGCTAAATGTAAGAGACACAGTGCCTTAGCCTGTTGGAACCAGTCGGTATTTGGTGTGGTCAGTTTTGTGCTAAATGTACGAGACACAGTGCCTTAGACTGTTGGAACCAGTCGGTATTTGGTGTGGTAAGTTTTTGTGCTAAATGTACAAGACACGTTGCCTTAGCATGTTGGAACCAGTCGGTATTTGGTGTGGTCTATTTTTGTGCTAAATGTACGAGACACAGTGCCTTAGACTGTTGGAACCAGTCGGTATTTGGTAATTTCTTGTTTTTGTGCTAAATGTAAGAGACACGGTGCCTTAGACTGTTGGAACCTGTCGGTATTTGGTAATTTCTTGTTTTTGTGCTAAATGTAAGAGACACTGTGCCTTAGCCTGTCGGAGCCAGTCGGTATTTGGTGTGGTCTGTTTCGTGATAAATTAAAGAGACATTGTGACTTAGTTTGGTGGAATGAGTAGCTAATTAGTGTGGTCTTTTTGTGCTTAATTGAAGAGGTGTGCTGTGATAATTTGTTGGTAATTAGTGTGGTGTTTTGTATTAAATTTATAAGTTTTGCCTTAGTTTATTGATATGAGTTGCTAACTAGTGTGGTCTGTTTTGTGCTAAATTAATGAGACCCGGTGCCTTAGTTTGTTGGAATCATTTTGTAGTTAGTAATTTGGTTGTCTTAAATTGATGATTGTTGCCTTAGATTGTTGGAAAGAGTTGCCAATTAGTGTGGTCTGGGTTGTGGTAAATTAAAAAGACAGTTGATTGTTGTCAAGATAAGAAAACTCAAAGATGAGCTGATTTGATGGAAATTCACCAGCTAAGCTGGAAAGCTGCAATATACAGTCAAGGTTAGTCATAAGAAAGAAAGGTTCCTAAAAATGTAATATATATTTACTTGTGTTTCCACTAGTAAAGTTTCAATCACAGTCTAAACTTTGTTGGAATTAGTTGCTTATTAATTAGTTGCTTATTAATGTTTTGTGCTAAATGTACGAGACTTAATTTGAAGAAAATTTGCTAATTTCTTTTGCATTCCTCTCCTTTCATTAGGGATCTGAGGATTATGTTGGTCAACAGTTATCTTTTTGACATAGTGCCACCCCATCATCCTTCACTCTATTACTTACCCGCCATTTACAAAACGTACGCGTCCTTGGATACCAACACAACGCTTCCGAGTACACTTTCGATTCATAGTGTGTCTCTTCAAAAGGAGTTCCTATTCTTTCCGTCTGCCGTCTAAGGCTGGAGACTAATTCTTTCTGGTAAGTGAAGTCTATGATCAATTTCATTGTATAGAAGCCATTTAAAACCCGTAGGGAGGGGCTGTTTTGCCAATATGACAACCCCTTACCCACCTATAACCGCCCCCTAGTCGAAAACCTAAACCTCTCTGATTTTGGCATAGACATTAATGACTGGATCTCTGTACAAAAATAGCAGAAAAAGACAAAGTCCAAACTCCGTTGAAATAAACCCATCTCCTAACTCCAAACCAACCACCAAAAAATCCGCTCAAACAATCATTGTATCAGGAATCTTACCAGAACATCAAAAAACCCAATAACACTTGCTAAACTAATCAATGAAGAAAAACCAAATGCCATGATCTCAAATATAAACAGTCTTCGTAGTAACAACATCCTCATGACGAGAATTAGTCCATTAGCCATATGTTGCATTTTTCAGCTCTCTTGACCTCAACTTACTGAAACTTTATCTCTTCTGCAAACAGACTGGTTAGTAAGGAAGAGTTGATTTGTACACACCTTGCCATGTCTGCCTTGATCTGATAGTGATTTGGCTACTAGCTGTGTGAAGAGTTGCATAATAGACGAATAGGCAGCTCAACTATAAGTGCGAAAAGATGGGACTTATCACTCAGCTAACCAATTGGAAAAAACCTGCCGTTCAGTACAAACGGCGGGGTTTTGGATGCAACCTATAGCTTATGGACACTTTCGTGGCATGTAATCACCCTATATGACCCTAAATCTGCAAATATCCTCCTGAAACCATAGACTAAACTAGGCAACCCTAAACCAAGAATCCCCCAAAAAGTAAGACAAAGAAACTTCTCCGTAGTACCCTGTGGCATAAACCCTGAAATTCAAATCAAAGATATTGAACAAGAACTCAAAGACCAAGAATACACCCCCAGTACAACTTAAAGACTCATTAGTCATGCCACAAAACAATCCAAATTGGAAAGTAAAAAATAACGTTTGAAGAACAAGAACCTCAACAATCCCTAATCAAACAAGGTTTCTACTTAGGATACTATAAACACAAAACAGAAGAATACCACGAACCCCCCCCCCCCCAAATCACTCAATGTTTCAAATGTCAACTTTTTGGAAACACCCACCATTCTTGCAAAAATCAAACCAGATGTCTCAGATGTGGCAAAAACCACAGAGTTGAAGACTGTCCCAAACCAAAAGAAAACATAATGTGCCAATTGCTCAGGGACTCATGCCGCCCTTTACAAAGGATGCCCAAAATTTAAAGAAGCTAAAACTGAAGCTAATAACAAACAACAACAACAACAAAGAACCTACGCGAATGTAACCAAATCTACCCCTAAAATTGAAATAAGAAATAAAATCGCCACTGAACAAAAAACTTCATATCGCAACCTTTGTAATTGAATTAGTGCAATAAACCTTCCAAAAAGCCGACATTAAAATCAAATCCGACGACCTTGCCAGTTATGCCACCGTGTTAACACTAAAACATTTAAACTTAAATATCCCCAAAACTGTAATTATGGAACATCTCCACCAACCTTCAATATTTAGCCCTCCTCAGTCACCTACATGACAAGCACACTCCCTCCTTCTGTCAAGTTCCTCCACCTAAACATCAACAGTATCCTTCCAAAATTAAGCCTCCTACTTAGTATATTCACCAACCACTCCCCGGATATTATTTCGTTAAACGAAACTAAACTAAATACAGATTCCCACCTTAGCATCCCTGGTTACCAAACTTTCAGACACGATAGCTCTCGCTCTATGGGAGGAGTACTTATTGCTGAAAAAAACAACCTCAAAGCCACCCTCCTCCCAAACCCAACCCAAACAAACAATTGAAATTGTACTCGAAAGAGACAATAAACCTCTCCACGTTATTAGCTATTATAGTCCCCAAATGAGCCCATATCCACAATAAAAAAAAGTTCTAATAAAAATACAATACTACTAGGAGATCTAAATGCCCACCAAATCATTTTTGGTAGCACCAAAATATCTGAAAAAGGCATGTCCCTCTTAGAAATATGTGATAAACACAACTTAACAATAATTAACCAAAATACCAAAACTAGGATAAACCCAATAAACAATAATACTGAACTACTTGACTACGCCATAACCTCAAATCACCTTGCAACTAAAACTCATTCTATTCAAATCCTAGAAGATGACCTATCAGTGACCATTTTCCACTCCTTTTTGAGCTAGACATAAACCTCAGTCGCATCCAAAATAACGAATTAACGTATAATTACAATAAAACAGACTGGACATCATTTAAAAAGGAACTTGTAACAAACAACACTATCCCCAATTACCACAACAACAAGCTAAATTACATCGGCATATATCGTGACAGCATTGCCCAACATATCTTCAATACCTTCAAAAAACACTGCCCCTTAAAAAAAAAACAGAAACCGAAAACTAAATAGGAATATTCTTACACTAATTAACTCAGACGTCGCCTACATAGAACCTATATGATCTCCCCAGATCCAACTCTAAAAACCCAAATTAACCAACTTAAAAAACAATGAATAGATAAATATTGGCGGTCGACAAAACCGAGTCCAAAACAAATGCGATTCAATCGTTAATGACAAAATCCCAAAACACTTTTGGAAGAAATTTAAAAAATATCATAAACCCATAACAACCCAAAACACAGGTAATATAGACCAATGCCTTAGAGATAAAGTAGGTAACCTGATCACAAAAACTTAAGACCAAATAAAGCTTATTGAATCGTACTTGAAAACTATATTCAATATCTTAGATGGCCCTCCATACGATGACAGATTCCAACACGAAATAGACCGTACAATTATCTGTAATGCAACCAGCTTTATCCCTGACTTGTAAGGATGTCTCAACAAAAACATCCCTCTACTCAAAGAAATAGATATAAACAATTGGTATAGTGCCACTAAGTATGCAAAAATGCCTCCTCCCCTGGTCTTGACAACATAAATGACCTAATGCTAAAAGATTCCCCTCCGTCTGCCTCCGATATATTCATTAATTCTCATATTTTCCCATTATTAAACGAACTCCTGATTTCCAAACCCGGTGGAAATCCGCCAAAATGATTTTAATACCGAAACTACTACGTAAAGACACACCAAAATTCAAAACTATTGACCAATTAGTCTCCTGCCAGCCTTAGGTAAGATTTTCGAAAGAATTATAGAAAGCTGCACCAGAACCCACCTAGAGCAAAATAATCACTTTGCCTGTATCAATCAGGCTAATTCCGTGCACACAAATCTACAATAAACCAAACTTTCCGCCTTTCCGAAGAAATTCGCATCGGCTTCATTAAAAAACATGATACCACAGCTGCCCTCATCCTTGATGCCGAAAAGGCGTTCGACAAAACTTGGCACAACGGCATAAGAATTTAACTACTTAACTTTAATCTCCCCTCCAATAACACCAGACTTCTTTCCTCTTTCCTTAGTGAGCGCAATGCAAAAATATGCTACAAAAACCAACAATCAAAACCTATTCCACTTCGTGCAGGTACTCCACAGGGCACTGTTGTCAGCTCCCTCCCCTACACCCTATTTGTTAATGATTTGAACATCCCCCTATCTAAATGCAACTATAGTCAGTACACTGACAACATAGCCATTTGGAGCACCAGTAAAAATATCTATATGATGGAACTAAATATAAAAAAGCAATTAACACATCTCGAAAATTGGTGCTCGATGTGGAGAACAAAAATAAATCCCTCAAAATCTAACTTAGCCAATTTCTCCATAATAAACTCAAAATACCAACACCATATTTCCAAAATTAATCTTTCAACACCTCAATCACTGCTACTCCTAATGCAACCTTCCTCGGTACCACTTTCGATAGCAAATTATCGTTTGATCTACATTGTAACAGAACTGCAGGACGCTGCTGGTCCCAACTTAAATCCATTCAAATCCTCTCACAAAAATATAACTTCCCTCCGAAAACCATTATCCAAATCTATAAATCCAAAGTAAAACCGATTCTCAGTTACGGGAGCATCTCCCTGCTTACCATCTCTAATCCCAATAAACAAATTAATCCACACCACAGCTATCGACTCGCACTCAAAATCCCTACCTATATTGCTACTTTGTACGTTCTCCGTGCAGGAAACACAAAATCTACTTTCACCCAACTTGAAGAATTCAACACCAAGTTACACAAAAACAACCTCGAGAACGACCCTTTGATTGAAGACCTCCCCCTGAAATACAAAGTCGCAACAACTCACTACTCAAAAACCAAACCCTTTCTGTATTCACAATTGTTACTACTTAGTCTCATTCCATTAAAAAAAACCTTTTCTAAATGGGTCTAGGCCCCGACTCCAAGTATACTATATATACAGAACAAAACAAACAACTCCAACAATGACCGATTAATTAAAACATAAAGTAGCAACCACTCCCTTACCAAACAATAGAAACCGCAACCACTCCCTACCCAAAAAAATAGAAACCACTCCGTCTCCACAATCCTCAGTACTTAGAAATTCCTCTCCTTTAGAAATCCCTCCCTAATTGGCTCTTAGACTCCGACCTCGGGTATGATTATGGCTATCCTGTCCAATGTAAATATATAAGACTTCATTTACCAGCAATTCCCTGCCTGAACAACTTTTCCAAGAAAAAAAAAATGTCTGTTCTATAAAAACAAACTTATTATCCCCCGTAGGACCTCTCGCCAGGTCGACCAGGGGTTAAACTCCTTTTGATTCGATATCAACAACAACAAAAACAAAACTTTTACTCGAATTAAAAAAAAAGGTAACTAATTAATTTATTTCATTTCATTTATTTATTTTTGTTCTATCTTAACATAAGTATGACATATGACATAGAAGGAGATAAGAAACAAAACTTGTGAAAGGAAGTGTACTAAAAAACCCTATAGGGCTTGTCGGGTAGTGACACTCTCTAAAAAACTGAATGTGGAAGACTTCATGATTAGATTTTGGTTTCATTTAATCGATAGGTGGAGGTAGAGGAATTGGACACTCTTGTGCAAGATATCAACGGCTTGAAGTACTCTGCTCAGGTGGCCTCCATTCTAGGTATGTACTTATAATAATATAATAATCATAATCATAATAATAATAATCAATTTACTGTTTTTGGAAATAAACTTTTTGCTGCTTTGGATGAAGATTAAGGATTCTTGTTTTTCAAAAGGCAAAATGCAAGATGGACTATATACGAAAGGATGAATAACAAAAAATCAAGAAAAGAAATAGGGTTGGGGGAGGGGGAATCAGGCAGAGACCATCATGCTACTACCCTGTTAATTTTGTGTAGGACCCTGGTTAGTTTAAAAGGAAGAAATCCCTTTAGTACCCTTGAGTTTCTGAAAGGTTTCTTCTTTGGGATAAGGGTGGAGAGACATATCGATGTTCTCTTTTGGGTCTGATCGTCAGGAAAATGCAGATTAAACTGCCGAGTCCATTTGGAACCTGGGAATTGAACCCTGCTACTGGAACAAATGTTTTCCATCAGAGCATAGACAATGATTCAGAGAAATATGGCATTTATATTAATAATCTGATGTTTTCTTTCCCAAATTTTTCTCTTTGGTTAAACAATGAGTGAAAAGATTAATTCAGTTGGAAGCAGCACCGCCCTTTTTCACCCCTTTTTTGGGGGGGAGGGGGGGGTGGAGAGACCTATTAGCCCTTAGGGTCTGAAAATGTTACAATAGGAGTATTGTAGTGGACAGGACAGACAACAGTTATTTTTGCTCATAGCTGAATGTATGATGTCCAGGGATCACAAGGAAGTATCAAAAGCCCGATCAAAAGTGCCGTTTTTTTGTACTATCGAAATTTGTCAGAATAAAGAAATTGAAAGCCAAAATAAAAAGAGTTTATCTGGCCTTGTAGACTGCGATTGGACCAGTCTCTGTCTTCTCCAAATAATAGAAAGTGGGTATCTATTTCTGTTTGTGACAGCAACAACAAAAAATGACTGCAAATTATCAAGTTTTTGTAAACTTTCTCTATTCAGGGATTCAAATCTCAAATTCCATTCCAATATACCCCCCTACTTATGAACTGTCAGGTAGCTCAAGCTGACAAACTTACTACAAAGATGAGAATAGGCCTTATGTGGTTCCTAATTGAATGACATTTCTCACAATTACTTGAATTGACTTCCCCAACCCTCCGACTACTCTCACCCATAGAAAATACCCTCCACCCAAGAATACTTTAAAAAAAAAGGCCATGGCTTACCAAGAACCTCTTTGCGTTAATTTTCAGATTCCAATGAACCTTCCATCAGCAAAGGAATGGCGCAACTCGGTCTGAAGGACAATCAACCGCTGGTGGAAAGGCTGGACCGGTACAATGCCAACCAGCCGGACCTTGCCGCCAAGCCCAACTTCACGGCATTCCCACCGGACTTAAAGCTGTCACCGTGCAAACCGCTCTTCTTTGACATAGTGCTGAACCATATAGAGATTCCCTCCTTGGACGAGAAACAGAATAAATCGGCCGCGCAGGGGGGTTTGGGTGGGTTCCTGCATGGATGGTGGAGTGGGGGTGAAAAGTAACTCTAGATTTGCCAAGATGTCGGAAAAAGGATCGAAAGATCGCGTCTCTCTGGGATCAAATGCGATCCCCAGTGGGAATGTCAGCAGGCGAATAGGAGTGATATCTTTTACCAACCATGTTATTTTTCTTTTTTTTTACTCTCTTCTTTGGTCTTCGTTGTTACAGTATGTATGTGTTGGCATTATACAGTTACATGATTATATCTGCATGTATTGCATGTCGTGGTTCCCGGTACATTCAGGTGAGGCACCCACATTTCATAATCATCCATCATAAGACCACAGGAATGACACACGTCAGGTCAAATGGGTTAGTCCAGGTTATTTGGAACTTCAAATCGGTGTAACTCCTTCACCCTTATTCTGCGTCCGTGAGGTCTTTTGTATACATAAGCCGGTAGTATTTGGGAGGGCTCTCACTCTTCTCCTGCGTGTGCTGTTATCATCTTTTATTTAAGTTTTATTTGATTTTATTTGTTTTTTTAGTAGAGAAAACTACACCTTGTTGCAATGCAAACACAAAGATGGGGGAAGGCCAAAAAGAATAACACTCACTTTTTAACGTGGCTTGGCCAAAAAAAAATTGAAGAATATTCAAAATGGGAATTGGAATTCTATATATTTTGGATTTGGTGTTTGTGTGTTAATCTCGTTTAGAGAAAAAGAAGAAAAAAACAGCATCTTTATTTGATGTGGCTTTAAAGTTTTAAAAATGGGTTTCGGTTGTTGATTTCTTGGTCTACAAACATTGTGGTGCTTGACCGACTGACACTTTATGGGGATGTTAAGGTGACTGAATTTGATATTGGCAGGAGTTATGGATGGTAGTTGGAAGAACCAGGGGTGGGGGGGGGGGGTGGTGAGGCGAAGGATCGAGAAGGAGAAATGAAAGTGAAGAGGGAGAATCTTTGAATTGAATTTTCAGTTTGCAGTAGCACAGGTTTACTGATAAGGCTTTATTTAAAGAAGCTTGCAATAATGCAATCTTCGTGTATATAATTTGGGATGTGGTAGTCGGAGCGGGGGGGGGGGGGGTGATTGAGACGGCAATGAAAGGGAGCAACCTTTCCACATTTATGTTGTTTGTGCTATGGTAGTATCGTTTTCAAACTGGAGGGGAAAAATGTAAAAGTTAAGAGTTATTTAAAACTAATTCAAAATCAGATTTAGTTAATTAATGAAAGTTAAAGAAAATGATATTGATGGTAGCAGGGGTGCCATGGTATTATTGTAAACTGAATCATCAATCAGCCATGGAAGGCCACCTCCTTTTTATTGGGAACTTATTGTCAAGCAAACCATGGATTCAAGCCCTGTCTGGCTAAAGTAAGATGGGGTTATTATTTTCATCTAGGAGAAATCCATTCTTTTTGCCCTCATGTGAAAATGGTCTTCCAAATGTTTGAAAAAAAAAATGTCCAAAAAGAATGTACCGGTGTGAATTGGATAGCCACCTGGTGTGAAGTAAAAGGCCATAGGCTTATCCCATATGTACATGTGACTGCTTAGTATCATTAAATAACTGCCCTCCAGGCTGATATTATAAATAATAGAAACATTTTAGAAACTGTCTGTTGTCACCCAACCATCTCAATAGTAGATGCAGTATCACTAAGAATGTTTATGAAAGATGTATTGCATGTTTTGATTAGTATTTGATAAGGGATAACCTGTTACTGGACAGGTAGTTGAAGGGTATTAACTGTGGTGGGAGGGATGAAGAAACATCCTGTCCATGAACTGATTTGTCATTAAAAAAATAAGAAGTTACTTCCAAGCATCCGTCTCTTTTTTTCTTCCTTTTACATAAGTATTGTAAAAGGAAAAGCAGAGGTTGAGTTTGAGCCAGGGACCTTGAGATGCAAAAGCAAAAGTCTTTACCGCTAGACCATTAGGTGGGCCTCTGGTTTCAAACGCTTTACAAATATTTAAAGATCCTGCTGTTTGGACTTAGTCGTTTTTGTAAAAGATTTTTTCCACTACTCCTTCACCCCCCGAATAGCTAGTCAGGGGGGACGGGTGGCGGCGAACTCCATTTGTCCGCGCGTGAACCTTGTCAGGGGGGAGGGGTGGCAGCGAACTCCACTTGTCCGCGCCTTTACCTTGTCAGGGGGAGGGGGCGGCGACATCACCTTGTCCACACCTCTCCCCTGTCTCCCCTTCGGTACTCACCTTATCCACCTGTCAGGAGGAGGGGGACCGCCCGCCTTCGGGATTCACCTTATCCACTTGTCAGAACTCCTTTTGCGAATACTCACCTGGGACTTGAACCGATGCAATCCAAACCAATCGCTTACTGAATGATGGAACTACCAATTGCACCATTTCGGTTCCCTCTGGAGAAACTTCGTTTCTTATATTTATACTTCCACTCCCTCCAGAGAGTAGAAAAGTAAAAGGCTCTGAATGGACATGAACAGCAGACATGGAGCTTGTCTGGGAATCGAACCGGAGACATGGAGTTTGTCTGTGTCTCTCCAGTCCAGAGCACTACCAACTGCGCCACTAGAACTGTTGAGAATTAGTGCTCGTTTCTAATATTTAAACTTCAAAGTCCAGAATGGAATCAGTAAAAGAGCAAAAATATAAAATGCTCTGTCTGGGGTTCGAACCGGAGACATGGAGTTTGTCTGTCTCTCCAGTCCAGAGCACTACCAACTGCGCCACTAGAACTGTTGAGAATTAATGCTCGTTTCTAATATTTAAACTTCAAATTCCAGAATGGAATCAGTAAAAGAGCAAAAATATAAAATGCTCTGTCTGGGGTTCGAACCGGAGACATGGAGTTTGTCTGTCTCTCCAGTCCAGAGCACTACCAACTGCGCCACTAGAACTGTTGAGAATTAGTGCTCGTTTCTAATATTTAAACTTCAAAGTCCAGAATGGAAGAAGGAAAAGAACAGAAAATCAAAATGCTCTGTCTGGGGATCGAACCGGAGACATGGAGTTTGTCTGTGTCTCTCCAGTCCAGAGCACTACCAACTGCGCCACTAGAACTGTTGAGAATTAATGCTCGTTTCTAATATTTAAACTTCAAATTCCAGAATGGAATCAGTAAAAGAGCAAAATTATAAAATGCTCTGTCTGGGGTTCGAACCAAAGACATGGAGTTTGTCTGTGTCTCTCCAGTCCAGAGCACTACCAACTGCGCCACTAGAACTGTTGAGAATTAGTGCTCGTTTCTAATATTTAAACTTCAAAGTCCAGAATGGAATCAGTAAAAGAGCAAAAATATAAAATGCTCTGTCTGGGGTTCGAACCGGAGACATGGAGTTTGTCTGTCTCTCCAGTCCAGAGCACTACCAACTGCGCCACTAGAACTGTTGAGAATTAGTGCTCGTTTCTAATATTTAAACTTCAAATTCCAGAATGGAATCAGTAAAAGAGCAAAAATATAAAATGCTCTGTCTGGGGTTCGAACCGGAGACATGGAGTTTGTCTGTCTCTCCAGTCCAGAGCACTACCAACTGCGCCACTAGAACTGTTGAGAATTAGTGCTCGTTTCTAATATTTAAACTTCAAAGTCCAGAATGGAAGAAGGAAAAGAACAGAAAATCAAAATGCTCTGTCTGGGGATCGAACCGGAGACATGGAGTTTGTCTGTGTCTCTCCAGTCCAGAGCACTACAAACTGCGCCACTAGAACTGTTGAGAATTAGTGCTCGTTTCTAATATTTAATCTTAACTGTTTAGAAATAATTATTAGTTATTTGATTTGATTTATTTTGTTTTTTTCACGTGCAATTATACAATGTGAAAGGAAGTCTTCTATAAAGCATACAATAGCTTAACAATGTAAAAGACTTTGGTCAGAAAAGCATTATTTGGACAATTGCTTCCCATCTGGCAAAAACATTTCCCTACCAAACAGTAAACCAGCGTCGTAAAAGCTTTTTGTCATAAACAATGGTATTATCAATTCTAATAAAATTATTGGGGATTTGCTCACCCAAGTCTTCCGAAGGTTTCTTAAAGGTAGCTAAGCTTACTCAAAACCATACAAATTTGTCCAATGAAGGTATTTTTAAGTACAGGAAATATCCTGGTCATGAAAATTACAATTAAAAAGCAACTCTTTACCGGACGGCGACAAAGAGGAATGAAAAAAGAGCTTCCAATACCCCGTGTTGGCATTATTACAATAACGCTTGACCCAAGAGGTTTTGAGAGCACCAACAAAGCTGTGAACATATATTATTTTTAAACCCCCCTTTTCAATGGGGTTAAACATAGTAAGTCTCCTTACTTTATCAGTTTTTCCGTTCGAAATAAATTAAAAATAGTACTTTGGATCTTATCAATAAAATCTTTTGGAGGGCTAGGCAGCTACCTTTGGGACCACGTATCTCCCGAACGGAAGCAGATATGGACCTGGGAGTTGCATATTTGGGCTCCTGGGCATCGGTTAACCCCTGTTACGTCATTTGGGCGAAATCGATTTTGGATCGATTTTTGGTCAGTTTTGGCAAAAACTGCAAATCAGGTTTTTTTGCCCCCCACGCCCCCACACAACACCCAATTCCAAAATAAACTTCAGATTCGTAATCAACGTGTCGCGAACTACCAAAAAAGATACACATTTATTGCTTTTGCCACAAAAAGTTTTTTTCACCTCAAAGAAAAGTAAGACCGAAAAACGTTTACGACGAACAAAGGTTATCAAACCTTTTGTTGTCCCTAAAAGTTTTTCGGTTTTCTATTGTTCCTCTGAAGTTGCAAACTGAGCGAAATAAGTGTCATAAGAGGGTGCTCGACGCATCTTGCCAGTGATACGTGATTTCAAAGCAGTCAAATCAAACCTTTGTTTGTCATCTTGAGTTTTATCTTGACATTTATGAATAAATGGGTCAGTTTTGGCAAAAACTGCAAGAGGTACGTACCCCTTAGGCCTACGTTTTTTTAGGTGAAAAACTTTTTGTCACAAAGGCGATCAATGTGTATCTTTTCTGGTAGTTCGCGACACGCTGATTACGAATCTGAAGTTTACTTTGGAATTGGGTGTTGTGTGCATGGGGGCGTGCAGGGGAAAAAAACCTGATTTATGATTTACGAAAAAAATAGAAATCATATAAACAAAAAGCCTTTCCCGGTCAGATAAATACACGAAATTGGTGTATAACAAAGACAAGGGTGTCTCCTACTCCACGTCTAATTTTAATGTCGATGGGTGTTTCAGAGAGGACAAGTGAGGGGGCTGAAAAGAGGGGGTTTTCCAAATTGTGCACTTATAAAGAACACGTATTTCTATCGGGTCCTTTGGGACCACGTATCTCCCGAACGGAAGCAGATATGGACATGGGAGTTGCAAATTTGGGCTCCTGGACATCGGTGAACCCCTGTTACGTCATTTTGGCGAAATCGATTTTGGATCGATTTTTGGTCAGTTTTGGCAAAAACTGCAAATCAGGTTTTTTTGCCCCCCCCCCCACGCCTACAACCATCTTAAATAGCAATAAACAGACAAATATTGGCGGATGAACAAAACCGCGTCCAAAACCAGGCGCGTATCCAGGGGGCGTTGGGGGCGCGCGCCCCACGGGTAAGAAAAAGAGGAGAGAAATAAAAGAGGAGAAAAAATGAGGAGGAGGAGAGGAAGGAAGGGAAAAGAAAAAGAAGAAAGAGAGAAAAGGAGGGAGTAAAAGAAAAACGCCAAGACATCGGGAAGAGAACGAGGAACAGTGACATCATTATAGCGCTGATCCCTATTATAAACACAGGGTAGCCAGTGACGGATCGAGGATTTCGGAAGGGGCGTGCACCTCACCCTACCCCTTAAACCGACAACTCCATTTTTGACGTTTCCATTTTTCCTCTCTCACTAATGTATCTATATATATACTATATATGGTCTATCATAACGTGTGTGTGTGTGTGTATGGACGCCTGAAACAATTGTACAATTGTGCCATGAAACCAACTGTGGCTGGTCTCGAACTCGACCGAGTCGTCGGGGAACATGACGCATTTCGGGAAGGGGGCGACCACCCCCCCCCCGAGCATATTTTTTTTTATGATATCGCTATTAATTTCAAAATAGAAAATGCTTAGATACAACTAACAAGGCATGGGAAGTGTCATTTCCAGCCATCTGGAGGAATTTTCGGCCAAAATTTTTTCTACGCTTCGCGCCAACTCATGCTGGCGCTACGCTTAGATAGTTTGCCTACAGACTTCGCCCCTCCCTTGGAAAATCCTCGCTACGCGCCTGTTCGAATTTCTTAAGCAAACAGCAGATATCAAATCATATCAATGAGCATGAAAATGGCGTTTCAGGGTGAACAACTTCAAAACCAGGTGCGTATCCAGGGGGGGGGCGTTGGGGGCGCGCGCCCCCCGGGTAAGGAAAAGAGGAGAGAAAAAAGAGAAGAAAAAAGGGAAAAGGAGGGGGAAAAAAAGAAAAGGAGGAGAGGAAGGAAGGGAAAAGAAAAAGAAAAAAAGAGGGAAAAAGGAGAAAGGAGGGAGTAGAAGATAGCCAAGACCTCGGGAAGAGAAAGAGGAACAGTCATAGTTAAAGCGCTGATCCCTATTATATACACAGGTAGCCAGTGACAGATCAAGGATTACGGAAGGGGTGTGCGCCTCACCCTACCCCTTACATCGACAACTCCATTTTTGACGTTTCCATTTTTCCTCTCTCACTAATGTATCTATATAAATACTATATATGGTCTATCAGAACGCGTGTGTGTGTATGGACGCCTTAAACAATTGTAGAATTGTGCTATATGGAACCACTGTGGCTGGTCTTGAACTCGACCGAGTCGTCGGGGAACATTTCGGGAAGGGGCGACCGCCCCCCCCCCCCGAGCAAATTTTCTTTATGACATCGCTAGTAATTTCAAAATAGACAATGCTTAGATGCAACTTACAAGGCCTGGGAAGTGTCATTTCCAGCGATCTGGGAGGCATTTTCGGCCAAAATTTTTCTTGTACGCTTCGCGCCAACTCATGGTGGCGCTTCGCTTAGATAGTTTGCCTACAGGCAATTACTCGCTACACGCCTGTTCGAATTTGTAAAGCAAAGATCAGATATAACATCATATCAGTGAGCAATGAAATGCATTTTCCACGATGAACAGCCTCAAAAACTGTCTATGTGTGTAGTCAAAGGCGTAGGAGCCCAATTGGATTTGGGGGCTGTAATGACTTGCCCGAAAAAAAAAGCCAAAATTTTTCGCGCGCGAAGCGCGCGTTCAACATATCGATGCCAATATCATATAAGCAAACATCGGTCATTATATTGCATGGCATCGTGTACCGCACGGTCCGTCAAAGTTGCACAGTATACCGCCAAATGCTAATGTAAACAACCAAATATCTTATGTAGATCAGGGGAAAAAGCATACAGATCCATTTATGTCAAAACTCTCTTTTACAGTACTAATGTCGGCCAAGCTTACAACTTTATTTTAATTACCACGGAGATCATTTTTAAGCTATTCGTTGCTATTTATTTTTCTTTCAGTAGGTGTCCGAAAAAAATTGGAAAAAATTTGGTTGCGGGGGGGGGGGGGGCTGCAGCCCCCGCCTCCTACGGGACCTACGCCTATGTGTGTAGTGTTCGGTTTCGATATACCTCATATCGGAAATATCTCCTATTTTTCTGTTCCTTCAACCAAGTTTTACAATAGCCATTATAAGAGGTTGCAATATTTCTACACAAATAAATTAACTGTGTCGGAATTTTCAAAAATTTCCTCACCAACATTATTCATCATACTTTCCTCTACTCGTGCAATTTTGACCTGTCTGTTAGGGGTTCAAGGAGGTTTTTCTATAGTGGTTATCCATAGATGACATTTTGTGCAACATTATGGGTATGTTTTCAAGTGATTTTATTCACGAGAAATGTGAATTTTCAAATTCTCCACAAATAATGGGCTTAAAACCTTCAAAAGTGGGGCTTTCGGATATTGTGGGCCGTGACGTAGAATCACCTACAAAAGCAATCATCCATAGGACATGCAATCAGGTCGAACATGATGTGTGACTGGTGACAATCTTCAAAAAGGTTATGGATGGAAAAAAAACTTTTGGGAAATACTTGGTTCTCAGGCAAAAGTGTACATCTGGTTGCTCATTTTCAAGCCCGAGAAGTGCCATTTCCGGTGATCTGGGGGGTATCAAAACCAAAAATTTTCTTGTACGCTCCGCGCCAACCGATGGTGGCGCTCCGCTTAGATAGTAATTCGCGCCCCCCGGGTTAGAAAATCCTGGATACGCACCTGAAAACTGTCTGTCAAAGGCGAGGGAGCCCAATTTGATTTGGGGAGCTGTAACGACTTGCCCGAAAAATATATAACCAATATCATATAAGCAAGCATCGGTTATTACATTGCATGCCATCGTGTACCGTACGGTCCGTGAAAGTTGCGTAGTACACCGCGGGATGCCCATCTAAACAACGAAATGTCTTATGTAGATGGAGAAAAAGCATCTTTTACATTAGTAATGGCTAATTAGTCGGAAAAGCTTAGAACTTTATTTTAATTACCAAGGAGGTGATTTTTAATTAATTTCCTTTAGATTTAGCTATGTCTTGCAATTTATTTTTCTTTCAGTATAGGTGCCCGAAAAATTCTCATCATATTGCCCGAATTTTCAGAAAAAAAATATTGGACGGGTGGGGGGGTGGCAGCCCCCGCCTCCTACGCCTATGCGTGTAGTGTTCGGTTTCGGAAATATCTGGTATTTGTTTCATTTCCTCCAACCAAGTTTTATAACAGCCGTTATAAGAGGTTTTAATATTTGCACACCAATAAATGAACTGTGTCTGAATTTTCGAAAATTTCCTCACCAACATTCTTCATCATATTTCCCTCTACTCGTGCAATTTTGGCCGGTCTGTTAGGAGTTCAAGGTTTTTCTATATTGGTTGTCCATAGATGAATTTTTTTGCAACATTATGGGTATGTTTTGAAGTGAGTTTATTCACGAGAAATATGAATTTTCAAATTCTGAACAAATAATGGGCTTAAAACCTTCAAAAGTGGACTGTAGGGTATTGTGGGCCGCGACGTAGAATCACCTACAAAAGCAATGATCCACAGAACATGCGATCAGGTCGAACATGATGTGTGACTGGTGACAATCTTCACGAAGGTTATGGATGGGAAAAAAAGCTATTGGGAAATACTTGGTTCTCAGGCAAAAAGTGTACATCTGGTTGGTCATTTTCAAGCCCGAAAAGTACTGTATATACACATGTATATACACATATATATATAACAGACGTAATATATTTACGATTTTCATATTTATATATATATATCTAAATATATATATATATATATATCTAAATATATATATATATGTATATATATATATATATATATATATATATATACATATATATACATATGCATATATATACATACGCATATATATATATATGTTTTTATATATATACATATATATACATACGCATATATATATATATGTTTTTGATTTAGGGGTTGATTCAGATCGAGGTCAGCCAGGGGTGTTAGAATAGCTTTTCCAATTCCTTTGTCACTCCTTACATTGGTTTTCATATTTTTGTGTTTTGAAGTTTCATATTTTTTCTCTCCCCCCTAAACTACTGCTGTGGTTTTCAATGTACAACAATTCCTTATATGTGTCAGAATTTGTCCATTTATTATTCTCTGCTCAATGGATTTGTTAGGATTAACCAGGTCAATGTCAAAATATTAACAAATGTGGGGTGAACTGAGACAATTGTCAGTCTTCATGGAAAAAGTATGTTTGTGACCAATAATGACATATTTGGTCCGCAAAAAAAAAAAAATTGGAGATAAAGAAATGACACTGTAACAATAGGTTTGATTGTGACATAAATCATGTTGAACACGTAAGGTGTCATATAATGTTTTTCAAAGGTACACTATAAACAATAGGGCTCTAATCCCCCTACAGAAGACCGGTTCTGCATCATATTAATATATCACTGCTTCCAGTTTTCAAGCAGTGGACTTCTATTAGAAAAAAATATAGACAGGGAGACATCCATTCTCGGGAAGAGAAACAAGTTCATGAAATTACTGGGTGACTTTGTGGATTTACCTTTTGAGAGAATTACAACATTTTACAAACTGGAAAACATTATCTTAAGGACAGACGCAAATTGCACTGGAACAGACTGCGACCTGACGTGACTCTCCCAGACGAGGAGTTGAGTTGGAGACGGTCGTGGCCACCTAGTCGCGCCAGCGTCGGATCGTCAGTTAGCCACATGATTTCACGAAGCTTCCTCATTGGCTATCCACTAGAATCCGATCACAGTCGGGTCGTGGACAGCTGCAAACTGCCACGACCTGACTCGACTGTGTCGCGATGGCCCCCGCAAATATCAAACATGTTCGATATGCCCCACTTGGTCGCGACGCGGACCGACTTTCGGGTCGTGAGCAAAATTTTGTGCATATTGCACCGACCCGACTGCAACCCGACAGAATTTTCGCCACAGTAGCGTCGGGTCGGTGAATATGCGCCTGCCCTTAGTTGAACACGAACCAGGAAAATAATAAAAAATGTAGTTTAGTTTATAAAACGTGAACATCAATTTAAATGGTCAACATTGACCGGTTGGGGTCACCATCTCCCCCTGGCCCCCTTCCCCCATTTAGTACACCATATTCTCATCTCCGACAGGTTTTAACCACTGACAGCAAATAGACGAATCTCAATTGAAATTTACATGTCATGCCCCAAAGTCCAAAATCAAGTTATACTGTACAAATCTTATTAATAAACAAAATAAAGAGGGCAAAATACTGAAAGAAAAGGAAAGAGCAGAGTTCTTAAATTATTTGGAAAATTTTTTCAAAATTGCTAGGTAATTGTCTTAAACCCAGGTGTAAACTAGCTTAAATACATTCTATGAAAAATTAATATGACCCCTTCACTCCCAATTCCTAACCCTCTTCCCAGCCGCCCCCCCCCCCTGTCCCAATGACAATTACATAATACTGTCATCCAACAAAAACCTATTTGAATTCCCGAATACGGTGGTTTGATCTCAAGAAAAAAAACTGATATTGCAGCGCCTTTATAATCTGCCTAAATTAACCAAGGAAAACAAGCATGTCTAAAATTTACTGCACCCCCCCCCAAAAAAAAATTCTGGAACAAAGCAAAGCACACCTCAAAATGTACCCCATCTCATGGCACCAGTAAACTTTTACAAATGTTAGAAAAGTCCTTTTCAAAAACTTGTTACCAAATTTTCTAAAATTTACATGTTCCACCGGTGCTATTTATCCCAGTACCCTAGGGACACATTTCAGCGTGTGGTTGATCCGTTGCACCACGGCGCCCTCCCTTCTCCTTTGGAATGTCCGTAATGTCACCAGGCTCTTCCGAAGGATGGCGATCGACTTTCACGAAACACACAAAAATCTTTTCTCATTAAACGTTATAATCTTTCATGTTTCGTACTAATTTTATAAAGAGATATCCAGACAGTTTAAGCTTTTCCGTTGAATAAGGGGACCATTGTTGAAAGTTTCCATTTATAATGATTGAGAGTCGGTAATCTCGTCCGTCTACTCACGTCGGCCTGGCCGGGATATTTGGTCGGTTGGGGATGTTTGGGTGCTTACCCGATTCTGGCCGCCTGGGGAGAAATTTTATTGGGAGAAGAAAAAGAAATAATAGTTCACTGCTCTACATATCCTCAATAATGACTGCTGTTAAAGAAAAATTGTGCTTAACCCAAAATTTCTCTGCACTCTCCCCCTCCCCTGACACACCCCCTCCTCTGACATCCCCTCCTCTGACTTACTCCCCTCCCCTTCCTGACTTCACAAAGACATGTTGGTTTAACCTACCTTAACAATTTGAAGTACAATGTGTGAAAGGGAAAGTTCACAGGTAACAACAAAACTAGAATAAATGGGAGGACTTTATGCTGGTTAAATTTGCTATTCAGTATTTTGCAATTTAATAGTTCACAGAGTTAATTACATCAATAACATGTAATGTTTTTAATTAACAAGACATTTTGACGAATTGTCAGTCACATCAAAACCAAACTATACTTTAGACTGTCAAATGTTAATGAACCCCCAAAAAAAACACCCTAATATAAGAAGCAGCCAATGATTTCAACCCTGAATATATCCCAGTGTGAGGGGATATATATATATATATATACACGTAAATATATATATATATATAGATATATACACACAAATTATATAACAATTTTTTGCTTAGAATGACTTAGTTATAGAAAACCCAGCCCACTATGCAGCTTTAGCAGTGACAAAGCAGCACACTTACCTTGGAACACTAGGAGCAGGTCTAGAAGGAACATCTGGACGAGATGGAATGGAAGGGACCGGTGAAGGACGCAGGGGGTTCGCAGGTGGTGGAGCAACATGGTTAGGAGCCGGTCTAGACGGAGGGGCCTGCCTTCTTTGCTGGGCCACTTGTTGAGCAGACGGCCTGTAAAGCAGAGAGATAGTCAAATTAAGTGTAGTGTCTGATGCTGCTAGTAGTCAAAGTGGCCTCTGAAGGGACGCCAAGATTGTTTTCAGTGCCTGACGAAAAATTTACTTGGAAAGTCCCAATTATAAAGACCCATTTCATGAAGATGAAAATTAGGACTTACATACTATATTGTTACCTATTTCTGTGCACAGTTAAAGTTTCTTTTCCTGGGGGGAGGGGGGGGGGTATTTTTATAATGATGCTAGTCGAGATGATAACAGTATACCAACTTTTATATTGTGTAAGCAGAGATCACACCACAAGTTTCACTCAATTTTAACTCATTCAAAGTGGAAGGAAAGGAAGACATTTTTAGGCAGGCAAGGGCTAGTTTCAACTTATTCTTTCACTTCCCTCCCTCTCCCTCATTTTGATAACTAGCTTGATAAACAACCCTTGTTTTTTTCTTCTTCTAGTGTTCATCATATAACATTATACTGTCATTAAGTATAACATACAACCTGTTTTTGATTTTTGTGTACACATTAAAAAACAAAATGAACTGGCTTTATATCTGAATATTCATATGGCATATTCCACAAGTCATGCCCCCCTCCCCCATGCCCCCTATCCATGGACTTTCAATTCTTACCCGTTAGAAAATGGCTTGATGAGGTCATCGTTGTCCACTGGTGGTGGCAGATTGGTTGATTGTGTGTTCATGTTCACCTCTCCGATGATCTTGAGGGCCTGCTGGGTGGTAGCATACATCTTTAATAGATCCTCTCGCCTCTGGGCCTCGTCTGCCGACTCTTCCATTAGTTGATCCTGTTCAAAGGATCAAGTAAAAAGGCGACTCATATTCATACTTCCTAATGAAGAATACTAAGTTATAGATTTCACGACCAGGTCCTGACTAGGTGTTTGTTTTTTAAGGATCACTCCATTTCTTGCTGTGGAAGTAGCTATTCCCAAATTCCAACAATGTGCATTTATGACATAAGCTGGTATTTCAGAGGGGGTTTTGGGCTGTGAGATACAGTATTTTCAACTTCGGGAGATCCAGAGAACGATTCGATCCAACTTACCTGACTCCCTGCTGAGTATAGATGGGCCAGCATCTCTCCCTGAATAAAATCCCGACACTGGGAGAGAAGACAAAGACAACATCATCATTATCATATCACACAGCTTGCTACCTTCGGTAATTAGACACTAGTGTACAGTCAATACATGCAGCTATGGTCAATACCCACAACACAGTGTACATAGCAGCGATGGACATCTCAGGTCTAGATAAAAGATAACAAGATATCACGTTTCATTACTGTCTGCATTTTGTAGCAACAAGAAGAAAACTTCACTTGCAAGCAACAGAAAGTTATTTTTTTCATAGCGGGGCACGCGGTTTGGGGCGAGTCTTCAATGCCTTTAAGGCCAGCTAGTTGGGTTTGCAAAATAATATAACCATGCACATGTACTTTAACCCACAACAATATTGCTGCTTTGTGACATAGGAATCACATCTGATGTTTGATGACCTGGCTAAAATGTTACTTTCAACAACAGATACTAGGCGAGGCCTACAACACTTTAACACAGCTTCAGTACCTAGCCTAGCCAACTCTGTATAGCAAAATATGGGCTGAAGGATTTACTGTCATGAACCGGTCAAGTTTACTGTTGCACCTTTCTTGGGACTGCTAGGTAAGGACAAGTACGCCGGAACGGTTCACTGGACCGTGGAGAAGAAAATATCCAAAACGGGAGTAGAAATGAAGAATATGTAATTTAAGAATTGAAACAACAAGCAGCTGTTTTAATTGTAAGACGACAATTGTGGCATATATAACAACGACTCACATTATTTATCATGAGGTGCATGAGTGCCTTGGGGACCAGGTCTCTGACTTGTTTACTGATGATACCCATGTAAGAATCCACCAAGTTACGAATGGTTTCGACCTGACGCTCCAGCTGGGGGTCCATCGATCCAACGTCCTGGGTCTAAAAAAAAAAAAAAATTAAAAGATAAAAATAAAATTAAAAAAAACAGAATATGATTCACACAGTTGCAGATGAGGCAAGGAACAGGAAGAGGTTGGGATGATATCGTGGACAGATTTGACAAATAATTGACTCAAGTAACAGATAAGTCTTCAGAAAGGTTTTTGAAGGTAACCCTGGGTTACGGTAAGAAGCATTCTGTCGTGATCCTTAAGGTTAGCTTGTATATTAATATGGAATCAGTCTACGCACAATGGTGAGAAAGATTGAAATGCTCGGGCACCGGAAAATGTTTTTTTTTTTTTAGGTATTTTTTAGACAAATGCTACTTTTGTGGACTAATTCAGCAGTTCTCTAAAAGAAGTTGAAGTCTGACCTCGAGGATCACACAAAGATGGACCAGGAAGTCAGAAAATTTGTTTAAATTATATATTTTGAAATGCCAATCCTTTGGAATTTAAAGCGTTACCACAGTACTTGTCCAACATGAGGAACCAAACGACCTTGATTTTCTAAAAAACAGCAGGGGAAGCAATAGAGAGTGGGGGGGGGGGAAGGGGAGGAGGGGTTGGAAACTTCTTACTGTGACAAAATTCAATTCCACAATTGATTATAGTAACCTGATTCCCATGTCCAATGGGAACATTTCAAAACATACGGAATTTTGTGCAATTTTGGAGCGAAGATGAAAAGGACTCCTTTTGACT
The DNA here is from genome assembly GCF_037975245.1 of Apostichopus japonicus. Lineage (NCBI taxonomy): Eukaryota > Metazoa > Echinodermata > Holothuroidea > Aspidochirotida > Stichopodidae > Apostichopus > Apostichopus japonicus. The sequence continues at coordinate 15,191,177 of NC_092582.1, read as the reverse complement.
CTCTAAAAAAAAAGAACAAAATATAGCCTTTTGTCTCACCCCAGCATCGCCCTCGCTTGCCTCTTTAGCCCTCTCGGGGTACACTCCAGCCCGGAGGAAGGAAGCTTTCCAACTATCCATCTCTTCATTTGTATCACAAGACAGTTCCAACTGCTTGTGATCTTTGTATACATTCCTGTATAGACATGAGAGAAAGAAAATCTCATTTTAGTCAAAAAAGAAGACTGAAAATATCCAACAAAACAACCGAGAAGTTTAATCAAGATGATCTTTTGCAGACTAATTTACGAATTTACGAAAGGGTAAAGTTCAGCTGCAACATTCACTGCGATACCAGCAGATTATTACAAACAAAACACTGGTGTTTATTTTTTATTATAACACTACAATTTTTTTTGGTTTTTGTTTTTGTGGAAAGAGTGAACTTGGAAACATCTGAGGTTCATCGATAAAAGTGGTTGAACTACTTAATAGCCTAGCTAGCAAACAGACCATTGTTTCTGTTCCTCAGATGCAACACAAAAAGTGGTTGCAGTGGTTGTGGAGATGAGGAAATTGGAAACATCCAAGGGTCATCGATAAAAGTGGTTGAACTACTTAATTACCTAACTAGCAAACAGACCATTGTTTCAGTTTCTCAGATGCAACACAAACACTCAACAAAAAGAGCTAACATTGGTATGAACTATGAACTCAACTGAAATATTTACAATGTACACTATTACAATTCTTCGTTATGGAGAACTGATTGGTGTTGGACATCATAAATGGGTGTTAGGTCGAGGAGGAGAAGGAATCGCTTTAGTCTTATGAGAGCATTCCGGACACATAGAATATTGTCAAAAGGTGGATAACTTGATGACCAGAATAGCTACAGAAAATATTAACCTACCACTCAAATGTACCATCTTTGACACACTACTACAAATCAATGCAAAAAGTTCTGCCTATTAAGTCTTTCACGTTAATACTCTTCTGGAAGATTTGCACAGTCACACGCCCCCCCCTACAAATAGGGAGACTGGGGGGTATACTAATATATCAGGAAATATACGATAAAATCTCAGCATTTCTTTGCCAAATTTTAAGCAGAGTGGAGTTTAAAAAGAGACAAGAGATGAAATATGATGTCATCTAACCAGAAATGCAAATGATTCACGCTGAAGGACAGAAGGATTATTTTTAAATAAATGAATTGACAATCACAACAATATACACTGATTAATATAGATTTAAAACCACCCTGACAGTGGTACTGTATGTGATAACTGCTCTGTGTAATAATAATAATAAAAAGTTGCCCAAATCTAGTCACCTCTGGTCGGGAATGAAGAGAGCAAAAGCACTTCTCCTGGACATGAAGCCGGACTCCGCATCTCGTAGTCTCAGTCCATCCAAGGGGAGCATGTACTTCTTCTCTTTCTCCTGTTTCACGAGACAAAAACATAAACAGATCTCTCACTAAAATTTGAAAAATATGGATCTATTTCAGAAAAAAACAGTTTAAAGGATAGAAGGGAGAGAGAGAGAAGGGAGGGGGGTGTCTTTTCTTTATTCTGTTTCACAACCTTTTAACCAAGAAATCTCTTACTAATATGAAATTCAAAATATGTTTCAAATATGAACAGTTTAATGGATAAGTGGGGGCACGAGACAGAGAGAGAGAGAGAGTTAAATCTTCTTTACTTTCTCCTGTTTCACAACAAAACAAACAAACAAATTTCTTACTAATTTGAAATTCAAAATATGGATCTGTTTCAGAAAAGAACAGCTTAAAGAATCATAAGGTGGGGGGGGGAAGGGGATGAGAAGAAATGTGTCTGTATATTACCAAGCACAGATTGTCAAAACAAGTCCCAAGTAATGAATCAAGTTCCTAGTAATGAAGTATTTGGATGCAGATCGAGTCTGGAAATTTAAAAACTGGAGCAGGAAATAAGGTTTAAGAAAGAACTCCTGAAACTAACTTCTCGTGGTGTTTTTTGTCCTTTTTACTTTAAAGTGAACTACTGTAGGCTTAAAACAATGTGTCATAGATATCTATTGAAATCTTGCTCAAAGGTGCAGCCTTGTGTGAGAGAGAAGGAGAGAGTGGGAGGGAGGAGGGGGGAGGGGGGATTTGGATCTCCAGAGAGGTAAGATTTAATTTTCAAATACTACAAATACTTGAAAACTACTTCAGCAAGATACCGTAGAGAGTGTACTTGACACGAGAAAACCTTCAAAAACTAAAAATCTGAAAAGGTTAAAAAGTTTTGAGATGAGTCCCTACCTCTTCGTCTTTGAACCACGAGAGAGATTCAGCGGTGAGGACGAACCAGAAATCTCTCGACCCGCCTCTCATGAAACTGATATTATGCATGCTCAACCAACCTTTACGAATCACCTGAGGAAGGAGAAAGGAAGTCAAAGTCAAAGGTCATTTCAAAACGAACGAGTTATAAGTTGAAAAACGACACTGTGATTTACACCAGATTTTTTCCAGGAATAAGTACAACTTGAGAAGGATTTGGAATATGGTTAATAAAGCTCGACCAAGGTGTTGTAACTCTTTTGAGTCACAAGCACCAAACCGTTACCATAAATGATGTGTGTTTAATACAGTATTTTAGTTTTGATAAAGTATTTGTTAATACACCCCCTCGCTGTACAGTTAACAATCTCAACAGGAAATTAAAAAGATAATCACAATATGCTAGAAGTCACTTAATGGCAACTCATGATGAATACTTTAACAAGCATTTTACTGACCCTTTCAGAGCATTTGTTCCACTCTTTAACATAATTTTATTCTCAACTAAACTCTCCTAAATTATCTGGCAATAACTTCACTTGTATATCAAAAACTCCAGAAATTTTTTGCTTTTGTAAACATTTTAGCAATTTTCTAGCATTCTAAAAATCTGGGAGGCAATTCAGATGAATCTTTAAAGGTTCCAAGTTACACTTTAACTTTTTAAAAGGAGAAAAGCAGAAAGAAAGGTGAATATTTTGATGAGCTATTTGTTGTGCGACTTGTACCAGCTCTAGGGTAGTGCAGGGTAATTTTTGACAGATGAAAAGAGGAACATTTCCTAAAGTTGTTACAGATTGTACCATCAACGATCTTGAGGCAAACAGGTTTGATGTCATAGTTTTACAATGGCAAATTATCGCAGACCACCTAGCTTAGTGATTGTTAGATTAACACTGTACATTTCAATATGTGTAACATATCGCCACTTAAGACCTTGCAGACCAGCTAGCTTAGTGATTAACACTGTACATATCAATATGTGGAGCATATCACCTCTTAAGACCTTGCAGACCATCTAACTTAGTGATTGTTCTATTAATGCTGTACATTTCAATATGTGTAGCATATCGCCACTTAAGACCTTGCCGACCACCTAGCTTAGTGATTGTTAGATAACACAGTAAATATCAATATGTGTAGCATATCGCCACTTAAGACCTTGCAGACCAGCTAGCTTAGTGATTAACACTGTACATATCAATATGTGGAGCATATCACCTCTTAAGACCTTGCAGACTACAGTACCTAGCTTGATTGTTAGATTAACACTGTACATGTCAATATGTGTAGCATATCACCCCTTAAGACCTTGCAGACCATCTAACTTAGTGATTGTTCTATTAATGCTGTACATATCAATATGTGTAGCATATCACCCTTTAAAACCTTGCAGACTACAGTACCTAGCTTAGTAATTGTTAGATTAACGCTGTAAATATCAATATTTTCAACCATTCCAGAACATGGAGAATACATGGCAGACAGCCTGAAACAATTATAATACAATATTTCACAGGAAAATCATAAAGCAAAAACACTGTATTAGTGTACCTCTCTGTATATACTATTTTATACTTCATTGAAAACCCACACCATTATTAATATCTCTTTGAACACAATGTTATAAAATGTTCACAGCTCGGCAGATGACGATAAAAAACTTTGGTTATGTTTAACAATTTAGAAAGTATCATGGTGTGAGAAAACCCTATTATATACCAAAATCTCCCGATGGATATTAAAATAAAATTAGTAGTAGTAGCCTAGCATCCAAAATATTGAAAATAATGAACCAAAACAACAACAACAACAAAAAGACAGAAAGAAAGAAAGAATTAGATTAAGTGAAACGGCTACAATTGAAAACAAGCTTCTTGTAATGTTCTTTTCTCACAGATTCATTCTTCAAACATACTAGAAATATCTCAAGAAGGCCGTACAAGTACCCCTGTATTTATATGCTGTTTACTTCATTGGCAACCACACCGTTGTAATAACTCTTGATCACAATGTTTAGAATATATGTTTACAGTGCAGCAAATGATGAAGAATAAAATCTAGTTTGGTTTTGTTTAACAATTTATAATGGCTATTATTAATAAATAACTGTAGTAATAGTAGTAGCCTTGCATCCAAAAAATATTGAAAATAGAGAACCGAAAAATAAGCAAAGAGGTAATTAGATTAGAGAAATGGCTACATTTGAAAAACAAGCTTCTGCTCTTTTCCCATACATTCATTCATTGAATCATATTAAAATTTGAAGGAATAGTACAAGATAGATACCTAATATTTTGTCATGTGACCAATGTCTTGCGGTCATGTGACCAATGTCTTGCGATCATGGTATGTGCTTGACCGATGACTTCTCTAACACTCCCATGTTAAATCCCAAACTACGTAATCATTTACCTTGGTGAAACATTCATGGTGGGTAAAATGTTCGGAATCATTACCACAATTTAAATGGCTAGAAATGTTTCCGTGGAAACAGACCCCCCATGTAGTGGAGAGTCCATATGAAGTGCAAGTGTGATGTCACAACCATGTTCCTACTGATGTCAATTAGAGGACGTTGCGGATTTATCGAAAGGGTATTTCTAACGACCCGTAAATTGGATAAGGAATCAGTTTGGTGCAGTGTTGTGTGTTCGCATTTTTTTTTCTGGGGGCGGGGTGTCTCTATAAACCTTTGGTGCAAGTTCCTAAGCTACAAAACACAGTGACATGATTTTTTGGGAATTTCACAGATAGAATTGCAATTAGTGAGGTCACATGACAGCAAGTGAATTCATCTTGAAGATACATTATATAACCAAACAAGCAAGTATAAGCTCTTTTTTATATAAGTGGATGAGAATGAACATCATGAACCCATAATAAATGGCAGTAATAAGTTATGGACTTACTTGGGCACGCTTCTGTTATAGACGAACAAAGATCAGAATGTGTGAAAACGGCAGAAATGATGACAGAAGCCATCACATAATTGCAACTAAATGTATCTCTACTGTGTACCAGGCAGCACGACTGATAGCGGAAGAGACGAATAGATCTTCAAATGCATGGAAGCCCATGTAAGGTCATGAATGCGTGGGTAAAAAACGAGTAAAAAAAAAATTGAAAAAAGAGAGTAGCCGGCACATAAGAATCTTGCCAGATGAACCCTTGGGTGGGTTAGACTTAAAAAAACCAATCCCTGTTATACACAAAATCAAAAGATGTAATATGAAGCTAGAGATATGATATGTGTTAATTGTAGCGTAGTATTGTCACTCAACAGGTTACTCACAGAATACAATCTCCTATGGGATTGGGGAGGGTGGTGGGGAGGAATAATGAAAGGGATGGCAGTGTAGATGCAAGGCAGACAAATATTCCTGCTGAAAACAGAAATCCCAATATTCTCATTCAAGAATTTAAAAGTAATTGATTCAATGGCAAATGTTCATCAAAAAGATGGTTTTTTTCTTCTGACAATTTTCGTTTTGATTTCTCCTCTTTCAAACAGTTGGGATGTTCTCTTGGTATTGTTGTGATTGTAATCCAAATGCTTTTTTTTTCAATTTTTTGTGGTTTTTGTTGTTAAAGAATAATATTTCTCTTTGTGGACAGATTATTTCCCACATTATATTCACCCACTGCCACATTGCCAGTTACATTCATAAACTTTCAGAAAACTCTTTTTAAGTTTATTTCATATTTCCATAACTATTAAAACCTGTTATCACAATATGGCTTTAAGCTCATGATAACAGAGACATTTTTACTGCAACTCATTAAAGAATTGAAAAAAAAAAGAAAAAGAAGAAATTTCTGTCAAATGAAGAAATTAAAATTGAAGAATTGAAAAAAAAAAAAAAAATGACATATGAGGTAGAGAAATTAGGTTGAATGTGACCTTTGACATGAGAATATGTTAATACATTTCAGTTAGATGGAATGTGCTTATGGATGTCAATGTAACTATATAATCAGAGGATAGTTCGGGGATAACTTTATTATTTGTCTGCTAATAGTCGTATATAAATTTATCCCAGAACTATCCCCCTCTTTAATAATGCAAGGCTCCACCATGTTAGAGAAATGCTACACGAGGCAGGCATGGACAGAAAAAAATTAATCGAAGAACCGACGTACAGAGATGCAATGTCACGCTATGCGTATAATTGTCACGTACACGTGTGTCTTCCGTAGATGAGAAAAAAACAAAAACAAAAAAAATTATCAAAAAAATGAGGGACGAGACACACAGGACGGGACTTACTTTGGGAGCGCTCTGTCGTAAAAACGAAAAAAAATTAAGAATGAGTGATAAGCGACTAGGTAACTTAAAGGTACGATCTCTGTTATGTGAGATAAATATCACATTGCCTCCTTACTGAAGCATTTGCTTTAGAACCTCAACAGAAATTCTACAAAAGATAGCTCATAGATGAAAAAAACAGACTTTAAGTTTTAAAGTTTACAGTCTAAATTTGACGAGGTAAAATTAACATGGCTTTTTTTAATATTTTAATCTTTCCAAAGTCATAATTTCAAATTTAGTCAAGTGATAGACAAATACATGACTCACCAAATCACATGTACATGGAGAGCAGAGCTGGCTGGGGGAGGGGGTGGCTAAAAAATTGCCCACCTTCACCCACAATTCTGCCAAGTCTGATAATTTGCATTGAAAAAAAAAACCCAAAAATAGCCCAAAAAAATCACAGAAAACATTTTTCAGTGAGAAGGCACTTCTGAAAGACGTGATGACCTTCGGGAGGGGGACTTGACCTCACATAGGACAAAGGTTGCCATCCCCTCTCCCTCCCCTCTATACTTCTACATGTGGGGGGGGGCTCTGCCATCCCTGTTGTATACCATAGTGAGCTATAAATTTGCTTGCTCCAAACATTCTTGTTTTCAGTGTCTGAATGTAAGACTTCATATTTCGATTCACATCATCATGAAAGGGATGAGAGTTGTTCGCAAAACACATCTTCGTATATAATCAGATATAGGAGAGAACAATTGGGGAGGATAAAAGATACGGGGGGGGGGGGGGCAAAAATTAGCTCTAGGTGCAGATATGCTAAAATGGCCACAAGGCGTCAAACTTCCATTCAGCAGTGTTTGAATACATTCGTCATTTCGTGCCCCCCCCCCCTCAAAAAAAAAATGTGTCAAAGTATTACTCTCCTCTTCTTACTGCATATAAATCTCCAATTTCCTTCTTCTATGCAAATAAATTGTTCAATGAATAATTATAGAGAAATATTTTCTGCGTAAAACAAAATACTTTTCAAAGTGGAATAGAATCATTAAAAAAAATTTATTTAAATTCATTTTTGTGAAAAAAAAAAGTGGAGGGTGTGTCTCGTGCTTAAGTGGTTTGGATAAATCCATTGCAGAAACAAAATTGTAAAGTTGCCATGAAAAAAAAACAATTGGTCTTTGAACACAAAAAGATCTACATTAGAGCCTGGTGCTACGTGAGGTGTGTGTAAAAAGTTTCTTTTGCTTCCTTAGAGCTTGACAGTGGGAAAAGAAAAGGAGAAATAATCATATATTTAAACCAAAGACATTGGACAGTCCAATTTGAAGGAAAATGCAGCAAAGAAAGAAAGACCATCTTGGGGGGCAGGGGGGGGGTGGGGTGTTTATCTGAGTGTGTTCTCTTCGCGAGAATAGTTTAACAATAAATTTGGAAAATATCTCTCAAAGCAGCATCTTACACCCCTGTCTGAGTGATGTCTGGTTTCATGATGGAATTAGGTCCAGCTGGTTCAAACTGGGTCGGTTTGGGTTTCCAGTAGGAATCAAACGCTTCATTCTGCCTATGCATGCATGATTGCATATACATGCATATGCAATATGGCAGTATATATATGTGTGTATATATATATATATATATGTATATATATTGTACACAACCTGTAAACAGTCTTAGAATCTAAAATCTATACATATGTAAGTTGGTCAATTACTGCATTATCACTTTTATTACAAGTTCTTAAATATTTTTCTTTGAAAGTTGCATTAAAATTGAGGTTAAGCAGGAACAACTCAGAACAATCGTTTTCAGTGTTCATACATATACTGCAAACTACAAAATCAGATGGTTCCCCCACCCCCCCCACCCCCCCAGTATCAAGACAGTTTCAAGGAAGAATGGTAGGAACAGCTTCATTTTTTTTTTTTAGCTTTGTCTTTTAAGTGTGGCATGATAAAAGTTCAGAAATCTGCCAGGTAATTTAAAGAGCTCTGTAAATGGAATCCTGACAGCAACTTCATCTTTTTCATTTTAAATGATTTATACCACTTTATAAACTGCTCCTATGTCACATGTATTAAACACACATCGGGACTGGATTTGACAACTTGTCACAAATGCTTGCATTCTTAGTATAAAAATATATATTAGAATAAAAAAGACAAAAATAATTGAAGCAGGTGAATAAGTATGGTTATGGTGGTATATATATATATATATATATATATATATATATATATATATGTATGGTGTATAGAGGAGAGTATAGGTAGAGGAGAGCAGAAAGAAAACACACAAAATTAATCACTTCAAACTTTGAACAATGCTAATGCTACAGATTATGATCTACAAATCACACTGTTAAACTATAATGTGAATATCCACAAAATATCCACACAAAAATGAATAACTAAAGAACTGAATACAAAAGCAGTAAATAAAAAATTAAGACAGTTGCGAGCACTAGGAAACTGCTGGTAGGATTTAATCATGCTGAACAAAATGTTTTAATATTTTTAAATAAAACTTAAATGTTTTTTTGAACAATTTATAAGCAAACAATCTTTATAAACTGAAATGACACTGATTACAAGAAGTAATGAGTTGCCAGAAACAAAATGGCTAGTGTTAAAATTTGGTAGCCCTGGTCACTCCAATGATAAATTAGAATTTCACCTCAAATCGAAACGGACTGAATGTAAAGGAAAAGGCAAGGGGTGCAAGGAACGAGAAAAGGGAGAGGACTGAGGCTTGGAAAATAAAACTTGGCAGGGGAGAGAGGGGAGGAGGGGAGGGGCTTCAAACAAGCACACCAGGAAAGCACTAATGCGATCAGACGCAGACACACAAACTCACCGGGTTAAAACCTGCATCCTTAAAATAACAAAAATATTAATGTTGTATGACTATCGCACAAATATTTCTTGTTTTCTTTTTGTTTTGCGTGTGTTGAGGGGGGGGGGGTGTTAAAGACCAGGAAGAAATGACGTCAATACTTTATCTGATTAAAAGGCTTAGTGCTTTATAATATAAATACATGAATACCAAAGCGAATGGAAAAAAAAAAACAAACGATGAGGAGATTGTGAAAAAGAAATGGGGGTGGGGATGGGGGGGGGGAAGTTCATATGTAAATCCATGAAATGAGAGTGAGAGAGTGAAGAGCTGAACATTTTGTCGGCTTCTATAAACTTGGAATGTGGCGGCGGCGGGTGACATGCATGCAGATGCTGTTCTTTTCGGCTGGCTATGTGTTACTGCTGATAAACAAGGTTTTTTTACCTGGTTAGTGGCCCGAGTAGCTGGCTTGCTGGGGCCATTGGGTGTTTGACGGGCGGCTCTGGCAGTCGCACTACATAATACACAGGGAGTGCAAGGAGACAGACAGGCCAATCAGATACAGAGAAGGAAAGAACACGACTACCAGGATGGATACAAGGAGAGGTACGGCGACAGAGAAGGGGGGGGCCGGTGAGGGGGAGTGGGGGATCAAACAGGAACCATCCATACACATAAAAATAATCTGGTGCCAAAATTGACTTGTTCAGTTTCTTGTGTTTATATCTTCTTTTGAATGTATTTCTCTACTTTTTGAGCAATCATGATGAAATTGATGAATTCCCCCCACCCCCCCCCTTCCCTCCATATTCCATTCATTCATGTATAGAGTCAATCCAGGTACTCTGGTTTCCCCCAAAAAAGGGAAAAAAAACTACTTCAGGATCTGCTTTGTCATTTTTCCTCACAAATCCATAACAACACGCTTTCCCAAGGTAAACTTTCTCTTCCATAGCACATATTTGGTCTTTCAGAGGGCCCTAGAGAAATTGGCTTGCAAGTGGTTATACAAGTTTTGTTAGGAAAGTGATTTTTCTTTCGATTCCTTTTGGTTGGCGCTGGGAAAAATTTTTCCCAATTTAGACCGATAGTACTACTATCTTATTCATTATTGACTGTACTTTCAAAATGAGCATGGTATAATGAAAGCCGGCAGAGGTACCCATGAAGTTCCTTTTTATCATGTCTGGGAAGGAGGGGGGGGGGGGGGAGGTTGGACGGGATGGCAGTACAAAGGGACGGAAGGTTAGTACCAAATAATATAAAATTATAATATCGTTAGAGCAGAATGAAAAGCAACCAACACCAGAATTCCATCACCGTTACATCAGAAATGCAAAGCTCTTGCAAACTTTGCACTACTCTTTTCAAAGAGAAATACCGCCCCCACCCCTCCTTCTCTCTCCTCCCCTCAATATTCAAAATTACTTTCTTCTTTCTTTTCTACTTTCTTCCACCACAAAGTCAAATATGCTCTCTTTTTACTCTGTTATAAAGAACAGGTTGTGCCTGTTTTTTTAATTTTCTTTGTTTATTATTCGTATCTTCAAACTTTTGAAGGATGCCCCTACCCCACCCCAGATGAACAGTTCGAAAAGATGACAAAACTTGTTAGTTCAAAACGACCCATGCTGATAGAATTGCTGTAGTGCGAAGGGCAACATGCTGGATAAACAGATACAGTATCGCAGGAGGTAAGGTTAATAGAGCCCAAAATCAAACCACACAGAACCACAGATGGAACAAACAAACAAAACCAGAACAGAAAGCATACAACTGGTTTGACTTATTGTTTACCTGGTTGCCAAGTTTCTTTTTCTCCACATTAGGATCGGATTTATTTTGGGCACTAACAAATTGAGAAAGATCACGTTAAATTTTTTTTGGGAAAAAAATATATATATACATCGGATGGAAAGCTGTTGAACTTATCATTTTGATGAGCCCCCGTTTGACCTTGCCATCCCGATTGGAAGCAAATTCAAATTTTGACGATCAAGAATCTATTCTCTGCTAGTGGATCTAGCCATACTTTTTTTTGTATCTGAGTTGACACATTTACGAGTGGAATACTATAAAACGATCCTTGCTTTTGCCAACCAGTCTCCAGAAGTGTACCTCTCTATGACCCATGATTACTTTGACCTATTCACCCCAAATATTTTGAAAAAACAAAAAACATTTGTTGCTTTCACTTTTGTAGGGAGTCATCTCTAGCATTGAAATATTTATTAATCAAAGGAAATGTCAGTATCCTGTTTTAGAATTGTCAAGAGCATCCTGTTTCAATTTGTCTTGGAGGATGAAAACATACTAAGGCTAAATAATTCAGACAACCTCTCGAGAGGATGAAAATATGCCCAATACTTGATCAAACAGCTGAGGAGAATGTAATCCCAGAGTTACATGAAACAACACATTTCAAACTTTCCATTGTTTCTGATAATAATCGAAGAGAAACTTTGCCTCTTTCTGTGTTCATCCCCTTCTCATTCCCTTTGCTATTAATCCTCCATTGTAAACAAGTATTAAACCCAATGATGGTAGTAGAGAGATTTCATTGCTAGTAAACAAAATGCAAAAATATCTACTCTTTGCCTAATATAATTGATTTACTACAGACAACTAATTCAATCTCTGAGTTCATCCATCCTTTCCTTCATCTTTCCAACCCCCTCCCCATCCTTAACTTTCCTCTCTACTACCTCCTAAGATATCACAGGTATTGCCAATATTATCATGACCAGAGATTATAAACGAGCACAGAAATGCGAGCTCTCCTGCGACGTGACTTACTTCGCAAATCCGATGAAATCTTCGTGATTTGTGTTCATGTAGGCTAGTTGAATCTCAATGAGAGATGCAACCATGACCTTTGTCCGTTGCTCATTCTCTCTTATGTGCGTGCAGATGATGCGTTCGGTTTCGTCTCGTAATCTAGGGTACCTCGCCATCTGTGATCAAGAGGGTATGTTAAAATAGGTCAAAAAATTTATCACAAAGAGGTAGTATTCACGATTTCAGGTAACAAGCTTAAACTGGTCCTTAAAGGTCATTTTAAAAGAAATGTCTAAACTAAATAAGATGATGGGTAACACTGATGCTATAAAAGTAAAGCCATCCCCATACCATCTCTTTAAACCTCAGTGTTGACCCTTCCCCTCCCATCATGAAAAAGTGGATAACATTAATGATTATTGACAAATTATCATGTAATATATTGGTCTGATGAAGAATGATTCTTTGAACACTATACATATTCATTACCTTCATTAATATTCATTAATATTCATTACTACAGGAACAAATAATAGAACTATCATTTCCATGCATGTCCTTTGATCACCAAAAATATAAAGGTTCCTCTCCAGCGACAACATGTAGATTACAACCTCTCTGTCTACACCTAAAGATATCTCTCATCCATGACCCACCGCAGCCACGAAAAGACCTTGTAGAATTCATTCAAAATATATGTTAGGGTTACGACGTACTGACCTTTTCACCGCATTCTCTGACTACATTGTTGAGTTCGTTGATAACCATGTCCACACATTTTAAGGAGGGCTCCTTCAGGCGGGCAATTTGTTTCTTAGTGATTGCCTCAAAGGCCATGTCAGGAGTAAACAGGCCAACTCTGCAAAGAAAAGTAAACACTTACTACAGAGATACGAACGGAAAAGACGTTTCTAAGTTCCTCTCCACAGATAGGGCATTCTAATAGTTTATTTAACACTGAGTGAAACGTATGCAATATATCCCTGACCAAACAATGCAAACTTGTGTATCGCTTGAAGGATTAAAAAACTTTGCTGACCAGCCACTAATACTACACATATGAACTGCAGTATTATCTTCAAGAAGGTATTACCAAAACCATGAATAGAAACATGTTAAAAAAAATATCAAAGCAAAATAGTGTAATAATTCCTTTCAATACTGTTTGGAAGTTTTTTTTGGTAATTTTGCATCCTCATGTAGTTTGAGGGTTTCACCCACAACTCATAATTTCATATTACAAAAAGGACAGTGATAATCCATAGATTCCATGTCAATGTTATTATTAGCATGGATATACCCCAATAAGGAAAATAATTGAGTCACCAAACACCATGAATATATATCAGGGATGAGCCTGGGGTAAAATATAATCACGGACCTTTGCAAAAATTGCAATATAGGCTCCAGTTTGCATATGCTACAGTGTGTTAGGATAATAGTTTTTGTCCCCCTGCAGGTTGGATATCCATAGGTAATGAAAAAAAAAGCGAAGGACGGATCATAGGATACAACGCTGTTGTTAGAAATTCAAGGATATTGAGAGGTGTAAATCTTGGATATTCCTTTAACTCGCCGATAATGCCCATGATATATGCCCTGATATATCCTAAAAGGTACAAAATTGTACCATTGATAACATTCCTAAGGTATGTAGTTGAGTATGTACGTACCTGACACCATGAATGTTCTTAATAGCATAACTGATTTCTCTTCTCAACTCCTTTTCGTCGTACTCCATCCTAACGACTTCAAATGGATACCGCTCGTGGAATATCCGGTTGATTTTTGCACCGCCCGATAGCTCACTGGTGTTGATCTGATCACCAGAGCCCTCAATCTTCTTCTCAAAATCCACCCCAAACTGTTGCACTAATCTGTAATGAATGATACAGAATATATTGCATCTTTTACCGTCGACATAAGGCATGGGAAAAACGAATGAGTAAATGAGTATGTATTACAGTGCAATGGCATGCGAGTAAGGTTTTTTGTCTGTCTTTAGCATAAGCAGGGTTTAAGTATTTCCGATACAACATTATCCAAGAATTTTCCATAGCAAGAGCAGGACTGATTAAATAACTGAATAAATCCTCATACAACAATTCTTGGGCCACAGATATGTCTCAACCATTTATTAGCATTGCATTGATTATAGGTATATATGCAATATCTGTATTGATAAAAGCCAATATTAGCAATGAGGGTGCAACACTACTATATCTTGCTTGACAGATTAATAATATGTTCCAGCACTGTTACCACTTTCCGACGACATTTGTGACTTTATTGAAAACCGGAGATATCACCTTTTAGTTCCCTTGCGACCTATAAAATTTAACAGAAGTAGGGTCGTCTGTGAGGATCATTTTGAGGATGGTGCGCATTCTGCAATGGATTAAGTAGTATTAGTGGAACTGGTACCAATGCTATTTCTACTAGTAACAGCCCTAGTTGTCATCACTGGCTTTCGGCGGTGAACAGGCTCAAATTTGTACGGATTCCGTCCAATTTCCATGTTCATGAATTTATGAACTTTATAATATTCTCAGCGCACTTTCGAATATGAAAGATGTAGCCTACGGTACTGATAAACGGAGCTTTTTCAACAAAGTGAGTCGTAACAATACTACATGGGTTTATGTACGTACGTACTGCTAATTTGTGTCATGTCATATAGCCTATACTTGCTCATGTATAACTTATATCAAACAGGATCCAATCTAGTTTGAATAGTACCACGCTAACTACGCTTTAGATGATCTGCCCAAAGTGCGATAATGACGCCATATCGTTGTTTGCACTCTTACAAAAAATGGCGCTTAAGAGAGTTATTCAATGTTTGATTCCTCTTGACATGGTAATGCAATTGATCTCAGACTTGGTGTGTAGTAGTATATTAATATTCTCTTCTTTCTAGAATTGAATTTGATTGCCATGGATTACTCTTTTAACATAAGCTCTAGTTGTCAATCAGCTTACAACAGGAAGCCTACTCTATAGCCTAACATTGAACTATACACAGGTGAAATCCCAATCTGCAGATCTTTGTGTTTGATGGATGATGTATTACTATTATTATTATTACAAAAGCAAAGTACTTTCAGCACAAACTCCCCCCCCAAAAAAAAAAACAGGACTCTTGTACCTCTATACAAACAGCTATACAGATAGCTCTCTAAGTAACGAAAAACTTACTGTAACATGGCTTTCGTTCTACGAGCTGGATCGTCATAACTGAAATCTTTGAAATCCTTGACTTCTTCCTCCAGGTTTAAAAGTTGCGATTGCAGCTTGTTCCTCAGCTCTGGCATCGTATCTCGAATATGATTGGTCAATTGCTGTGGTGGAACAAAACAAAAATGTGTGGTTCTTTGCATTGAACAAAACTTGACTTACTCCTGACTTGGGAGTTTCATTTCAAAACTCACCTGGTTTGGATATTTAGTTAATGACCAACTTACTCATCTCCTCATAATGGCTGCACTCTTGCAATACCTTGTGTAGAGTTTGTCCTTGCTTTTACTCATTCTACAGAGAGCTCTAGACTTTGTAGACCTAAGTGCAGTTGTTGTGAGGAGATAGGGAAGTGAGGGACTGGCGTAAATAGAAACGATACACACAACAGTAAAGTACAGTTAAGTATAGTACAGTAAAGTACTGTACAGTACAGTACAGTAGAGTACAGTCCAGTACAGTAAAATACAGTACAGTCAAGTATAGCACAGTATAGTAAAGTACAGTAAATTACAGTGCAGTCACACATTATAGTACAGTACAATAAAATACAGTACAGTAAAGTACGGTAAAGTACAGTACAGTAAAATACAGTACAGTCATATATAACAGAACAATAAAATACAGTACAGTAAAGTACATTATATTATAGTACAATAGCGTACAGTACAGTAACTTCCGTAAAGTACAGTACAGAACTGTACAGTATAGTAAAGTACAGTAGCGAACAGTACAGTAAAATACAATACAGTCATACATTACAGTAGTGTACAATAAAATACAGTAAAGTACATTATTGTACAGTAAAGTACAGTACAGTACAGTAAAGTAATAACATCAATGATTGAAACATAGATATCTCTTCAGAAGCTGAGAATTAATAGATACACACTATTTATACCCATTGGGTATATATATATTTACAAAGTGACAACTGCTCCCTTTTGTATGAGAGTTAGTCATTGAATATTCATGTCATATTCATGCCCAACAGTTTGACACGTGGCACCGTTCAAGAATACCTGGTTGAGTGTTTTCTGCAAGAACGGTGTACCCATCTTGTCGGCCAGATGGCGATACTCGCCGTGGCTCAAGAAGAACTTCCTCTCTGCGGATAGAGCCGCCTTGATGTCCTTCCTTCCATCGATATCTCTTTGACTTCTATTGACGATGCCAATGTAACCTGAAAACAGAAGAAGAAAAAAAGGCAGAAAAAGGCAGTGAGTTTGATGGGAAAGGCCAATAAGAATTTCTGTTAAACAATGACGCACACCTCGATTCCACAAACAGGTCTGGTGGATCTTTACCATATGGTTGACAAAATATAATACGATACCATACAGTGAACAGATGATGTTAAAACAATGGGAGAATAAAGCAATAGCAACTGATTATAATGATGTCATAAAAGCTAGATATCTTGTTTTAATTGATCCTGGAATGGAAGGGGAAATAAGGGTGTGTGGAAGCATAATTTTATTAGGGTGATGAAATCAAATTTTAAAATAAAAATTCGTCAAACTTGTGTACATGTTTATTGTCCTTTATATGATGATTTAATGGAGCTGTGAATATCCCTCCTTGTTTGCTTTTCAATCTCCTGCTACTGAGTGAGTTTTAATATTTTTAGTTTCAATTTCTGTTACCTATTGCTTGTATTATATTTGCCTGTGATAAAATTTATGTTGATATGGTGTGCACATTAAATAAATAAATGATTAAATTTAATTAAGGAAACAGATCAGATTAATTCTGCAATCTACAAAGTCCAGTAGTTCTAGTAGATGCATAATTATCCTTCTTACTGAAGGAGCAGATGACAGAATCTTGTCAGGGAAGCTAACTATATGCACACATTCACAATGAGATGTAGTAATAGCTTTATATCTAAGGTACCCAGTGTACAAGGTGATATGGTTCTCATAATAAACACCAGTGGAAAAAAAATCTCCCAGGCAGATGACATTCTTCCCCTATCCATCCACCCCTATCCCTCCCCTCCCCTACCCCACCCCTACCCCACCCCTATCTATCCGTCCCTACCCCTATGCATCCACACCCACTCCTCCCATCCACCCCCACTCCTCCCATCAACCCCCCCCCCACCTTCCTTCTCCACATACAGACATAACTAAAAAAAATTATGAGGAAAGTTGTCTTGTTTACCTCTGCGTAGAGGTAGATGTTTGTTTTCAAGAATAGCACGAGCATCAGTTCCAGCATCCATAAGATCTAGCTTAGTTATAACACCAATCGTTCTCACACCTGAGAGTATAAAAGGTAAGGAAAAGGACAGTTAATAAAGGAGTGAAACAAAAATCCTTTTTGTAAAAGTTTTTGCAACAAATCCTACCAGAATCCATCTCTGACTAACACATATTGTCCAACAATGGTTAAATTTGATATAAACAGCAAATTTGCTTGTCATCATTAAAGTACATCTTCATCTTTTACATAACCATCACTATCCATATAAATATATATACAGTGTTGTGCAAAGGACTTCAAATGTAGGGGAGGAGATGGGGTAGGGGGGGCGCTAATTTCAAATTCCACCCACCGATTTTAGGTAGGGGCATAAAACAATATGGAAGGGCCAGAAGACAAATCAAGGATTTTTGGTAACCACCTCTTGTGCCATGTTTGTTTTTAGAACCCCCCCCCCCCGTGCCCACTAAATGTTCGAAAGTATGAGATGTAGAAATGCGGACCGACCTTTAGGGTCAACTTCCTTGGCTACTTTTAAAGCATCTGAGTTGGCCAAATCGGAGTTAGCGGGTGAGACTGCTAGGATCAGGCAGTTATCCTTGGTTATGAATTCAAAGATCATGGACCTGATCTGGAACTCGATATCGGCCGGTTGGTCTCCTACCGGAACTTTCGTCATACCTGGGAGATCGATCAGGGTCAGGTTGAGCACTGGATGAAGAAAAGAGAAAAACATGGTCAATACCCAACAAAGCGGAGGAAACCATTTGAGAGGGGGGGGTACATGTAAATGAGGGATGCATTGAAATGGCCATCACAATTTCATTTTGTAAAGTTTGAAAAATGTGTTGATAAAAATCACAATTCTGGATACAGATCTAGCGACATTCTTATAATACTAGTGTACTGTGGCAGTGCCAAATAATTTGCATACTGTATACATAGGTACTTGTATTCTATTCACAGGGACTGTACAATCAGCCATTGACGTTGTATGGCTGTACAGGGACCTTCTGGAGCGGTGCGTGATTGAGAGCGTTGTGCTCAAGTGGTTATAATAAAGGCAATTGACCTGCCATCGAATGGATCATAGGTTCCTTATAAAGCAAGGCACCTTTCCTCCATTGCCTCTCTACAGCAAGGTGTATAGATGGGGACCTGCGAGGTTACTCATAAAGATATTTTGCATGCGCTGGTTTTATGGCTGCACCCCATGGGAAGCACCACAGGGGACACGTGGATGTGGCGCACTGCAGTGCCACGGGAACAACTGTTGGAATGGGCCACACTCTGAAACGTGTGGGTGCGAAAAGTTATCAAACCTCAATAATATTCCTTAGAATATTTTTCCATAATTGGTTTAATGGATCAAATACTAACCATGAGGAGAGTACACCCTCAGATTGATCGGTACGTTGGAGATGCCTTTGTTGGATCCCGTTAGCCGATCCGTCTCCGCTTCAATCTCCTGACGGATTTCGGCAAAGTCGGTGAACATCTTGCCTTTGCAATGTAAAAACTCGCCATATTCTGTCGAGGAAAAGGTGGAAAGAGAGATATATGCACAGTGAAGTAAGTAAGCATAACAGCATTTACTATGCGTCACCTTTTAAACCACACATTTATATTTACTGACCATGGTTAAAAGACAAGAAACGGAGGATGCCGTTTCATGGCATGAAAGAAACAATTTGCAACAGTTGATGGTTCAACTGACCAGAACCTCAGAAGGGCATCAGAGAGAGAGAGAGAGCGATAGAGAGACTTTAGGAAAATTTTGTCTGCTATAATTTGCACGGAAAGCTTTTATGTACAGTAGGATTAATGTCATGCCTATAAAGTTTCTCCATCTTATTTCAGAAAGTAAAATGAACAGAGAGACAAAATAAATATTGCCCCAAAAAACCTTCCAAACAAATACTTGGCCCTACTTCAACAAGCACCAGTGGTAATGTTTGCTTTGCCATGTGTACAGTAGGGTTTATTTCTCCTACTGCATGTACAGTAATAATGTTCTGGAAAAGTTACCAAGTATCAAACTGATTTATTTACAGTTTTAAAAGCAGCAACAAGCCCTGCGTGCATGTATGTAGTAATTGTAGTAAATGTAGTAATGTAGTAAAATGTAGTAAATGTAGTAATTGACAGTAATTATAAAATTTACCATCGATAAAGATAAGAGAGAATTGACAGTTTTGATGTACACTTTGTACGTCAGCAGGAAAAAGGAAATCTGCTTTGAAATCCTTCCTTTCGGTATGAAAAAACAAACAAATATATGACTTTCAAAGTAGACATAAATGAGACAAACTTGTTGACTTTTCAGACAGGAAATCCTAGCAGCTGAAAGACAGCAAATTGTTTGCTTATACACTTCAAATGCAGTATTTTATGATTTTCAAGTTTTACACATGACAGCTGAAAAAGGTGCAAATCATATACTATATGATGTTGTATTGCGATCAGAGATTTTAACAAATAAGAGTCTACCGTACTCTACTGTAGTTTCATCCATTTCTATGAACTTCATGCACCACAATTAATGCTGTGCATTAATTTGCAATGTAAGTTTATAAGGCTGCATTAATACTGTAACTATACATTAATATCCCACTGAACCAATATTTGTACCCTACGAGAAAATGAAAAATGTAATCTTTTAGACAGTGCTTCTGTTTCGCTCGGGCACAAAAGTTGCTGGTTACACATTAATACCAGTTGACAGATCCGTTTTCACTTCAAGCTTTCTTTTGACGAGCGAATTACTCAGAATATTAACACATATATAGTTACTTGTACTTTCAAACCTAGAGGCAAGTACGGTAGGATGCCAACAGGTTGCTAAAGTTCTTTACCTTGCAGGGAAACTGCAGAATGAGCTACAGTGTATGGCAAAGTATGTTGTACAGTGTAAGGGAAGTGACAAAGATATTTTTAGGAGCGTAGCCAACAGGATATATCAGACGACAACATAATTGAAGAATTGAACAGTGCTGTACTACAGTAGCATAAACTAGTTACTGTATACATATTTCCTGCTTTGGCAATCATATTGTTTTTCTATTACAGGATGACAAGTTTAGCTATGGACATATCTAAATATATAATTCTGGCTAAAATTTGTTTGGACATTAAATTTAACTTGATAGACCCGGTGGTATCTAAATAACAACTTTTCAAATCAAAACAACATCTGGCAAGCATACAGTATTTTTGGCATTCCTCTTTCAATTCTACTGTACTGTACATAGATATTAACTGTACTGTACATACACACAGTACTAGTAAAGGTCATGTTCTGTACGTTACCATACTGTGCTGTACATTACACTATATATATTGTACTCTACTCTACTGTATGTAGACATTACTATAACTGTACTGTACGTACACACTGTACTAGTAACGGTAATGTTCTGTACTTTACAGTACTGTGCTATATAGTACAGTATATACAGTAGAGTACTGTACAGTACTCTACTGTATGTAGACAATTTATACTATAACTGTACTGTACATACACACTGTACTAGTAACGGTAATGTTCTGTACTTTACAGTACTGTGCTATACAGTACGGTATATACAGTAGAGTACTGTACAGTACTCTACTGTATGTAGACATTATACTATAACTGTACTGTACATAAACACTGTACTAGTAACGGTAATGTTCTGTACTTTACAGTACTGTGCTATACAGTACAGTATATACAGTAGAGTACTGTACAGTACTCTACTGTATGTAGACATTATACTATAACTGTACTGTACATACACACTGTACTAGTAACGGTAATGTTCTGTACTTTACAGTACTGTGCTGTACATTACAGTATATACATTGTACCGTACTCTACTGTATGTAGATATTATATACTGTACTATAACTGTACTGTACATACACACTGTACTAGTAACGCTAATGTTCTGTACTTTACCACACCGTGCTGTACATTACAGTATCTACATTGTACTAAGTGATATTATACTGTAATTGTATCATACATACATACACACTGTACTAATACTGTACAGTCTGAAGAAACTTCAGACGGCCCTTGAGTCGATAAACCATAAATTTGAAGAAGTATGCAGTTTCACAGTTCCTCCATGCATGCTACTGACCTACAACATTAAGATTCATTGGAGAGTAAACAGTTCCAATTACCTAGCAGCTTTCACTAAGTATGAAGAAACTTTCATTGATTTTGTCTCCCGAGTCTGCCACCCACGTATTACTGTATAAATTTAATTCCGAGGGTAATGATACACAATGCAGGCAAACAGGCTATCTAACACGAAGACAAAATTAATATCGTTAAGTACTGTAGGTTGAAGATATACTAAAGTAGTACACAAGGTTAAAGACAAAAACGAGGATGGATTTATCAGGGGTTGGATGTAAACTATGGTAAACTACGTACACTATGGCTATATATATTCCATCGCAATTGCTTTGCCTAAATGTTACGGGCACGACGTTTGTCTAAATAGTAAATACAGTGACTGAGTGACATAGCATTTGAACCTAGGGAATTGAGTTGGTAACCTTTCAAATAATCAAAACAAGAGATGACCTCAGTGGCCTCAGAATATGGTATGTTTTGCAGTGACCATTTCACAATAAGTAATGTAGAATGTATGCCTGCAGTCACTGATTTAGTACACAAATTTCATGTACTGTCAATTTCTGTGTTGCTACTGTATTACAGTAGCTTACTGTATTTGCCTAATTGTGCACATGTGTTGTTGAAAGTTCATTACAAAGCGCATATTGGAATTAACAGCTTTTGAAATTATTCTCCGATCAAGAATGCTGAGACAGGTGTGAAATTGGGGTGGAAGAGGAGGGGGAGGGGGGGGGCAGGGTTGAAGGATATAGTAGTCACACCAATGTTCGATGATTTTGAAATAGCTGCCTGTGGTGGAAACACACTGGCAAAAAAACTGTTGCTGTGCACCTCCCCAACACGTAATAGTTTGGGGATTTACGAGCGACGAGTTACCGCCGCCCAGTCAACATGTATGCACTTTCCTACTGTACCTAAAACTACATGATTGGAACATTTTAGCACTGCCCCCTCACTTTATGGGCACCTACCTTCTGGATCTACCATTCAAAGAAGCAACTATGTATTTACATTTTGATTCCTTGCTTTTTTCCAATCTACTCCCTTTGGTGCCACCCAGCATCCTTTTATCCACTCCACAGTAACACCGGTCAAATTCTTTTAATTCTGTGCAGTATGTTCATCAAATCCAACCTCACAGAGTCCTAACTCAAACATGGGATCTTTTTCCCCCATTAAATGTTTAATTATATATGGGAATTGCAATCTTCAACCAAAACGTATTCAAGAGTCAAGACGAGTACCGTGTTAACGAAAGTTGTAATATAAATCATATCGGTCTTTAAAATACACTGTACTACTATATTAACCGAATAGAAAGTGGAACTTCTTTCACGACAGTTTCAATTAAGCAAGAATCTTTCAAAGTGCTCAAATATTGGGATTTATCATGCAAAGGCAAAAACAAAAGGGTCAAATTTGGCACAATGCATTCAGTATCACAGGGGATGTTCTCCCCCCTGCCACCCCCCCAAAAAAGGAACTTCCTCCTGATGTTATCTAACACTGGATATCACTGACACCTACAGTATTTTCATTACGGAAATGGCACAGTACTGTGCTGACAAATAAATACAGTAAAGTATTTAATAAAGGTGTGCTGTATTGGCCCCAAATATGCTAGAAAAATGCTATGTACATGATGTTCTAATATAAGCCTCTAATTGAAACTGGAAGTAATTGATGTTACTATACATGTACAGTAACGATACAAATGGTAGAGAGCCCTTACTCGAATCTTTCATAAATAATTTATAACATATCCCAAACTCCCTGGTTTGGCTATTTACAAGCGACCAAAACACTGCTAACTTTGGGAATGGCAGATTCGGAAGGGAAGAGGTGATGGGCGCTGACCCAGAAGAGAGTGAATGGGGGGGGGGGAGAGGGGGCGGCAGTGGTACAAAGTTACTAGGCTAGGTAGATGGGAAAGTGCAACAGTAACATAAGACCTGTACGAGAGGAGTACAGTACATCTTTGGTCACGGTATATGATTGCAAGGAGGGTCCCATTAGATTGTGACAGGATAAGTTAATAGTAAAAATGTAACCAAAATCAATATTCAAGAAGCTGCTAAATATACCACAAAATACTTTACTTTATCATGTATCAAAAACACATCAAACCTCTTACCTGACTTGGCATGAATAAGTTGTAAAATAAGAGGTCTCCTGGTGACAATGCCAGATCCACGAGGTAAAAAGTCTCTGATGAAGAAGAAGATGAAGAAGATAGGAAAAGTGGTATTAAATTAAAAGAGCTGACCAAGTCTGTCGATCTAGATGATAGCTACAGGTACAGTAGAACACATAAATCATCCCACAGTAGTACATAGGGTTAACATTAATATGTTATCGTGCACAGTGATTGTGCAACAGCTCTATGCAAAATTACAAAATCGATGAAAGTTAATGCAAAGACAATGTGTAACTGCCAAGAACCCCATCCCCCTGCCCTTCCCACCCCCATCACTAAGCCTGAAGGGTAGTTACCCACTGTAACCAGGGAGTTGTTATGGAACTATCACCATTGTCACTGATGCCAACCAAAAACTAAACAACCCAGAAACAAAGGACTTATCTTTTTCATTTATAATTGACCTCTGTGAATTAGTGATTTATGATACTGGACATAGGCAATATTATATGGATTTGATTGAAATTTCAGTTTATAACAAAATCCCTCCTATCTCTAACTATATACTGAATACCTTCGTATCTTTTTACAAACAGCATATTAATCCCTGGATAAAATTTCACATCAACATCTCCAGTTTCACAATGCAACTCAGATTACAAAGATGCAAACGAAACTCTAGTTATATATACATACTTCCTGCACTGTAATAGTGATCCGTCGGAAATTTTTGTCCGAATAAATTTCCTAACGTAAGATACAGTATTATTACCAAGTACATCCTACTAGACGATTTTTTTTTACCAAATTAATGTAATTCTGTGAGTATTTATTAATGAATTATGAGGGGATCTTTGACGTTTCGACAGCCGGACAATTTTCATAGCATTAGCAATTTAGCATTAAAAAGCAAGAGTAAAATTTCTAACTTTTTTTCTAACTTTTTTTTTTAACCTTTGCTGGACTACTATGTATGGGTGTATGTATGTGTGTATGTATGTATGGATGTTTGTGTGACAGTATGCGTGTATATACACATGTATGTATGCTGCCCAGCATTGTAGGAAATTGAATTAAAATTTGTTAGAACACAGTATTTGAACTGAAGATTACATGTGTACAACAGATTCCAAATTAATATTGCTTAAGTGTATATGCACTGCAGCAAACGGTAACTTGCATTAGGTACAGTATCAAACACAACCACAATCCCAGGGATGCCTTCAATTATACTGTAAGCATAAATTGCTTAATTGCCATCAAGTTTTGCAATGTTTACTCAAAGCTTTAAATATTAAACCACGTCTTCAGGTTTCAGATACCGGCATAAAATGTATGTAAACTACAGAATATCTAAAGTACCACTCAAGTTTGATCATTTGATCAATCAAATCTTCTTCAACAACAAAAAAGGGAGGGGGGGCAGAGAGGAGGTTTAGACATATCAGTTTGCTAGAAAAAGCCATTTTCTTAACAACGACCCAATTCCAGCCCGATCTTGAACTCAACAAGCAAAACTGAAATCTTGCAGGTATATATATGATAAACATGTTTTCACTGTCTTTTATAAATTTTATTAATTCCTATGGCAATATTTGCAGGTCTAATAAACCATCATTGATGTATATCATACTGTTTTACTGTACATAGTAGATTCAAGTTCCCTATTAAACCAAACCAACTATGAAACTACTGAGAATTAACTACAGTTTGCAGGCTTCTGGGACAAGGACAGGAAGTATTACAAGAAATTTTGCTTAATTTTCACTATTAACACACTACAGGTTGAGTTTTTATACAGTATATATGCTGAAAAATGCCAAATGATAAAGAAAGATAATTTGCATTTAGCTGTTGCTTGTTTCCATATCATTTACACAAGCCAACGCAGAGAATGAGTTTCACAAAAGCTCTACTCCCAGGATGCCTTGGAAAACATGCACAAGCTTCATGTAAAATAAAAATAGGGTAGGGTACTGCATATATATATATACAGTACTGTAAGTTACATTATGGATCAGACCCCACACTCATCAGAATCCGGCATTGAAATGATTGTGATAACCCCTCACAGCATTTACATTTTGACCCCGTGCACAGTATCAGATTATCAGCTATGTGATGTGAACTGGTGCTAGTACCTAATGCCTACTACAGTCCTATGTCACATTATGCACATAACAAACAGCAGTGGAGAGTAAAGGTCACCAATGATCCCTGGTCAGAAACGAGCTACGTTTCTATTACAAACTTAATCCTGATTCCCGAGTGCAGGGTCTAATCCCCATTTATATTACAAATGTAACACAGAGCGCTGGGTTCGACACCGTACTGTACTGTGCTTCTAGTCCAATGTTAAGCAGGGCCTGTACAGTTGCAAGAAATTTAAGCACATGAGATACTGATCGATGAAAATTAATGACACGCAACAAAATTCTAGTATTATTAAAATGATACCTACAGTCAATTTGGTATGCTTTTGATTTCCATGAAGTACGATTAATACTCTGCTTTTTCACTTTTGTTTCGTAAAATTATCTCGTATGAAACGATTGTAACATAAACATGCAACTACTTGACTATGTTTAATATACACAAAGTATGTACAGTTTACCGTACTTGTAATTTTTAGTTTCCTTTACAATTCAACATTTAAGACACATATATTCAATTGAAAAAAACCCATCCTTCAATGGCACTCCGCATTGGTTTACCATATACAGTATGGATATCATGTGGAAGCAATTCATTAATTTGAATTTGAAAGGAAGATGAAAACTACCATATTGATAAAGCCAGCTGCACGCCCACCCGGATTTCAACACAGGCTAACTGAATTTGACCCTCATTATCTAATCTGGATAGTCGTGAAGACATGTTTACAGTCTTACAGATGACCCCTAAACACAGAACAACAGATGGGCGCTCACAAAACAACTTTTTTCTGTTAATAATTACTGTCCGATTATTCACGGGGCATATTAATTTAGTATTTAGTAATTATGCCCTAGCACTTCTGAAGGCTCTGAATTTTGTCTCAGATTATAAAATACTGTAGTTTCTGTGTAACAAAACTGCTATAACATACAGCTGTGGACTTAGTATAGCAATTTGACCAATTTGCCATACCGGATAAATTATTCCCTGATTCACCATCTGCCAAGGGCAGGCGAAATGTGTGATGCAATGGTGTCAGGAGGAAGCAAAATCGTTTCATTTTCAAGGTCAACATAATGTTTACATTTCTGGTAATGAAACAAATGCCAATATTAAATCGCATTAAAAACTTCACTATTTTACAAATGGAATTGAGCAGCGAAAGTCATACAGTAGATCTATAAGGGAAAACAACTATAGTAATGCAGTTAACCAAGGAAAACCACTGAAAATTTGAGATCAAGTGACTTGGTGTCATTCTTAGACTTCCTACGTAGTGCAGGTATGATATCAACCATCTGGACAAAAATTTGTATTTCCCTGTATAGAGCATTCTTAACCATTTTTGTGCACAATGCCTGAGAGATTACAGTATTCCAAGCATATTATGGAATGGGCTGTACTGACAAATGTAGTTCACAGTACTGTATAGAGGCCTGTGGCCACACGCTGCATGGTACATCCTGTTCTGTACAGTATCAAACATTGTGCTGTTTCCGTACTGTACTATAGTATTATCTATGCACAGTGTGGTACATGGTTCATAATTTCACTTTCAGTTTATTCTAGATATCTCCTCAAAAGAGGTACAAGAGAATACATCATAAAATATAACACAATACATAACAATGAATACATGTATAACTAGATGTACAAAGCATCACAGAAATACGAATAAAGGAGACAGAAAATGCAGAAGAGCTAATCAAATAAGTTACACATATTGTAGCACTGCCAAACAAATCTGATAGAACCTAAAACCATAGACACCAGCTGCTGATGGTGAAACAACTTGAACATAACCATAGCATAGTCATAACATTAATGTATTTTCCAGAATTATTTTTAAATCAGATAAAAAAGGAATTTTCTGTTTTTTGTTTGAAAAAGCTGGTCCGTGTGGATCGTTGAGGGTCATTTCCTAAAATAAGGCTTTTTAAGTAATGAATTTCTTTCCCTTGTCAAAAATCTGCACTTGCATACATGCTGTATCTTCCTGCAGCAGTGTATACTGTTGGTATTGCTACCATATAGGCCTGTACAGTAGAGCATCTTGCATGCCTGTAACAGTATGAAC
Source organism: Apostichopus japonicus (assembly GCF_037975245.1). Taxonomy (NCBI): domain Eukaryota; kingdom Metazoa; phylum Echinodermata; class Holothuroidea; order Aspidochirotida; family Stichopodidae; genus Apostichopus; species Apostichopus japonicus. Next base: position 15,163,059 of record NC_092582.1, on the reverse strand, counting down.
CTGTTCTAATCAGACAGTGAAGTGATGGGACTGTAATAAAAGCCTGTCATTCCTGACATCCACTTACAGTCTAGATTCTTCAAGTGGTCTACACTTGATTAAGCAGGCAAGACTGCCTACTCAAGACAATACATCAGTCACACTGCCAAAACACTGACAAGAGAATCATAATTCAAACCTCCCTATGGAGATATACAGCACATGTAAATAACACTAAGCCAGGTCGGTCTTTTATGGAAGAGTCTCATAATATTGTTACACACAGGTTGATTACAATCCCTCGCCTACCCTTCCCCCTGACAACCAAATTAATGCATGCTAATAATTGATAGACCTCCAGGCCCCTCCCCCCCCCCCCACAATATTTCCACCCAAAATGAAAGGACAAGGAGAAGGAGAAGGGAAAAGACACCGAGTGAGGAGTCTTAAATGTTTTCAGGTCGGCAAAATGGTATTTCTCTTTCAAGGCCGGCATCACAACTGCTGATCGATTGAAGTTTGAACTTCTAAATGAGTGACCAGTAGTATTCAACCTATTGCCACAGGCAAATACTAAATGACCTTTCAGTTACTGCTCTCGCCAAGTACTTCTTTGCTGTTTATACTGTAGTTTCCCAGTCAGTTTTTCTGTTGTTCATTTACTTATTACAAGTACTGATCTTACATACACGTTTAACAGTTACCTAACTACGGCTTAATGACAATTGTTTAAAGTATTGTAACAATCTAATCTTGTCAAGTTTGTTTAAGGGATTAAAAAGTTTAGTATCAGGGTGACAACAGAAGACCTGTGATACAGCTAGGGTAGTGTGCTATATATGCCAACATTGCTTGGAACTATTACATCATTGCAAATTGCAATACATCCATGGGTTCACTAAAGAAAAAATAAATAAACTTTTAAGTGTAATTCACTTTCACAAAATTATCCACTTGTAATGATTATATCTGCTTCCTTTCAGTGAACAGTGCTGGCATTGTTTATATTCAGCATACAGGTATGTACAGTACATATATGTAGGCTTCCCACTTGATTCTAGTCAAGGCAGGCGCAGTGGAGCATTCCCGACAGTACAGTAGATATAAAGTTCTGTAACTTGAGATACACTACAAAGTACTGTACTTTAGTGAGCTGTATTGCTCATCATAATCAAAATGGGGATTAATTCTCCCAAACAGTGCCACCACCCAAAACAATGGTGGTTGAAAAAAGTTTCAAAATCTTCTCCCAGAACATAAAATCACAAACAGAAGCTTTAGTCACATATTATTATTATTATTAATTTAAACTCTTCTTATTGTCTTTCAACACAACGTCCTGCTATCTATTTTCTAATTATTTATTTACTTTATTTTTACTTTGCCAGCTCAACAAGTGCAACATTGTTTAACAACTTAACGCTATGTCCATGAGGAGAAAGTGGACACTTAATATATCCCAGAAATTTGGAAAATATTTCCTGGAGAAAGAATTAGGTGACATGGTGAAGATTTGGAAAGACTAAATGTCCAAAATTAAAGCATCTCTGTCATTACCTTCGACATAACCCTCCCCCCCATCCCCTACCCCCCTTTAGCACAACTGGGAATATACCACCACAGAAATGACTGTACAGTCAGTGCAGAGTAGCACAAATCACATTATTCTCGTAATATGAAAGATACTGAATTAACTAGTGTGACACCGGCACTTTATCCTGACTTTAAAGCTCTAACTAAACTACACAGTACTGTTAGCTTGTTGATTCCTCGCCTGCAACACATGACCTGCATTATACTAGAGTACAGTACTAGGTACAAGAGCTTCCAAAGTCTTTAACTACATTTATTGGTATTTTGCTATTTTCATTATTAAGCTATTTTAACTACTAACATTTACTTCAATTTTTTTAAGTGTACAAACATTGTTTATATTCTAGGAAAGCTACCAATCAGTAAAATTTATGGTTGCTCAGTTGCCTATTTAAGTCTTAATTAAGAATACAAAAGCTTGTTCAATGGGGACGTAGTACCAAAAAGACTAAAAACCTCAAACAGACCTCAACAGGACCAGGAAGTCTTTGACAACCAACGCCATTCTATTTGTAAACTAAGAGGAACACAATGGGGGTTTCCTGCTCCACACAGAGGTGTCATATTAGGACAATGAATGGCCAATTGTGGAACTTTATGAATTGAAATTGGCACACAGCTGTGGGTTTACTGGAACTCACGATGAATTGGCAGTTAAAGGAATTATATCGTAAGCTAGAAATAACTGTAAATTTGGACAAAATGACGGCACATATTATAAATCTTATCTATCTCACATAACAACCTAAAGAAACTAAGTTTAATCTATTCTTTAAGAAGGAGGACTACTTCCTTCTCATGATGACCCACTGTACACTTACAGTAGGCTTGGTTTAGGCTGGTATTTATCCAAATGGGTAGAGTTTCAGTTGAACTTCTGTTGGTTTCATAACCCTTGGGAAATACTACACTAAACCACACAAAAGCACATAGTTCAGCTGGCAGTAATCATAGAAGCTGAAGGTACAAGGAATAACATCATTAACAAATTAAAGTCCAGACTCCCTGTATATCTACCAAAATTCAGTAGATCCAAGTTCACAAAACAAGGAAATAAGTTACAAGAAGAAACCTAAAACATTCTAACCTTTACACTCTATAACCTGTACAGGATATATAAGCAAGACATAAGTAACTGAAAAGTGCTAGGATAGTTCTTAAGGGTGAAACCATGAACACATACATGTAGCTGGTACAAACTAATCTGACTTTTAGTCTGAAATGGTGATTCCTTTTCATACAGTAAATGTTGGGAAAACCCCTGGTGCTGATACTGTTTAGCAATTAATGTAACCTTGAAAACTCTGCACATACTGCAATGTCGATCACTTGATACAGAACATCCCTATTGTGATGTCGTCCATAATGCTTCTTACACAGGAATGACTGTTAACAGACGATGTCAACTTTTATTGTCAATATGAGTTCTTAGCAAATCATGGCAAAAAGTTTTAATTTTTTTTACAACATACTAAAATGAAGAGAAATTAACCATGTTATATACTGTTTGGTCTTCATGTTCAGGTTTACCGGGCACTACATCTCAAAATACCTAAGTAATGGGCATTGACAATGATTCTGTTGTTAAGAATTTAAGTACTGTCTATCACTCTTTATAAATGTCTAGAGCTGGTAATGGCATTTGGATAGGGTAAGCATAGTCTTTCATAGATTGCCTCCCATCAGCTTACATAGTTAGACCTCAATAAGTAGAGAAAATAGGAACTTTGTGCAATTGAGACTCAGTAAAAGCTCTGGGCACAAGTTGAGAGACAATGCAGGTACTGTGCGGTACATAGAGCTTAACAGTATGGCTATACATTTCATTCACAACTGTAGGTGTGTTCAGGTACATGCTACAGACTTAGTACAGTATCCTATTTACCCCTAATTTGGTGCACCTCAAAACTGCATGTGTAAACAAAATGTTCCATATCACCATGTAGGAAAATATTACAGTTCGTGTTACCACCGCAAGGGATGTGTAGTGTCGATGCTCAACATAATTTGAGAACATTGCTGTACAAAACTTCTAAGAAAATGAATGGAACAATCCAAGGAGAGAAATAGGATAAGTAGGCCACATTTTATTTCATCCAAGTATATATATTACTAGGCCCTAGTTCCACTACTACTACTAGTAGTAGTACTAGTAGCATGGACGAAGTTCGGGACTCCTTAGCCTTGAAACACCCCAAAACTACAACTTCCTTTTATTGGCAAATATGTAAGTACTCGTTGCACACGTGTCACTTTGGAGAGAAAATAACTGTAGCTTTGTAGTTTTTTTGTGAAATTGGCTCTTGCTGTAGGTTATCATGGTGAAATCGTGTATTTCTTAGGGGTGTCCGAACTTCGCAATACTGACTATATTAGATCATGGGGAGGCCTAGGCTAGTTTTTCATTTTGCCAAACTTATGTATACATAGCAATTGCTTGAAATTAGGCCTAAGACATAGACATGCCCACACGTCAGGCCTACGCTAGCTTACCCGAACTGAAGCCTAGGTCTAGTATTTGTCCTAATTCAGGCTAGTCCCTGAGTTGGCCTAGCTTAGGCCTGAGTCTTACTAACGGTCATGCCTAACGTAGCCTAGATCTAGGCTACATTGGCAAGGAAACTGAATTGTCGGATAGCCCAAATTTCTTTGGCTTTCACCTTCTGTATTTACTCACCGACCAACAAAATTTTCTAAAACGCTGCTTTTGCCTGCGCTCTGGCCACCAACTACAGCAATTTGCGGAAGGTCGAGTGTATGACTGAGCCCGATTGTAGCAAATGCATCTTGCAGCTTATTCACTAAGGGAATCAAATCCTCCATTCCACGATTACCCATCTTGAAATTAGGATATACTGTTCACTTCTAAATTAAAAATGTCCTTGGTTCAATTAAACACAGTTTCAAATCAGAAATATGAAGAAAGTAGTACTAACATTTCCAGCATTCACTTCGCCATCATAGCGATTAGACCTATCGACCTTTATTCGTAATGCTAACAACATAACGTAATACTAACATCACACCAGCCAGCTAGCTTTATGCGTAGTATGTACACTGCACTACGACTGGTATTAAGGTACTCAAGCGCAAAGCCAGGCCCAGTCTAGTCCTACATGCATACGTACAGTATGCATCATCTTACGTAGTGGGAGTTTCTGAGTAGGAATATACAATATTCACTTCTTAAAATGATAATTAAATGAAACGGTATTATTATCAGTTGAAAACTGTTTGAGCTCCATATAGTGGAATTATTAAATTAATATTTCAACGTATGCTATCAATTTGAACCAAATGAGCTACTTTAAAGGGCAAATGCTTATTTTAATAACTGCCTCCCTTACATTAGGAGACGGAAAACATTTTAGAGTATCTACTTAAGTCTAGGCCGATGACGTCATAGAAAATGCCAACACCAATGATTCACTTGGGAATACAAATTTTGGTTTGTCATCACTCTGAATAGTTTGGAGGGTCAATATATTCGAAGGAAAGATTTTTCAGGTGATCAGAAGGGGAAATAGCGCTCAAAATCCCGCTATACCACATTTTGAACCTGTCGCAGAATATAAACAACAACAAACAGAACAGACTGCAAACAAACGTGTGCTGTCAAAGTTGTCAAATCCAATGACCGTTCAAAGACAGTTATCAACTAATAATTTTCACGGAAAGGATTGAAAAGGAGGAAGAGGGAAAAGATTGAAAAGATGGAAAAGAGGGCGGAGAGTGAAAAGATTGAATAGAGGGGAAAGACGGGAAAACGGTAAAGAGCGAAAAGACGGAAAAGATTGAAAAGAGGGAAAAGACTGAAAAGAAGGAGAAGAGGGAAAAGAGTGTAAAGAGTGAAAAGAGTGAACATAGGGAAGATAGGGAAAAGGGGGAAGAGATTGAAATGAATGAAAGAGGGAAAAGAGTGAAAAGAGAGTGAAAAGAGGAATAGATTTTAACGAGGGAAAAGAGTGAAAAGATTGAAAAGATTGAAAAGACTGAAAAGAGTGAAAAGATTGAAAAGAGTGAAGAGAGTGAAAAGAGTGAAAAGAGTGAAAGAGTGAAAAGAGTGAACATAGGGAAGACAGGGAAAAGAGATGATTGGGCAAAAGCGAACTGAAACAAGATAAGAAAAGCAACACAGCAACCTTCCCCCCTTTTGTGTGTGTGGGGGGAGGGGGGAGTATAGGGTTAGTGGTTACTATTTCCCCAAAAAAGTCATGATTTTCCCTCTCAAACCGCAAAACTTTGCCCTACAACTGTCGCTTTGATCCGACGCCGGAAAATAATTTCTCGGGGCCCGGTTCAGCACCCCCACACGTCCATGGATATGTAGAGTAGTCCATGACAAAAAAAAAACGAATTGCTAGTACTTTTCGTACAGGTATTGTGGGTTTACAGATATCGTCACATATCATGCTAAACCTCATGTTTGCTCCTTTGATGCCAAGTTGATGAAGATATCTGCAAATCATTGTAGGTCTAAATGTGTTACTCCATTTAAAAAAAAAAATGCATAACTCAGCCACAATATGCTCTTTTACCGCCATATGAGAACCAGTGCGTCATTGGTTGACATGCAATACTGTTTGTCCATAGTGTTTGGGTATCATGAGTCAATAACTACTCCAAGAATGACGATGTAATATTTGGCCAACGTTTAAGGCAAGCCAAGTGGGACAAACATCACATAATATATCCGCGTATTAATTTGAATATATACGAGTATTGATTTTAATATATAAGCGTATATATTATTTGCCAATCATAAGGGGTATATATATCCTCGTATTAATTCGAATATAAATACGTTCGTATACATTCGAATACATATGAAGATTAATTCGAATACATATGAGGATTGATTCGAATATATACAAAATATTAATGCGAATATATACACGTATTAAGTCAAGCTGTTGTCTAGATCAAGTACATGTAAATACTAACTTTACAAAGGCTCACTTATAGCGCGAGGCTAAAATGTGGGTGAAAGCTATATGCGAAATGACAGTTATTGTCTGATTTAATACGCGTATATATTCGTATATTAATAAGAGGATATATTTTGCGGTGTTTGTCCCATATGGCTTGGCATAAACGTTCATCCCATTCGTCGAGTCCTAGTGACTAACACAAACTTAACAAAGACATTGCGGACCGAGGTTCCTGGCCTTCGTCCCAGTTTTAACGGAGGGTTCACCACTGTTTACTTTCTCCGACAGTACACATACAAAAATATATATAATGGAATGGTTTGGTTTCTTAATAAATGCAAACGCGTATTTGATCTTACATGAAAATTGCCAAATTGATCTTACATGAAAAGCTACATAGGTTGAGCTATGTAACGCACTATAAAACACGAACCCGTTTTGCCAAAGGTCTTCCGCAGTCCGCACGTCAATTCAATGTGTACAATACATAGGAAAGTAGCTGGAAAATGTTTCCAACTTGTAGATAGATTTCGACCACTCACGAGCAAGCTTATAACAGACTCAAACACATATAAACCAAAAGGGAAAGGGGAACGAGATGAAACGTTATGTCCCAATATCTCTCTCCCGTTACCGAGTCTTAACCCATTTTTATAAAAAAATAAAAAAGAACCAAACTAAGCCTGCATAAGTGCACTTATACTACTGTACCTTAACCTGACGAGATGCAAATACATGCATTAGAAAGAAAGTTTATTAAAAAAGAAATATCTGCATAAGATAGGCAAGTAAGAACGTTATACCTTATAATATGACCGTAACTTTCCCCTTGTAAGATTTCAGAGGGAATATGAGCAGTCATGATGTGGAAACTTTACTATGTAAATGTCCATCGTGCATGTTGAACTGATAACTTTTACGCAAAGCATGTCTCATACAGACGAGTTTGTCACGTGTTAAGTTATCTTTATATGTATTTTTCATTTTTTATATTCATGATTGCTTTATATTTGTTTGTATTGTAGAGTCATTAAATAATAACTTTATAAAGCTATTCTGAATATTCACGAATCACAAAAATCGTGCTTTTTTCTTTTTGTTCGGCATGTTGAGCTGTTGTTAATTTACCTATTCCGTTAGTTAACTGGTTCAATTATTCTTTGAACATGTCGGAACTGAAGTGCAAACTAGTAATGGTACAAAAAGTATAGAAACTATAAAAGTATACGCTCGCAATAAGAAAATGTTTTTCTTTAGTTGTTTAATTTATGTATATAAACCTCTAAGCTTCAGTTATACAATGGAATACATTTAAACTTTCTCTTTCCCATTAAGTTCTTTCGTCTTGGTTTTGTAGTTACCTTACCTATGCGCATTTTTTCTTTTTCTTATGATTTTTGGAAATTCGTTAAACAAGCTGTGATTTCTGAGATAATAATGAATAATGCAAAGTATTTGCCCACATAAAATATTCTTTCAATGTTTATCATTTTTTCTTTACCTATGCGCATTTTTTCTTTTTCTTATGATTTTGGGAAATTCGTTAAACAAGCTGTGATTTCTGAGATAATAATGAATAATGCAAAGTATTTGCCCACATAAAATATTCTTTCAATGTTTATCATTTTTTCTTTACCTATGCGCATTTTTTCTTTTTTTCTTATGATTTTGGGAAATTCGTTAAACAAGCTGTGATTTCTGAGATAATAATGAATAATGCAAAGTATTTGCCCACATAAAATATTCTTTCAATGTTTATCATTTAAAGCCAACGGATGAATAAAATATGTTTTTAAAAAACAAAAGAAGACAAGGGCTTATACCGAGCGACTTGAAAGCTTCCATTTTCTAGACCACTTAATGCAGTCGTTTACTCTCATTTACATATTTACATTTTAAAATCTAGGCTGTGTTAATGCACCTTTGAGAATAAAATGAATACTATTAACCAATAATGAAGGTGGCATTGATAATGACATACTCTAGAAACCAACCAATCAGAGAATTGCCTTCAAATACTAAATATCTTTCTTTTGAAAGTAAATAACTATAACTTTCAGATACGGGTGCTTATACAACTAAACTTCTACTCGATCTATTTGTGGTGATTTTTATCTCCTCGAAATGATTGCCGTATCATCAACGTCGTTCACATTTGTTCGCGATTCCATGTAGATTCTTGTGTTCAACGTCGAAATTTTGATCAATTTCAAAATAGAGGACCAATGACGATTTGGTGATATATAAGATCTTATATGAATCAACGATCTGGGAAGTTGTTATCAAGGAAACTTGAAAACAATTGAGGTAAATTGTTATAAATTATTAAGTATTGATAGTGAAGAGACATGTGTACATACTTGATTGAAATTGGTTGAAACAGGTTTATCGGGCTCATATATATATATATATATATATATATATATATATATATATATATATATATATATATATATATATATATATATATATATATATATCCCTTATTAATAAATGGTTTAACGCAATTATCTGCTTTAAGAGGCCTACACAATTGGATTAAGGAAAGTGTTGCTTTCTGTAATAACATGATTATCTAATTTATAAGTAGTGTCCACTTAGGTGTACAATACCGTTTTACAAATGCTATTTGACTGACAACAATTGAACCAAATAAGATAGCAAATGTGAACTGGTGATAGAAATGGCTTGCCCTTAATTTGTTGCTACTGATGATGTCGCTGCTAGACTAACATATCTTTTTAATATACTCGATCTACAATGAGGAAAGCTATCAATGTATTTAATATCTTAGGAAATGTGCGATTTTAGGAAGCATCTATTATGCACAGTGTGTACTCTTTTTCTATTCTAAAATGGTGAAGAATCTTAAATATATATGGTTGATATTGTTAACGAAAGTGATATATTATCATTTACATGAATCTTTGTTATCTTTTGCTGTAAGTTCAATTATAAAATATAATGACAAATACACAGTGAGTATAGACATTTCAAAAGTGATATTGCAAAGGTTTACTTTGCTGACTTTTCAGGTATACAAAAGCTTCTGATTTTTCACCGTCCCCTTGTATTGATGAATAAACGCAATCAAGTGTTGAACTTACTGTATAATGTGTCTGAAAATGTAATAGTTTTCGGAACCTAATTCCACACCTTGAGAGTTACGGCAACAGTCAATGCGAGGCTTTATTTAGATTTATTCCCTTTAATAATGCAGTGTATTATAATACGTTTTGAAAATTTGTCTGCATTTCAGATAAAAATTCAGAATGGCTCGTACATATCCGTTCCAAGAACCAGCGACGATGAAATTATTAGTCTTCACTCTCTTCTGCTTCATGGCTTGTGCACTCGGTTGTCGGTTTGTCCCACGAGATTGCCCAGAACAGTGCGAATGTTCACCTTGTTTGCCAGAGATCCGTTGCAACGGTGAAAATGTGACTGACTTCAACTTCATTCAATCTTTGAGCTGGGTATTTATATTCGCTGCAGTGAACACCTCCATACCTGAATTACAGCAAGGAACCATAGCGTTGCCTAACATGCCTTACTTAAGGCATTTGGAATTGTCCTCTAATGGCATTCACATTTTGACGGAACAGGTATCCACTACGAATTACACACGTCTCTCTGTAATGATCCTTAGTGATAACAGATTATCCGTTGTCCCATCTCCAATGATGAGATTAGCACCTAATCTTGCATACATTGACTTAAGCGGCAACATGATCACAGTTATCCATTCGGACGTCTTTACGTTTAACAATGATTTGAATGTCATTCTGCTGGCTGATAATGGTCTTCAAACTATAGAAGAGAAGGCCTTCGCAGGAGTAACCGAATTGCGTACATTGAACCTATCCTACAACAGCATTATGGGCACAAATTTGGGAAATTGGGAGGAATTTCATGCAAGTATTGAAACAGTTTCGCTCTCAGGAAACGGGTTGCGACAGATGCCTACGCTGAACCCGAACTATAAATTTTCTTGCAAATATTTAAGTTTGGAACATAATCATTTTGAAGCTTTAGACAAGTTTGCTTTGGCAGCGTTCGAAAACTTGACCCTATTAAATGTTGAAAACAATTTCCTATCCACAGTTGACGGTGATCTCTTCGGGGAAGGAACTCATGATCTTGTAATGCTCTACCTGTCCCGAAATCATCTAACGAGTGTCCCAGTTTCTTTGTTGGCACGACTGCCGAAACTTTTAAACCTATCTCTCTCTTTCAATCGTATTGCTACTCTGCCTAGCAAAGCGTTTCTGCAGAATAATAGGCTCAGATGGATCCAACTTGACCATAATATGATCACTATTGTTCACGCCATGTCGTTGAATGGTCTGGACAACATTCTACATTTCAATATCCAACATAACCTCCTCACTGGTCTCCCTGAGACATTCTTGAAAGGAAGGTACGAATTTGACCTCATTTTGAAGGACAACATGTGGTCATGTGATTGTATCATGAAGTCTTTACAAGAATGGTTCTTGACGAATGCGATCGAGAATGACGTACAGTGTCAAATTCCAGCGGAATATCAGGGACAAAATGTGACAGATGTGAACTTTGAAGAAATTTGCGAGAAAGAGGAAGAGTCCACAGCTACAAAGGAAATCCCCACCAACCCCGTGTTACGAATTAACATTCCATACTCCTTGATAGGAGGAGGTGTGGTTGTCTTGCTTATACTGATTGTAGCAGCCGTTAGTTTTCGTCGCAAGTTGCGGACCCAAACTGACCGGGACACGCCACTCTGTAAGAAAGAATTAGACGCTGAAAATTCCTCCAATAAACAGTTTTCCAATTGAAATTTGAAGAAAAGTGTCCCTTATAATAAACTCAGTCAATTGATGTTTTTCTCTTAAACTGCTTGCATTAATTTTCTTTTTGTGTCATCGTCGTATACCTGCTTTTGAGAACAGCGAAACGACTGCAAAGGGACTAAGGCACGCGGTTATAACTCATAACGATTGTTTTCTTGTGCATAAACATATTATTAGCATATTCTTTTCTTTCACTCGGTGAAATTTCTGTTAAACGTTGTATATAATTAGAAATAGAGACTAAACCTTTCGGATCTAGACGTTGGATATCATGGTAATCTTAAAAACTTTATAAAATATTTTAAGACAGTAGAACTCAGTATACAGCACAACACTGTACCGTTTGCACTGCACACTGCTTGCATATATACTCACACGGATAAATCACAAGCTTGAAATGAATAAACTAATTAAAAATTGCATGGATTTAACCGTATAACTTGGAATTCCATCATTATTTTCTGTTTTACAATATTTAATAAAAACTATAGTCAATATATGTTGAATCATATGGTATAGATTTGGTTTTGACACGCATTAGTTAATCATTAAGAAGTCTATAATTTCATGCTCGTCTTTCGGTACCTAATGTGCCACAGTTTCGAAATGTAAAATATTGAAAAAAAAAATGATTCCTCTTTCCCAACAACTATATACTTTATGACCTAGTAATAAATGTTCATGTTCTATATATGGTTAAGACAAGTCTCTTTACACAATATAGGTTCACGTTAAAGGTAGAATTAAAGAAATTTTCAACGTGCAAAACGAAAACAAAAATATGATGAGGATATACAATTAAAATGTTTTACCCGCCCCCACCCCCCCCCCCCAAAAAAGGAAATTTTGTGATTACTTGTCGTTTACTTCATATAGATCTCTCGCCCCTCCCTTTTCCTTGATCTCTGACAAATCCAAGCTTATAACTCTAATGTGCTTTACGTTTCCTTAAATTTCATAACGATCTGATTTAACATTTACCTATAAGCATTTTTTTTCTTTCTATAAAATCTAGTTAACTTCATCGATACATCGGAGGCCATTAAGCAGTTTTACAAATGAGGCAAAGTAACTGCTCGCTCGTTACTAACTCTTGTTGTTTAAGCTTTCTTTAACTGGTTCAATTATTCCATAAAAATGGAAGTAAATTTTAAAAAGTTGTCTTATGAATAATTAATATAGTTGTTTCTTGTGGCCTACCCGCATTTCCTACTTTTTCGTGTACGGATTTGGCTATTTCAACTTGTGGCTTCTCCTTATCACTTGCCAGGCAAACCGACAATTCTTAAGTTATACTTCTAAGGGAGAAATGCTCTTGAAATGTTCATGGACTCGGTCAGCTGTTTATTTACCTTGTTAAAGATGACCTACTTTCTATTACAAAACTTTGAGTCGATCACAGCAAAGTTTGCCCATTCTTCTAAGTCGTCTGAAAGTTTCTCTAACAAATTTATTGTATTATACAAAGTCATGTTCGATTCGATTCAACGCGTGGAATAGCTGCTATATGTCCCTAGCGACACGCTTTAGTGAGGATTCTACATATACTCCATTCACGAATTATCGTCGAAGGGATGAAGATACTTATATAGTTCCTACAGTCGGGTTTACTGGGTATCTGTAAAGAACAGATGCTACCCATGCATGTGATGTGTGATACGATGTGCCAATGCATGATGTTTTTGATAGCGCATTAGACTCTGCTGAGTCATGCTCAGCGACGCAAATGAGTCTCCCTACATAACAAATAGGAAATGCTACGGCTGTTATATTTCCCTCCCCCTTTCTACATACGCTTTACAGAGGCCGGTGCAATCACAGGAACGAATCGCTTATAGCGTGATGAATATAATCAGGATCGACCCAGCTCAAACTGGCAAAGAAAAATTGGCCGATACGCCTTAACAAAGGCTAAAAGCGCATAGGCAAGAAAACCAAACAATTTGAGCCACTCTTTAACACCAGTTTCTTCAAATCAAGAGTGTAACCGACAAGGTTAGCCTAAATTCTGTTCACAAATTGCCAATTGGATAACATTTTCTATAGCAAATTCACCCAACATAGGTAGAGCTTGAGCACGATAACATTTTTTATAGCAAATTCACCCAAGATAGGTAGAGCTTGAGCACGATAACCAAACAATTTGATCCACTTTCACCCTCAATACCCCTTACATCGAAACTGCCCGAATCGCATCATCATAACCGTTATTGTAGAGGTCTTTGTTTGTTAATCTTCTTCTGAACTATGAACGTATATAGACGAACATTTTGATATTTTAGGTATTTGACATTTGACAACCTATGGTACAATTGATCATTTTTAATAGCAAACAAACTGGCACATACATACTAGCATGTTGCGTGGATAAACAAACTGGACAACAGATTCTGATTAAGAAACATACGTTGCTTAATTATTTATTAGACCGTTTCTTAAACTTTAAACTTGTGTTTTATATCATGACATGACTATTTAATTAGTATTTACATATAACTGTATATAGGCCTATATCAAACTATTTCTGTCTCTGTCCAAGGAAGCGCTTTACGTCATAGTAGTATTTAATAGGGGTAACCTGTGCTCTAGTGTCACATTTGATTCGCAGATCATGTACCCAACAAATGTAAACTCTATACTCATTGGCATATTAACTGATTCAAAACACATAATCATTGATCTAGAGGAGAATGGGCTAACACCATACAGCCATGACTTTCGGGTCGTTGTTCTTTATTGGAACCCTGCGACTTAACTTCCTCACATGTTTTTTGAAACTGGGACTTGATTTTACTTAGTCTAAAGTCAAGTTTCTTCAATTTACAAAATCTCTTTGTTGAAAATGACTATGCATTTCACCAAGATTTACATATATTATATAAATATATGCACGAGAGGAATTTCACAACCACAGTATCAACAGATTAACTTTTAGATAATGAATGCAAAATCGAATCGCCGAAAGTCAATGCAGAATAAAATACAGATAAAAAGATGAGTGGGAGTTTTCTTCGTCGAATATGACTTTATATTTCACCAAGAGAAGGCTTCAACGTATAACATATTTATTCCGTATCTGGTCAGTTGTTACATTTTCGCATTTTCATACGATGTCTTTGGTCGATGGAAAGTGAATTTGAATTTGACTTTGAGGCCATCTCATGACGTTCTTTCGACCAAGGTGGATTGAAGTCGAATATCTAAAGAAGTAAAATCGACATCCGAATATTAAGGAAATGTTTAAAATTTAACATGCATATAGTTCTATTTGTGAGATTAAAGTATATATATCGCTATGTAAGTACTAACAAAGGCCTATCAAGTGTTTCTGAGCTGGATTTACAACGATATTATTGAGACTATCTGTATATCTACCAACGTCTAACTATACGTTGATTGTACAAACTGTCATCAATTCGATTTGCCAGGTTTCAAGTACACTTGTTAATGTTGCTTTTTTTGTGTGTTTCTTCACCATGAATGCTTGCTCACTTGTCATCTTGTTACCTACCCTAAAGTCCTAAGTGCAACGTTCTTTTGATAAGAGTATTATTGTTGTTATTACTCAATGTACAGCCTGGTGATTGTATGGCTACCTTTAAATTAGTATGTTAATTGAAGAAGGATTACAATAAAGAAAGAAAAAAATCTAATTAAGATAATTACATGCTGGTAATAGTGGCCTCACCGACGAATAATGAAAACGGCTATTAGCAAACGAAGCTTTCTACGGTAGAGAATTTATGAGCAAACCAGTGGTTTTCAATAGACACCGTCGACAAGCCAAATCAGGCCCGTTAAAACTACAATCGGTCTTTCGGGGTAGCGAGCCCCAAAGGCCTCGGGCTTGAGTACCTTTCCGGCCTTCTATTAACAGTATTACATCACACTATGTACTAAACCGTTGGGTATGGACGAGCCGTGTTTATTGACTCCCAATGAGAGTAAATTGGATCGCAGAAAATAAAAACTTAGAAGTTGTAAAGTAATACTTTACTGTGATAAACGAACACTAATATGTCATGCAAAAGTTGAGGCAGTGTAGCATCGTAAAGAAGAACGATACCTATATTAACACCGAAGAGACAACATGGAGATCATTATTTATTCACAAAATTTTAATATCACCAACAAATATTAATTCCGAAAAATATCTTCTCCAAAACTTTTAAAACAACTCAACAGTGCAATACTTTTTTGTTTTGTTAAATCATTGTTTCACAATTCTTCACACAACACAATGGTGTACTGCTTTTATATTTATTGAAAGACAATAGCTTATTGTCTTCCAACTTTTAACACAACGCAAAAACAGCATACCATTCTTATAGTTGAAAAACAATAAATTATTGTCTCCTAATTTTAACACATAGCTTGCTGTTATTTTTCATATTATTTTGTTGTAGAAAGGCATGATAGATCATTGTCACACATCCTTTAACACGACCCAACAGCGTTGTATTTTTACAGTTGAAGACCAATAACCCTCTACTCCAAATTTTAACACAATGCAACATCTGATTATATTAATTGTTAGCTTGGTCGCCAAACAGGAAAAATAATCCCGGTGGGGCCATTACAGTTCATTCGCGATTCGTCCTTTCGGCGAGAATTTGCATATAGGGAAGGAATTTTTCCATGGGAATATCAGCAAGCAGTATACATTTCATCGTATTTCCGCCGCTATATATACTATATAACTCATAAAAGCATGATAGCCTTTACATCAACATATTCAAGCCGCCAATAGAGTTGTTAGTTAAATTGAGGAGTGCCATATTATCTGCTAAAAGTGCTAAGCATCTATCGCAACATTTCAGGGTTCC
Organism: Apostichopus japonicus; assembly: GCF_037975245.1. Classification (NCBI taxonomy): domain Eukaryota; kingdom Metazoa; phylum Echinodermata; class Holothuroidea; order Aspidochirotida; family Stichopodidae; genus Apostichopus; species Apostichopus japonicus. Next base: position 15,146,898 of record NC_092582.1, on the reverse strand, counting down.
AAAGAAGCCAGATTTTCTAAGTTACGACTGAAGATAATAAACTTTGGATAGGCTACTATATACGTATTTGAAAAGCAAGTGAGCAAATGTAATATTCACATTTGTCATTGAGATGCTCCATTGTATGCTTGAAACCCGTTGAACTTTCGCCTAAAAAGAACCTTTATGTTAATCCTAATCATAACACCAGTAATCTCGTTCTTTATAAATCGGCCTAAGAAGAAGAAGAAGACAGCGTTCATTTAGTAAATAGCAAAATACAGAGAAAGTATTACCAAACTCGAGATTTTCAAGAAATGTCAGTGTGTTTTCCTTTATTTCTGAAATATAATAAATGAATGAATGGATGGATTAATAGTTAGATGGATGGATGGATACATATCTATAGTAGCTATAGAAAGTTTTGTCATTTTCAGTCTTTCAGATCAACCCATTATGGCTCGTTGTCTGTTCCAAACACGAGGGGCGATGACGCTACTTTTTGTCACTGTGTTCTGCTATATGGTGCTTGTTCACAACTGCCGGTTTGTTCCACGAGATTGTCCAGAACAGTGCGAGTGTTCAAGTTGTTGGCCAATAGTGCACTGTGACGGTCGAAACGTGACTCATCTAAACTTCAGTCAATCGCTTACTTGGGTGAGAATATTCAGTGTATCGCATACCTCCATACCCGACCTACAGATGGGAACTCTCACTTTGCCTACCATTGCCGGTGTGGGCAGCTTAGAGATGATTGCTAATGGCATTACCACTTTAACGGAAGAACTGTTCGCAATGAATTACTCACGGCTCCAGTCAATTTCACTACAGCAAAACAAACTCTCCACTGTCCCAACTCGTATGATGAGATTAGCACCTAATCTTGGAAACATTGACTTAAGCGGCAACATGATCACAGTTATCCATTTGTACGCTTTTACGTTTAACAATGATTTGAATGTCATTCTGCTGGCTGATAATGGTCTTCAAACTATTGAAGAGATGGCCTTCACAGGAGTAACCGAATTGCGTACGTTGAACTTATCCTACAACAGCATCATGGGCACAAATTTGGGAAACTGGGAGGAATTTCATACAAGTATAGAAACAATTTCGCTCTCAGGAAACGGGTTGCGACAGATGCCTACGCTGAACCCGAACTATAAATTTTCTTGCAAATATTTAAGTTTGGAACATAATCATTTTGAAGCCTTAGACAAGTTTGCTTTGGCAGCGTTCGAAAACTTGACCCTATTAAATGTTGAAAACAATTCCCTATCCACAGTTGACGGTGATCTCTTCGGGGAAGGAACTCATGATCTTGTAATGCTCTACCTGTCCCGAAATCATCTAACGAGTGTCCCAGTTTCTTTGTTGGCACGACTGCCGAAACTTTTAAACCTATCTCTCTCTTTCAATCATATTGCTACTCTGTCTAGCAAAGCGTTTGTCAAGAATAAAATGCTCAGATGGATTCAACTTGACCATAATATGATCACTATTGTTCACGCCATGTCGTTGAATGGTCTGGACAACATTCTATATTTCAATATCCAACATAACCTCCTCACTGGTCTCCCTGAGACATTCTTGAAAGGAATGTACGAATTTGACCTCATTTTGAAGGACAACATGTGGTCATGTGATTGTGCTATGAAGTCTTTACAAGAATGGTTCTTGAAGAATGCGATCGAGAATGACGTACAGTGTCAAATTCCAGCGGAATATCAGGGACGAAATGTGACAGATGTAAACTTTGAAGAAATTTGCGAGAAAGAGGAAGAGTCCACAGCTACAGAGGAAATCCCTACCAACCCCATGTTACGAATCAACTTCCGATACTTCTTGATAGGAGGAGGTGTGGTTGTCTTGCTTATACTGATTGTAGCTGCCGGTAGTTGTCGTCGCAAGTTGCGGACCCAAACTGACCGGGACACGCCACTCTGTAAGAAAGAATTGAACGTTGAAAATGTCTCCACTATAAACAGTAGCACTTTTTCAAATGAAATTTGAAGAAAAGTGTCCTTTATGTATTATTCTCAGTAAATTAATGTTTCTCTTAACTTAATGCGAACATGATTTTCTTTTTGTGGTATAACCGTACCTGTTTTTGTCTTGCTTACAATAACCTGTATATACAGTGGCCAATCAACCAGAAAAGGGAAGCGACTGCAAAGGAACTAAGGCACGTTTATAACTCAAGAAATGGGATGTTTCGAACAGGTATAGGCACAGGTTTATAACCCATGGGCATCACCTCCTCACAGGTCTCCCTGGAATTTTCTTGAAAGAAAGGTACGAATTTTATTTCATTTCGAAGGACAACATGTGGTCATGTGACTGTGCCATGAAGTCTTCGCAAGAATGGTCCCCGAAGAACGAGATTGAGAATGACGTACAGTGTCAAGATTCCCCGGAATATCAGGGACAAAATATAAAAGATGTGAACTTTGAAGAAATTCGCAGGGAAGAATCGTCTACTACACAAGAAGACCAATTGTTCGATCAACCGAAAGTATTGTTTGGCTTACCTTGCGTATTGGTGTGAGGTGTAGGAATAGTCCTATGTGTAATTGTAGCATTGCTTGTCTTTGAAATTCGAACTTTCGCGTTGTTCGAGACAAGCCTCTTTGTAAATAAAACTGTTATTCTTCTTGCTTATTGTGATTGTATAGTATATCTATATTTTCGTTGAAATTTAACTAGCCTCTTTGTAAATACAATTTACATATTATTTTTGCTAATAATGACCGACGCAGCCGTATTTATTCAACAGGCCTTTGCATGAAATAATTTCTTAGAAATGAGTACTATGTTTTGGTGAGGACAGAATTTAACAAAGAATAGCCCACGAGCAAATTCGCAACAGCGTATAGACAATTGAAACAAAGCGTAAAAAAAACACGATAAAATTAAGGTAAGGCATGGCATAGAATAGCATAGCATTGAAAAGCAAAGCACAGTATAGCAAATATTGTATACGCGTAAGGGAGAAACAGAGATTTTTTGCATTATCTTTTAAATTTATAATTCTTTCATTAAATGTGTGTAGGAACACGTAACCGTGGGCTCCAAATTTTGAGACCAAATTGCGTTTCAATTTTGAGACACAGCTGGCATCGATTTGAGAATGATTTGTTATTTTCATTGGGGTACCCCCTGGTTAGCATGGTAGCCAATTTGCCGACAATGAAGAAACTGTGAAAGTAGTACGTATATGTGGAAAACTTAAGATATCTCCTTGAGATAAAATGAATGTCGGAACTTTGCAATAAACGGACGATTCCCTGTTGTTGTGACAAGATTCTAAAACGTCCCGCTTGATTTTAATATTGTGGGAGGGAAATTGTGTAATTAGAGAAAATGCCCTTTTACATTTTTATATTACAGCTTAAGTAGTGTGAAAGCTTTTAGTGCATATTTATGACATGATTATTACACCTCTCAATAATAATAATAATGCCTGTTTAAATATGGCTATTACTGTTGTTGGTAGATTTTTATGCATACGGCCCACTCGAAAGGATCATCTTGATTGATTGATTATATATTTTATAACATATAAAGACAGTTATATATACCTTGCATTTATAGACGGCCTTGCGTTTTAAGGCAGAATGATAAAATGTTATTCCTGCTAGGGTTTAAGAATATAATATCTCTTTCGAGATCCGGCTTTAGGAATCACAAATGATTTCGAGTTAGTTAGCACCGTGTCGATCTCTAGAGTAGGGCAAATATGTCACCAAAACAGAACTAGTACGGTATTGTTCGATACAGGTGACTAACGCCTACAGTGAAATTACGACCTTCCTTACCGGTTTCGAACCTCTCTGGACATACAAATTCAGCGTCCATAGCCCAGTGGTTAGGCTGTCCCGCATATAAAGCGGGAGGCCCGGGCTCGAATCCCGGTGTAGGCTGGAAGTTTTTACACTGTTCTGGATTTTCCAACTCATTACGTTTTCATTTATATATATATATATATATATATATATATATATATGTGTGTATATATATATATATATATATATATATATAATATATTTATATAAATATATATATATATATATTTATATATAATATTAGGGTGAAAATGAGTTTCAGCTCAGCTATTATTGTAAAGTGCTAAGATTCATTGCCATAGAGACATGAAGTCACATATGCATGTATACTAGAGGCAGTATAAGTTATTTTTATCGCACATAATCACATTTTACTGTACCTTCCATTGAAACGTTTTCAGTCATGCAGGTACAGGTCTCCTGCACTCCTTAAATACACCTTTCACTTTTTGTCACAGGCCTCAATCCTCACGTTGCCCCAAGCCCGTCAGTCCAGAGCAACGCCATGCTTCTCATAAAGTTATTACTGCCGAAATCTATCTCTCTCTTTCAATCGTATTGCTACTCTGCCTAGGAAAGCGTTTGTCAGGAATAAAATGCTCAAGTGGATTCATCTTGACCATAATATCATCACTTTTGCTCACGCCATGTCGTTGAATGGTCTGGACAGCATTCTACTTTTCAATATCCAACATAACCTCCTCACTGGTCTCCCTGAGACATTCTTGGAAGGAAGGTACGAATCTGACCTCATGTTGAAGGACAACATGTGGTCATGCGATTGCTATGAAGTCTTAACAAGAATGGTTCCTGAGGAACGAAATTGAGAATCACGTAACAGTGTCAAGATTCCCCGGACTATCAGGGACAAAATATAACAGACCTGAACTTTAAAGAAATTTGCAAGAAAGAGGAAGAATCATCTACGAAGCAAGAAGGAGAAGACCAATTTCATGATGAACCGAAAATACTTTTTGGCATTCACTTGGAATACGCGTTGGTGGGAGGTGTAGGTTTATAAGCCTAGCTGTCTTGATTTTTATGGGCGATCATCAGACAACTGTTAGCTTCAAGTTATACTCCTGGAATATATAGATTCATCGTCGGGATTACCGGGGATTATAGGATGATCAGCGTCTGCTCCTATGTCGGTGTTCTGTTGGTAGGATTATCCGTCGTGTGCGGTTCCTTTGGCGGTGTTCGGTGGTTGGGTGTATTGCATATATATATATATATATATATATATATATATATATATATATATATATATATATATATATATATATATATATATATATATATTAATATATATATATATATATATATATATAAATATATATAAATATATATATATATATATATATATATATATATATATATATATATATATATATATATATATATATATATATATAGAGAGAGAGAGAGAGAGAGAGAGAGAGGTGGAGAGAGAGGCGGAGAGAGAGATATGAAATGGAGGTAAACGACAAAGGCAAATGGATATATATAAATGAAAACGTCTTTGAGAAGGAAAATCCAGAATAGTGAAAAACACCTAGGTTAGGGTGTCCGCGTACAAAGCGGGAGGCCCGGGTTCGAATCCCGGTGGAGGCGGGAAGTTTTTTCACTATTCTGGATTTTCCTTCTCATTACGTTTTCATTTATATATATATATATTTATATATATATATATATATATATATATATATAATCTTTCCCGTTTTAATTATGTCCCCAGCCTGAAATCGTATAAAACATATTCTTAATCTTTGGTCTTATGGCTGTATCAACAATCGGATTATCTTTCTTTATGTTTTATTACGCAACAATGCGTTCAAAATAGGTGTTTTTGGTTTTGATGATAATCGTAACCTATGCATTCATGCAGGCGGAGAGTGTATGTATGTGTGTGACGTCTCGCCTGTAAACACGATATCTCAAGAAGGGAAGCTTGGACCAATCTAATATTTGGTGTATATGGGTAACACATTGAGTAGAAGAACCCTATTGTTTTGTGGGGAGGTCAAGGTTATTTGGAGTCACCAGGGGCCAAATAGTGAAAACCTTGTAAACACGATATCTCAAAGAGGTAACCTTGGACCAATCTCATATTCGTGAGTTGGAGGACCACATTTAAGAGCAAAAGCTTATAGTTTTTTGTGGAGGTCAAAGGTCATTTGGGGCCACCATGCATGGGTAAAATTATGTAAATCTTGTAAACACGATATCTCAAGAAGGAAAGCTTGGATCAATCTCCTATTTCGTGTGAAGGAGTACCACACCGAGTTTAAGATCCCTATTGTTTTTAGTGGAGGTACAAGTCCATTTGGGGTCACTAGATGTCAAATTGTGAAAACCTTGTAACCACGATAATTCAGTACAACATTTTATTGAGTCACCAGACGCCAACTTGTAGAAACCTTGTTTTATAAGCTACCGTATCTCCCACAGACGAGCCTATCAATATTATGTTGGAAAGAATGTTTCTACTTTTATTCAAAACTGTCGTAAAAATGATTGCACAAAATGTTCAGATCAATATGTACCACGTACCCGATACTGGGAACCACTACATACGAGGAACTGCACAATATGTTATATTTTAATGTTATGAAAGGAGTTTTGAATATACATATTTTTTTGGAAAAGTAGGCTACACATTGCGCAGTCTGTTGTGGTGCAGTACAAGCACAATACATCCAACTGTACTCAAACAATTCCCACTGGTACACAAAAAAAACCTGATCCATCACAGAAATCACTGTTTCATTTTTTTTAAGGTCATTTCAAGATACCGACATAAACTTACATAACACTACGCATCTCAACTAACTTTCCCATGTGTAAAATTTTCAAAAGATTAAAAACAAAACAAAACCCTGTAGTGTGTGTGCTGTTTTGTACTCTCACTGAGGACTTGATCAAAAGAATTCCAGGTCTTTGGATGTGATTTCCAAAGTATCACCACGTCCCCACAAGAATTATGTTGCTAAGGGGTATTATTAAGGTTAATTGGTACTTGGATTTGAACAATGGCAAAAACAATGGGGTCCTCGGTCTGAATGTTAAACACAGCTGTACGTGTGTGTGTGTGTGTGTGTGTCATAGAACCTAATCAATTTCTATGGTGTGTGTTAAATAAAATCGCAGATAAATGCGCAATGGCATCTTCACAATAAAATGAAGATATCAATATAGTTTATATCTCAACAAGGAAAAGAAAAACTATATAGATGTTAGTTTGAGCAATGTGCAATGACAGTACATATTTTTAACTGTTCATATTTTTTATTGTCCAAACGTTTTCAAAGCCTAGAATAAAAGCATATTTTCTTACTTTGCTCAGAGAGGTGCATCAGTTTTAACTTTGTTATCATGAAGGCTGCAACGACTCCCTTTATAGTTGGAAGCCACTAAATACTAACCCCTACAGCGGGTCGGACCATTTCGAGTGCCCTCGGAACTCGGTTTCGGGTGCAACTGTGCTCGGCGCTCTCGGTTCCCGAATTACGTTATTTTGCCCAGGTCTCGGAAGTTAGTTGACTCTATGTAATAACTTGTGAGGCCTGCTAAGAGATAAAGATAGATTATAGATATAATAGCGGTTTGAAACGGTACTTGCAGTTTTTAAAATGATATATGTACACAACCAGGTCTTGGAGGTTAGTTGACTCTATGTAATAACTTGTGAGACCTGCTACTCGAGATAAAGATAGATATTATAGCGGTTTGAAAAATTGAAACGGTACTTGCAGTTTTTAAATGATATTTGTAAAATAATCAGGTCTTGGAGGTTAGTTAACTCTCTGTAATAACTTGTGAGACCTGTTATTTGAAATGACGATAGATCTAAACGTTTGAAGTGAATTTTGCGTAGCGGCTCGGTTCATCGGTAAGGATCCCGAGCGAGAATGACCTCACAGTTTTGCATAACTACGTACATACACATGTTGTACATTTACGTGTAAAGTGCGGGTACGGGCTCGTGTAACACGTATGTGTTGACGGGCCAAGTCCCGCTCGCGATGTCGGTCGCATACGCTGGTATCTCGACTGGGCCGGCGCGGCCGGGTGCGTGCATGCGGACCCGGCCGGCCAGGGTACGGGCCCAGGTTGGTCAATCGCGGTATACCGGAGTACGGTGGGGCTGAAATTGTGGAAGAAAACGCCTCTTTAATGTTATCGACCTGCTTTCTCGTTTTCAAAGGCATCCTTGATTGTGATAATATGTTCATTTTGGCAAACGAGAGGTTTGTTCTTGTAAGTTTTATTCAAATAGGCCAGGCCAACTTACACAGAACGATAGTCTGATTGTATTGAAAATGATGAGAGATTCTAAAAACCTTTAAAAAGTAAAAGTGGGAAAATAGGAGACAAATACACAAATATCCAAATATATCACGGTTTATTCTCGACATTTTAAGTTAACACATGTATATGAGAAAGCTGCAAGTAGGCCTACTGTTGTATTTATCTTCATCTCAAGTAGCAGGTCTCAAAGGTTATTACATAGAGTCAACTAACCTCCAAGACCTGGTGGTGTACATATATCATTTAAAAACTGCAAGTACTGTTTCAAACCAATATATCTATCTTCATATCAAGTAGCAGGTCTCAAAGGTTATTACATAGAGTCAACTAACCTCCAAGACCTGGTGGTGTACATATATCATTTAAAAACTGCAAGTACTGTTTCAAACTGCTATTATATTTATCTTCATCTCAATTAGCAGATTTCACAAGTTATTACATAGAGTCAACTAACCTACAAGACCTGGTTGTGTATATATATCATTTAAAAACTGCAAGTACTGTTTCAAACCAATACATCTATCTTCATATCAAGTAGCAGGTCTCAAAGGTTATTACATAGAGTCAACTAACCTCCAGGACCTGGTGGTGTACATATATCATTTAAAAACTGCAAGTACTGTGTCAAACCAATATATCTATCTACATATCAAGTAGCAGGTCTCAAAGGTTATTACATAGAGTCAACTAACCTCCAGGACCTGGTGGTGTACATATATCATTTAAAAACTGCAAGTACTGTTTCAAACCAATATATCTATCTTCATATCAAGTAGCAGGTCTCAAAGGTTATTACATAGAGTCAACTAACCTCCAAGACCTGGTGGTGTACATATATCATTTAAAAACTGCAAGTACTGTTTCAAACTGCTATTATATTTATCTTCATCTCAATTAGCAGATTTCACAAGTTATTACATAGAGTCAACTAACCTACAAGACCTGGTTGTGTATATATATCATTTAAAAACTGCAAGTACTGTTTCAAACCAATACATCTATCTTCATATCAAGTAGCAGGTCTCAAAGGTTATTACATAGAGTCAACTAACCTCCAGGACCTGGTGGTGTACATATATCATTTAAAAACTGCAAGTACTGTGTCAAACCAATATATCTATCTACATATCAAGTAGCAGGTCTCAAAGGTTATTACATAGAGTCAACTAACCTCCAGGACCTGATGGTGTACATATATCATTTAAAAACTGCAAGTACTGTTTCAAACCAATATATCTATCTTCATATCAAGTAGCAGGTCTCAAAGGTTATTACATAGAGTCAACTAACCTCCAAGACCTGGTGGTGTACATATATCATTTTAAAAACTGCAAGTACCGTTTCAAACCGCTATTATATCTATAATCTATCTTTATCTCTTAGCAGGCCTCACAAGTTATTACATAGAGTCAACTAACCTACAAGACCTGGTTGTGTATATATATCATTTAAAAACTGCAAGTACCGTTTCAAACCAATATATCTATCTTCATATCAAGTAGCAGGTCTCAAAGGTTATTACATAGAGTCAACTAACCTCCAGGACCTGGTGGTGTACATATATCATTTAAAAACTGCAAGTACCGTTTCAAACCAATATATCTATCTTCATATCAAGTAGCAGGTCTCAAAGGTTATTACATAGAGTCAACTAACCTCCAGGACCTGGTGGTGTACATATATCATTTAAAAACTGCAAGTACTGTTTCAAACCAATATATCTATCTTCATATCAAGTAGCAGGTCTCAAAGGTTATTACATAGAGTCAACTAACCTCCAGGACCTGGTTGTGTACATATATCATTTAAAAACTGCAAGTACTGTGTCAAACCAATATATCTATCTACATATCAAGTAGCAGGTCTCAAAGGTTATTACACAGAGACAACTAACCTCCAGGACCTGGTGGTGTACATTTAAAAACTGCAAGTACTGTTTCAAACCAATATATCTATCTTCATATCAAGTAGCAGGTCTCAAAGGTTATTACATAGAGTCAACTAACCTCCAGGACCTGGTTGTGTACATATATCATTTAAAAACTGCAAGTACTGTGTCAAACCAATATATCTATCTACATATCAAGTAGCAAGTCTCAAAGGTTATTACATAGAGTCAACTAACCTCCAGGACCTGGTGGTGTACATTTAAAAACTGCAAGTACTGTTTCAAACCAATATATCTATCTTCATATCAAGTAGCAGGTCTCAAAGGTTATTACATAGAGTCAACTAACCTCCAGGACCTGGTGGTGTACATATATCATTTGAAAACTGCAAGTACTGTTTCAAACCAATATATCTATCTTCATCTCAAGTAGCAGGTCTCAAAGGTTATTACACAGAGTCAACTAACCTCCAGGACCTGGTGGTGTACATTTAAAAACTGCAAGTACTGTGTCAAACCAATATATCTATCTTCATATCAAGTAGCAGGTCTCAAAGGTTATTACATAGAGTCAACTAACCTCCAGGACCTGCTTGTGTACATATATCATTTAAAAACTGCAAGTACTGTGTCAAACCAATATATCTATCTACATATCAAGTAGCAAGTCTCAAAGGTTATTACACAGAGTCAACTAACCTCCAGGACCTGGTGGTGTACATATATCATTTGAAAACTGCAAGTACTGTTTCAAACCAATATATCTATCTTCATCTCAAGTAGCAGGTCTCAAAGGTTATTACACAGAGTCAACTAACCTCCAGGACCTGGTGGTGTACATTTAAAAACTGCAAGTACTGTTTCAAACCAATATATCTATCTTCATATCAAGTAGCAGGTCTCAAAGGTTATTACATAGAGTCAACTAACCTCCAGGACCTGCTTGTGTACATATATCATTTAAAAACTGCAAGTACTGTGTCAAACCAATATATCTATCTACATATCAAGTAGCAAGTCTCAAAGGTTATTACATAGAGTCAACTAACCTCCAGGACCTGGTGGTGTACATATATCATTTAAAAACTGCAAGTACTGTGTCAAACCAATATATCTATCTTCATATCAAGTAGCAGGTCTCAAAGGTTATTACATAGAGTCAACTAACCTCCAGGACCTGGTTGTGTACATATATCATTTAAAAACTGCAAGTACTGTGTCAAACCAATATATCTATCTTCATATCAAGTAGCAAGTCTCAAAGGTTATTACACAGAGTCAACTAACCTCCAGGACCTGGTGGTGTACATATATCATTTAAAAACTGCAAGTACTGTTTCAAACCAATATATCTATCTTCATATCAAGTAGCAGGTCTCACAAGTTATTACATAGAGCCAAGTAACCACGAAGACCTAGTTGGGTTCACATTTCACATTTACAAGCTGCAAGTACCGCTTTAAACGTTTATATATCTATCTTTGGAAATTTCTGTTAGTAGGTTTTATTTTAAATTAAGCGAAACTGTGAATGAATGCACGCAGTTGATATTGTTGGGCAGTTCAGTGTGTGACATCTCCTAGCTGCAATTAATTGACTGAGAATGTGTTGTGGACATTGGCATAGCCAGGAATTTTTCAGTGGGTGGCGCTGGAACATTTCAATGGGGGCATCATGTAGATCAATGATAATTTTGTTAGAAATTCAAAATCTCAGTGGGGGGGAAGACAAGGTTCTTTGGGGGGGGGCTGTTGCCACCAGGCCCCCCGTGGCTACGCCACTGGTTGTGGGTGCCTATTTCTGGTGTTATTGAAAACATGACCTGACAACATTTGAATTAAATTGTCATCCTTGAATATTATTTTCTGAGAAAATACATCATTCACTGAGCTGATACTTCATTCGATTTTATAGTCATTAAGCACCCTTCCTTGGATTGTTAGCACTTTTGTTACTTCAACAAAATACAAATGCAGATGTACTGTACCTTTATATAGCTTTTAATAACCCATTGCCTGACACAACAGACAAATATATTTTGGCACTTTCTTTGTGATGTTGGCACACAGGTAGTGTACCCATCTATCACAATTGTCACATTGCATCCACATAATCTTCTTTTGTGATGGCGCTGATGAAATGTCACAGTATGGCAGGTCACAAAGCAGGTCTTTGCCTTTCTTAGCATGGTGAATCAGCCGTGCCAAAGCAAACTCTCTGAATTTTTTGACGTGGCACTGACGTAGAATACACGGAGTCAACTTGTGGAGTAACTGCTCAGCAAACTGAAAATATATAAAGGAACAAATATGAGTACATGTATATCCTACTTTGTTTAAAGAACTACGTGGTGATCTTGACCTCCACATGCTTAAAGAAGAAGATGGAATCTACCCCAACAAATCTGCATAGAAATCTTATCCTGCCGATTTTGACAAATCAGCAGCAAGAACCTCACTTTGCCAGTTTGTACAATTTTTAACCCCCCAAAAAACTGATCATAACCTCTAGTTTTATTCTAATAGGTACACTGTTAATATATTTACCATCAGCACAAATACTCCACAACTGTTGCCATCAGTCTGATGAGAGACCGTGTAGTTGTGATATGACCAGCCAGTTGGTGTCTCATTTAATACCTTTGCTCTGGAGTTGGTGTACTTTCTGTAAAATGATTGCAAGTGATAAAAATCAAATGATTTGACTACCCTTTATCTTACTAGGTAAGTATTAACCCCAACCAAATGCCATTGTCATCTTCTGGAAATCGAGGTAATGTTTCATTTTCTCCAGGAATAACCCTTTGAATGACAGTCAGGGAAAAAGGTTCCTAAAGTATTTTAACAACAATTGAAAATGTTGGTTATAAAACACCATTCCTTTTGTCTATTTGACTGTTTGTTGGCACCTGAAAAACTGAGGAATCAGACTATATAATGAAATTGCAAGTTCATTGTGAATAGACCTCCTAAGGTATATTTATTTATGAATGTAGATTTTATTTGGCCCAAAGTGTTACGATAATATTTACATCCAATGTTGATGATACTCTGTTGCTGTTGAGGCGTAGCCTGGCAATGAATTCAGCATGCCTACAGTCATGGACTTTGTGTTTGCTGCAAGTAGAGTCCAGTGGTTTTCATTCACACATGTAGGAACCAAGATCCAGGTGTACTTTGCAAATGCAACCTTAAAAAGCAAAACAAAATATTTAATTAATGAATGGTAGTCTGTTGTGTCATTCAATGACAATGTAAGCAAAAAGATGCCTTAAAGACAATTCTAACTGTTTCACTGCACAGCGCATACTTTGAATTACCCATTTGGCAATGCCCAATCATTTTCCATTTTCCTGAAGTGACAGCACACAAGATAGGGCCATACAGCATTGATTTGATTTGAGCAAAAAAGCCAAATAAGATTCCAAAACCCCTTACTATTTTGGTCAGAGGGGGGGGGGGGGGGCAGAAGTCCATGGTATATCACTCTGCACAGCAAGGGTCTATAATATGCGAGCAGATTTGCCAATTATTATGCCAAAAGACTTCTTCTACATATGTGTTATGCTTTACGTTGTGAATCATGTTACCAAAAATAAGCTGTTTCATGTAGAGTCATGTTTCTTAGAATGATCACCACATACTATTTTAAATAATGTGCATACAAAATGACCACTTGCATGTTCACATCACACTCACGATGAGCTATACGTGCAGCATTTTGAAAGTTTTTAAATCCAATATCAGGTTTCTACTCTATGCCTGTTAGTTTGTATTAAAAATGTTTGGCACCCAAATTGACAAATCAACAGCTTAGTCCATATTTTGGATTAAAATGATGTCATGTCAACTCAGTTTGGCAGGTGCGCGGGGTCACATAAATTTGCATGTTTAGATATATCAGACGTTGGACTGGAGACAGCGAAGGCTCCATTGGACAATAAGGGTTTTTGTTCAATACTTGTTTTGGACAACTTCATACCCTTGGGAACAGCCATTGACTGTAGTTGTTTCTCTGCCACAGTGAAGTGATGAAACATGGAAGGATGAACACATGGTGGCGCCACTTTGAATTCACGTGTAGAGAAAGTAGATGTAAGTATGCATGTATCACCTGCATAATAAAAACCAAAGAAGAATAAAGTGCTAGATTTGATTCTACATGTACTTGTACATAAAAACATTCATGTGCTTCAGAGTTAACAATCCAAGGCATTTTGTTATCTTCTTCAAACAATCCCCACTATAAAAATAAAGCAAGTTAAACTTGCATATTGTTGTATTGTTCCTCATCTTCATTTCTTTGTTTATACTAAACTTTTTTTTGCAACATCTCTCATTGGTTTTGTACACATTTTCTTGTCAGGGTCAGCCTAGATAGATTTCTGTCCTCAATTATTTGAAGAGGCTCTGGATGTGTGTCCTCAATATACACCATAAACACGCACAGACACACGGACCGAATACACTATTGCAATATCCCCCGTCATGGCTAAAGCCAGGGAGATAACATGGATAGGGTGGCAACTACCGAAGGAAGAAATGCTTCCCAAAGTGTGTCTCGTTTTGAACATATCATTTACCTTATCATTCAGCCAAGCTTGTCCTTTGAGAGTATCCAGGTCCTGCTGCTTCAAGGATGTGTTGCCAACTGTTAAGGCACTTGGTGTTTTTGTGCTGCTGGTTGCTGTCATCTGGGTGAAGGAAATTCCAGCATTCTCCAAAAAGTCTTGCCTTGGCACTTGCTGGAGTGTTGACAACAAACTCAAAACATCAACACCAGTGATAAAACCAAATGTTATCATGGATGCGGTGACCTCGCATACATCACCTGTCTCGGTTGTGAGTTTGGGTTTGAAGTTCTTCTTCATATGAGAAGCTACAACCTCCTTGATTCTCCCAAAAGCATGCTCCTTTGTCATCTCTGAACACAGAGAAGAGACCGGATCAGATGCAGCAATTCTTATCGACCGTCTTGACATAGGTGTTGTGGCCAATACGTTGCAGTCTTCAGTGGCTCTGCAAACATCAAGAACTCTGCTTGGGCAACTGACGAGATCATCCAAAAACCTTTGCAGAGGGGATTTTTGGCATGACGTGGCTGCTGGTTGTGCCTTTCTTTTCACACCTCTCTCTGCTAAAAATGGGAATGTAACACAGTATGAACATTAACCTTGAATTTCTACCATTAGACAACGCATACCTGCTACATCAAAGATTTTTCAGCATAATCATTTCTAAGTTTATAGGAGGTCCAGATCTTAATTAGAGTTATGAATTGGAAAAGGGTACCTGAGTCAGTGCCCCAAAGCTGATGTCGGGAGTTAATTTCAAATTATTTATCTGGGAATCTTAGCAAACTCAGACGATGAAAGGAAAGCTTGCAAGGGGCATTTTCTACAAAAATACTATTCACATTTATGAACCTTACAAATGTTGCAGGTTTGGCTAAGGCCATAGAGCTTACAATACTTGCTACAAAGATGTGGTACAGAATTATCGTGCAGACTTTTATCAATAAATCAACAGCACCTTGGGGATTTGAATGTTAGGGTTGGGTTCTTTACAGGGTACATTCGTTTTCCTAGTTCTGGATATTTCCTAGTTCTGCATAGCTTCAAATAAAAACCTAGCTCTTTTACATTAGTCTCCATTAATTTTTTCTGAAGATGTGCATTTTGTAAAGAAAAATGTAAGCTCTCTGATACACAAAATTTTTACGATAAAATACTCAGAAGAAGGATTTTGGCCAGATTTCTGATTCGCACTTAGCATATGTTTAGGCCGCTGTTGGAAAATTGCGGGAGCTGCGAATTTACAAAAAAAATTCTACTCAGTATATCACTTGTACCATGTGGTTTCAAATATTTTGTTCATTCACTAGTCACATAAACTCTTCCATCGAACGCTAGTTGAATCAACATAAGTTCCGGATAGTGCATGCACTTACAACCTAACTACACACACGTTAATCAATTTTGTGTGATGTATTTTGTGCTGGGTCAAAGACTTTCAGTCCGTGCAGAGTTTTTCCTGAAGCTAGCATTGCATCGCTTGCTTGGTATATATATATCTCAATTGGCTGTACAAGAGTTAATAAAAACAAAGATCTCACATGCGCAATTGATTTTAAAAGTTTGGGAAAAAACCTTGTCATAAGAAGTAGCCACCCACCCCCACCCCACCCCCCACCAAAAAACAGGGCAACCACCACCATCCTTTGCATGAAGCTTGACACACTGTAACATATTCATTTTCCTTTGAAAGTACATTAATACCGACTTCATACCTGAAGTGCTTGTGCTAGGATGACAGACCGACTTCTGCTTCAAACATGGCTTCACAGTCTCCATTGCTGGAGCACTATTCATATTCTCCGGAGCCATTGCTGTCGCACTTCCTGTGTGATTTGTGTGATACATTTGTCATTAATATTAATTTCCATGCTGGCACAGGCAATACATGTCAGCTTGAGCATGATTTTTCTGGCTTAGCATGATGAGTCTGGCGTAGCACAATTTTATGAACACAAATTCTCTGGTAATTATTAAGCAGCACCTCAAAATTACCAACTAAAAAAAAACTTTAATAAATCAGAATGACGAAAATGTCATAAAAATTCAAATTAGATGTAAACAAAATAGTTTAAGTTGCCATTATGACACTCGTAAGAACAGGAAATGCTAAACCCTAACTGGCCATGACCATGACCAAGCACTACAGGGTGGTCCCAAAAACTTAACAACTTTTCAGAAGCAGATTTCTTGAGGTAGGGGAACCATGATCTAATTGTTTTAAGATTTCCTAACCTATAGCATTTTTGTTGTATATTGTGTAAACAGCTTTACAATAATGTCATGATGTCTACAAGACTGCCATTGACTAGTTCAAATTAATTTGCTACCACTTTCTGTTAATGGCTGCAATTCTTAAATTGGGCCTTATTTTAACATATACTGGACCAAAATCTTGCAGTTTTAAGAATTTCAACATGTCTCTCCATTATTGAGAAATATGCCTCTGAAAAAGAACCGTTTTTGAACCACCATGCATAAAGGAAAAAAGTGATTCAAATCTGACTAGGTAATAGCTGCAGATGCCAAGCGTAAAGTAATATTTTACCTCCAACTCCTCTGGCATTGTCACAGTTTATTGGCGCTTGAAAATGTCAGTGAAGGTAGGGTTAGGGAACGTCTTATAAGTCGGAACATTCACGTTCCATTTGAAAATCTCCACAAGAGAATTTCGCTAATTCCGATCTTTTGTCACTTGTTCCCAGCATTTAGTGTTCCGAATGGAACAACTCATGTTCCTGTTTGGAACCCACTCCTGCTGTTCTCACGGGAACACTTTGCTCTGATGTGTTATGAATGATTAGTTGTTAAAGTGGGTTTTTCTTATGGGAGAGAGGGAGCGGGGGCTTTTTCACCTTTTTTTTTCTTATTTCTTTATTAATTTCAGGACAAACAATCTGAAAACTTAACCCCCCCCCCCAAAAAAAAAAAAAAAACATGTATGAGGAATACACATAGGCAGGTATGGAGAGCAAAGCTAAAGATGTGCATTGCGAACAGGTTTCTCAAAATTTCAGCGAAAGCAATGTTGTTAGAAAGGAGATGCTGCGTTTTTGAAAAATGACGATTCTGAAGAGAATGCAGCTTGTTCCAGGCCAGTACAGTTGATATTGCAACATGAACTGGACAGGAACATATGCTGTTCCCATAAAAGAAAATAAGATAGAATAATGTGGCTGAGAGCACTACAAAGCAGGGTGAATATATGTTAATGAAAGGTCCAGCACCGAAACTATGGCACACATATTAACGCTAACCCATTCAGGGAGTTTTGGTTGGCAGCCCTATCTAGAAAAAATAAGAGATTTGTTACTGTCAATATGATACTGTAACTACGATACACAGCAGAGGTATTATCTCATAATTGGGCTTATTGGGTGTTTATGCCCATACTCTTATAGACTACATATCAAATTCAGGTAGTCTTCTTAACTACATTGAGTTGCACTTTTATGCATCTGGCAGGGTTAGCGTTAGTGGAAACACCATCAGTGAATACAGCAGAAAGGAAACATGAATGTGCAATGTTGAATACCAAATAAGTCACGGAAGGAGCAACTAAAATGTATGTTACTGAACCCACACCAACAGTTGGATACACAGTTCTAGATACAGAACCAAAGAACCGCTTATTCCATCCAACATAAAAGGCATGTCTAAAGTGTAGTGATATTTGATTTTATGTTCGCCCATGTTCAAATAAGTGTCTTTGTTAACCCAGGGAGTTGTTCCATAACAACTCCCTGGTTAACCAAGGCGGAGTCAATTTGTACCTTCTGATGGAAACATAAACCCCATCACAAATCATGCTATGTACATGTACAAGCAATATAATACACCAGAGGAAGCGAAGTAAACCATGGAATAATATTAAAGGGAATATACAAGATTTGAAAACATTAAGACAAGGTAACCATTGCGAAAAGTCACCGCTGTAAAATCGTTGCACCTGGTGTGCTGCCATTTTGAAGAAAAGTGATATTTTTGTATAAATTTCCAATGCGTGTTGGCCGACCGACATTGTGAAAAACTGACTTTTCGTCAACTTACTTCCCCCAATTTATCCTACCACAATTCTAAGTCCGCAGTTTGTTTGCAATTGATTACATGTACACCTATAGTGAATTAAAGCCATTTAGACTGGTTCCCTGACCTTACAATTCCCTGATGTCTATAAATTGCTGTTTCGTCAGACAACAACAGCTTGATTGTTTTTCTTTGTTTATCCAGCATCTATGAACACAAAACTCAAATCAAGTCAGTTCAACAATATTTGCTATAGAATACTAACCCCTAAATCCATCCATTTAAAAAACATACACCAAAAGCAACTGTTGCATATTCCCTTTAAAGTGTAAACACAGGAAAATAGTGGAGACTAGTGAAAACCGGTAGCTTTTATAACAAACCTGTGCTTGTTTGCCTGTGTGGTTGTGAAGATAAAAGTAAAAATAAAACATAGTTATAACAAGTACTGAAAAATATATGAAATTCATTGTTGCCTGCTATAATTAAGGATATGGCGTCTTTATACAAAGCAACACAGACAAAGATGAGAGTGCTGTATGTCTAGAGCGGCTTAAAAACATGATATCCCACATCACAACGTTCGACAATTGTTTATCTCTTGCACACACAAAGATAAATGGTTGTCACTTGCTTTGCCAGAAATAAACAAAATAACTTCAAGTGTAATCTTTGATATCTGTAGGCATTCTCACACGCAATGAACGCAGAGTATATGAGGTTTATTCATATGGAACGCATTGAATCTGCACAGCTTTTATCATCTCGACACAAAGTAATTCAGACTACTAGAAATGAAATTGCAAAATCCAATCACACGATATAACCAATACAATTGAAAGAAAAGTCTTTTGTTTTCTCAGTTCTTCTTGACAGCGCCATCCTTCCTGTCAAAGCTAAACTTCCTAACAGATGTAACATAATTAACATCTGCTGTACAAATTGTACACAGATGCCAAGAGACAGCATTATTTTATATAGAGAAATTTACTCCACATCACTTACACTGTGGACTGTTTTCAAAAAATTTGACCTCCCAAAGCTTATAAACAATACAATAAATAACAATTTATTTGAGTATAAAAGAAGAATATTGCACATTATTTGATCATTAATTTACTAATTGTTAGTGAAACTCACCATTCTTTTGTTTTTTCTTCTTTCTGAGAGGAAGGTCCTTGAACACTTTGCCTGTTTGAGCATGTCTGCGAACTATTAAAAATGGAAACAGAACAGTGATACATGTACATCTAATCTCTCAACAAGACAATCAGTATGGGTGATATACAGTGGGCGAAAAGGGTGACTTAACATTACAGAAACCATGGATTTCCTGTTATATTAAATGTGATCAATTGCAAGACAAACATTATCATCAAAACACAAAAAAGGAATATATAAGGGCAAAGTAAGAAAAAAAATCATGTTTCTCGTCCCCCCCCCCCCCCCTTCCTTTTTGGAGACTGCCTGAATTTCATTATCATTTGTAGTTTTGAAAATTCATTAAAAAAATCACCAAAATAGTCAAATTCATCGGAAAATAAATTGTAGACCAATACAAGTCTAAATGACCTGTAAATATGTTCAGTTCTCTTATCCAACTTATCTTTCATTTTTAAGTGTCTTTGAACAGTGGAAACACCAACTGTTGCAGGAAATTTTAAAATGGTGGCCATCTTGAATCAATAAAAAATAAAAAGCCCTGCTTCCTCCTTGTTTTCAAAAAACCTGCACGAGTAACACGTTTTTTTTCCCGGCCTGAATACCTATTAAATCAGCTGGGATAACCATATATCAATGCACATAATGCAAGTACTTGCCTTTGCCTCTTGTTAACTTGCTAATTCCAAATGGAATTTTGCCCAATGACTTCACAGTGGCGTCGGGGTTCAACACTGGCAGCTCATTTGAACTAGGCACAGATCTGTAGAGCATATTGGATATGCGCACAAGTTCCTGCTTGGCATTGGACAAGATGTCAACAGGAACGTCAAGGTAGGAAATACTACGGATTTTGTCAACCTCTTCCCTGATCGCAGATGCTAATGAACTCCTGCTTGGTTCACTCTTGACATTTTCTTCACCTATTTCACTTTGTGGAGGTTCTGGGCTGTTGGAAGAGCCTACTTCCATGCCTTCGTTGGGATTGTCTCCTTCCATCTTCAAGTTGGACCCTCCGAAACACACTTCATCCAAAGTGAAGAGGGGATTTTCCCGGTAATGCTCTGGGAGGTCATTCCAGCTGCAGCTAGGATGGTGCAGGACAACTGCAAGTAAGTGCTTGCAAGGCCAGTGGGTGTGCAGCCAGTCATAGCACTGGCACGAAGGGATTGACTCATCATTTCCCAGTGTGACTTCATACTCCTTATTGTGCTCAGAGAAGCTACACACTTTGAAGCTGTTGCCGGCCCTCTGGATTCTACAATCCTCTGCACTGGACAATCTCTTGACACAGTGAAGGATGAACTCTTTCGGCCTGTTTTGGAGAAATCTTGGAATTGAAGCATTATAGGATCTGTACACTGAGGTTGCCTTCAGGTTGCATTCTATGTACCTGTAATTTAAACAAAAACAACAGAGAAACGATGGACAATGAAGGTTGATATAACAAATTATACACATGGTTTTAAAATACAACAACAAAGCAGCATGTTTCTGTGTCCCAATTGCAATAAACCTAGTCATGCTATCAGACAGTCTGAACCGGTAAATTTTACTCACAACCTAAACTGTTTCAGGAAAATTTGACAACGTACTGATTAAAAAAAAACAAATACCGCTTTTAAAAAGTAGAAATACTGTCCTATAATCTCCTTTAGCGATTACCTTCTATGCATTTCTGGCAGAAATTTCTTGATTACTGTTGTCAGCATTCCTGTCAGGGTCCTGTCTGTGAATCTGGACAGGAACTCATACTTCAGTGTACGATTCTGGCGTTCAATGCCATTATTCGTGTTGATCTTCATGTTAAAACGATCTTGCCTGTAAATCCATGCCCACTTCTGCAATGATAGGTAAAAGAAATCAAAAGAAGGGTTATGACTCATAACTGGGTACCAAATTACCTGACCACTGGTTCTGGAACTGGTGTCGGACTTTTGCATCAGGTACCCATAACTAACTTAACAAATCACTTGGTAAGTTCTAAGACTGTAAAAAGGAAAGGTTTTCAATGTCAATCGTATAATTTCAAAAATGAAAACCAGGCTACTGCAAAAGCAAAATGGATTTCACATTAAGTTTGCACATTGCCAACACTCTGCCACCAGATACATTATTGGTACTTCATACAAGCACTTTTAGGACTGCAGTACTCCTACAGCATTCTATTGTGTCAGAAACCTGCAGGTTTACAATCTGAGAAATCGATTTTTGTGACATCCAAACAACTGTTTCACATTTAACAAGTACCTGAGCATTCTTCAGCCAAGTATTATGTATCCACTCCCTGAAGGTCTTGTTGTCTCTCCAATATGAGCTGACGTGGAGTTTAGCAAGAGCTGCATCGTATGATTCTTGTGTTGTAGCCTGTGCAATCCTTTGCAGCAGTAGCAAAATATCATCACTAGCTCCGAGGAGGCCGTGCTTTGAGGCTCTCAGCCATCTTATCCATGCTTGCTCCCGATGGAAATCACAAAGAATCACCTTACAGTCTAGACACCAAGAGAAAATGAAAAAGCCAATCTTGCCATTATTTTGTGGTTATAGAAAGATGCATTTGCACGCTTTGTCCAACTTTGTTGACATTTTAGCCTTGAGTGTGTTTTGGAGTGTAAAAAAGAACTAAAACTGTTCATGTCAATTACTTCACAATCTTAATTGCTGGAAATTTTTAAATGCACTAAAAAAAGAATGTGGCTTTGTAATATGAACATGTACCTGGAAATGTATTTTCTAGAGCATTAATCTCTGCTTCACAGTTATCCACCATGAAGTACGATGGAGACCATCCCGGATTCCACTCACGAATAATGTTGAGGGCAGTGACTATGGTGTTGCTGTCTTCAAACTGACTGGCAAAAACAGCAACTACAGCATAATCTGTGTTAGTCTTTACACAGATGAAGAATAGTGGCACAGCATATTTGGTAGTGCGGTACATTGCATCCAGCAAACATAACTCTCCTCCATATCTACTCAGGAGGTGCCTCTGCCACTGTGATTGAAACACCAACAGTGACCCAGATCTCTGAGCACTACTGGCCTCATCAGCAATCTTGTCTTCTAAGACAGGAGCAAAATGGAAGCGGTGTTCCGGACTTTCTTGCCTCCACTCCTCAATGCTTCCAAGAAGGTTCTCCTGGTCATACTTCGACTTGAGAGATTTTAAACGTGTCGAGTAGATCATGTTGCTGATGTCCCGTTGGGTGGGGAAAAACCTCCTGTTGTTCCATGATGGACACTTCTCCTCGGCAAAAAGCTCCTTCCTGACGTAAGTTTCAAGGAGGGACTTAATGAGAGCAGAGGACTGAAATCCCTCCATGACATACTCCTGAACCTTGCATGTTATACGAGGATCAATTGGCATTGACAGCTCTTCAATCTGAAAATCAAGAGTAAATAGTCATGTATACAAATATGCAGTGGAAATGTGGGTAGGCCTATACGATAATTGCATGTACTGAAAATGTTCAAAATGTCATTTTCTACATTACGCAAGTGCATTTTAAATGGAAAAGTGGATTTAAATAAGACAAGTATCTGAAGTTATAGTTTTGGATGAAGATTGTTACATACATGCACAGGAATTGTATACATGACAAATATTTTGAGCAGTATCAAAATTTACGTTCAATTCTTTGGAAGATTCCAAAAATTGAAGAGGCATGGGACTCTGTCCACCCAGGAAGGGTTTCCCCTGAAGCTTGCTGAGCTTCTACTTCAGGGACTGTCAGTGAGTGCCCCTGATTATTCCCCCTGATTATTAATCTGTGATTATGTAAGTCGAATACAGCCTGGGCAGATTCATTAAAGAATTGGTTAAAAAAAAAATAAAACAGAAATGGTGCCCGAAGACCCATGTCAAGATCTTACTATGTCTTGGGTGTGAAAGCTGTGTTCGCTGTCGGCGGGCAACTTCACAAATATTCTCCGCCGACAGTTGATGGTGCATTCTTCCACTCCAAGGCTGGTTTTAATTTCCTTGGAAATTTGCTCTCTCTTCCATTTAGAAAGTCCAGTTATCTGTGAGGACAAAACCACATTATAAATTAAGAAGTAGCTTCCAAAAAATAGTTCTGTCCCACATGCTCATTGTCAACTCACCGGCATAAATGGGGAAGTCCTAAATGTTGGACAATGCTCTTGCCACAGAAGAGTTGTTTTACTTGGCCAATTTTTTTGCGAGCTATTGAATGGAATATTCAATCATAACAATGTATATTTTACACCTGCGTTGTTTTCCTTTGCAGCATGCCAACTTGTCCCCAAAACGTGGTAAAAACATTTTTTTATTAATTAAAAACATTTTTTAAGGATTCTCAAAAAAAAAGGGGTGTCCTGTTAACTAAGGAGCACAGGCCCTTTTTTTTTTTCTTTTTTTGACAAGAAGCTGTATTACTACAGTTGAGTCTCTTTAAAACAAACTTCAGACCTAGCCAAATTGTTTGTTACATCAGAGTTTTGTATTAAGCGGAACATCAGTCTCATTCATAGTGCAAATAAATGCAAAGTTGGTATAAGGTTTTATGTTTGTTATAACCAGAATTTTGTAGTAACAGATTTTATACTAACATGATTCCACATTACATTTTCAAGTTCAAAGCAAAATAATCAGAAATTGCTCAATTTCAAACGATTTTTCAACCATATACTCCAAAGTTTGTCAACCACCCCCTGGCGGGATCTATAGTGCTGCATGTCTCCTTGTATGCGCATTATAGAGAAGATTTTTTTTCATTGTTAGGGAATTTTTGACTGAGTTATGGGGATTTTCTGCTGTTCCCATAATGTATTCAGGTCCCCTTATTAAAAATTGGACAACCCCTATGTAGTCCCTACAGTTATGGAGCAGGGAAGTGTGGAGTTGGGTCATAAAAAGGATGCTACCTTCCTATTCTGACAGCCCTACCCTATTTTATGGGAAAAGTGAAGAAAAAAAAACGGCCAAAACCATAATCGTACACACAAAAAATCCTTACCTACCAACCCACCCAATTTGCCTGTGTCATGCCAGCAATTTCAAACCATCACTATGACAGGCATATGACAAACAGGAATGGGTAAACCATCATAGCAAGAATTTTTGAATAATTGGTATTAGACTGTAACTGCAGTGATAACCTTGTACGAAATGGACGAGTAACATTCTACCTTTAATTAAGAACAACTTTAAGTAAACTTTTTAACAAAAGAACAGTACCTCAAAGTCAGGGAACAGGATGACCTCCTTTGCAACAATGGTGGCGGGGCAGTTGATTTTCTTCATGGGCTGCAAGCGCATCCTTTTTTTTTTGTAATTGTGATCGGATGCATCCACCTTATAAAGAGATGTTGAAGGAAGCTACATTAATTTTACAAGTCCTAATACATACATCTCTGCATTTCATTCACTGATAAAGGTTTTCTATATCAAAAGAAATTTACTAAAGAAATGTAGGCTACTGAATAATGGACAGTATAAAATATTTTGATGTTTCATGCAGGACTGTGTGTATAAATTGCCTCCAAAGAATTCATTTTTCGTAATTGTATTGTTGCATTGGTGAAAAACGTAATTGGCTTTTTAATGGCATTTGTACTAAGAGAGGGGTCAGACTGTATTTCATCGAGTCCAAACTTCAAAAGACCTCACAAGAACATTTTTGGTTATTGTGGTAATTGTACATAGTTTCAGTTGATTGGCATACAACCTTGTTCTTCGCCTTCTCTTTCTTTGCAGCATTCCTGTCTGGTCCATGATGGCACTCATACCGAACAGCTTTCAACACAATATAGGGATGCCCAGTAAACATCTCATCACCCCACTGTAATCGGTGGTGTTGTGGGTTGACCTCTGAAGGAGTTGAAAACAATGTTTTAATTTTTTCAATTAATTTAATCAAAATGTCAAATGAAGGGTGGACATGCAATGCAATGAATATCAAAGGTCATTCTGTGTCATTTAAGCATGAGCATGTAACAAGTTTTTGAGACATGGTAAAGACAATAGCACTGCGTGCACAAAGAACTGCAATGGTAGATGGACTTTGAGAACTGTACAATGATGAAATCATACTTTAATTTACATGAAAGTTAAATGAATTGCAACAAATCCAAGTTCAAGTGATGGTTGGTGCATGCATGCATGCATATGCCACATTTGTTCATATGAAGTTCACAAGTTTTGCAAAACCAATGATCACCCACAAATCAAACATTGCACTGGATTATTTTCTTAAAAATGTAGCCTAATCAGGAAATGTCATGGACATTATGGAGTAGCCTAGCCCTAGGTCTACGCTGCCTAAATGTATGTACAGATGCATCAATATGATCAATTTACATTGTGTTCCTTCCTCCATGGTCTAAACAAAAGGTCTAAACCACAATATGGAGTGGAAGGATGACCTGATAATTACACAAGAACCACCTTAACAGGGGCGTCGGCAGCTATTTGGGATTGGTACGGCAGATCAGAGTGTGGCCATCTATCATTATTATAGGGGGGGATGCTTGGTAGGTGAAACTACGCTACGCGCCACCATGGTTGGCGCGTAGCGTCTTGTAGAAATTTTGAAAAAATGCCTCCCAGATTGCAGGAAATGGCACTTCACGAGCTTGAAAACAAGACCCCTGCCATGCCAGAGTAGTCACATTTAGCCTACTTGCTTGTTTCATTTTGGTTCTTTATTTGTTGCCATTTTTTTTGGGGGGTCCTACTTTATTTCTTCTTCTTTTTTGCGCGGTGAATATTGGTCCGGCGTTCGCCGGACCTGCCGCACCGGCTCCGACGCCCCTGCTTAATCAATCTGGGGAGATCAGATAAGATAATTGCTACTGCTAGGGCCTGCATCAACATGATCAATTTACATTGTATTCCTTCCTCCATGATCTAAACATAAGGTCTAAACCACAATATGGAGGGAAAGGATGACCTGATAAGGACACAAGAACCACCTTATCCAATCAATCAGGGGAGATCAGATAAGCTAATTGCTAGGGCCTGCTGCAACATGATCAAGTTACATCGTGTTCCTTCCTCCATGGTCTAAACATAAGGTCTAAACCACAATATGGAGTATAGGATGACCTGATAAGGACACAACAACCACGGTAAACTCACCTGTATGCCCAAAGTTTACCGAAGTTTTCACTGCGACAAAGTGCGTCTTTGTGCCAACTTCGAATGCACATTTTAAATCCTCGAATTTTGCCCTATTTAGCACAAAGCCAAGGTGATCATCTTTACGTTCAGAATAAAATTCACGCCAATCGCACTGCGTACGTTCACCATCCTCGATGCCGGCCATGATGTGCGCTTGATAAATATGCAACGCAACAATGACGTAATTCGGGAACCTAGAGCGCCGAGCACAGTTGCACCCGAAGCCGAGTTCCGAGGGCACTCGAATTGGTTCGACCCGCTGTAAGGGTTAGTATTTAGTGGCTTCCTTTATAGTTACGTGCTACCGCGTTCATTAGTTGTGGAGTTTTGCAGGCAGCCACAGAAATGCATTTAGGTCTAACCTAGTTCTGTGCTCGCAACGAATTGCTGTACAATGGTGAAAAACATGGCTATCGTGAGCAAAGGTGTGAAAAACATTCTAAGGACAGAGGTATTCGACAGATTGAACGGACATTTTGCCGTTTACAAACCTGCAGATGTTCTTCCCGGACAGGTGGCGTCGAGAGTAAAACACGCATTGCTTCGAGGTATGGGCCTTTTCGCTAGCCTATTGCATACGGAGTAACTTAAGCGTTAGGCTAGTCTACAGAGTACAGTGTATAGTAAGTTTAAGCCTAGTTAGAGACTACAAAATGGACTTCGAAATCCGATGGTCTGTGCTCTAAATATCTTTCATCTCCCTACTATAAAATATATATAAATACGGTTAGGGGTTTGACGAAAAGCTAACATGAGGGGTACCATAAGTTGAAAGATTCTCGTACAGACTGATCATCTTTGACTGAAGCAAAATCCTGTTTGTTAATGATACTTTGAAAGTGCTCTATAGGATTTGTTGAGGGAGTTGTAAAATAGTCACAGATTGAAACCTCACAGTTGAATTTGTCGGTCCTGGAAATACCCTGTCTAGTTATGTGAAGGGAGTAAACGACATTCAAGAAATAACCAGTTAAAATAGATACCTGATGTTCATAATCAAGTGGGTCAGAGCAAATGCATTTAAGTCTTAAGTCATTGTCTGTAAACAGTAGAATGCTTAAGACAATGTGGGGGAAACTGTTAAAGTGTAAATTGTAATGTAAAAAGAAAGAATTGAGCAATTCTTCACCATGTGACCAGCCAGACAAAAAATATATCCCCAATGTATCTGTAATAATGTTGCGGGGCAAATGGAGAAGTGGATAGCATTTCCTATTCCAATTTGTGCATAAATATGTTGGCATAGCAAGGTGCTATTTAAAGCACAAAGCAGTACCTCTGATTTGGAGATAGCATTTACTATTAAAAGAGAAATAATTATTACTTACTATTAAATGCATAATAGGACTAAGACCATCAGCTAATGTGGAGTTAACGGCATAATCACTAAGAAAATGTTGACAACTTAGGACTCCCACATGAGGGATATTGGTTAACAAAGATATGACCATGATTACAAGTAATGAATTAATCGGTAATACCTGTATATTACTTTATTGTTGGCATTTTCTTGTTTTGTAGATCTGAATGAACTTCCAGACCCATATCCAGAATCTGTGGTAAAGATTGTTCCAGATGAAGCAAGGTTGGATCACAACCCCAATGCATTAACAGCTTTATCAGTTCCAAGCCTGGCTGGTCATCCTCTCGTAAAAGGGAGAAAATACAAGAGTCTGAGGCTTCGTCTTCTCTCGGAAGGACATGACCTAAAGTCGTCAGGTGTGATGGGTAAGCATTTAGTGACAAAATATATCAATCTCTTCAATTTGACCACAAATGACCCAAGGGCCTACTAGTAATTTAATAGACAGTAACCCAACGTTTGATGCTACCTGAAGAACCTAATAAATGAGAGATGTGCTTAAACAATTCAATACTGATTTTTTATTCTTTTTTTTTTTTTTCTTGGTTACTTGCCATAGGCAGGCAAGTAGCCTTTGCAGTCAAGCTAGCCTGTGTGTATCTGTGTGTGTATGTGGTGCCCTAGCTTGTTGGCACAACATCTCAAGGTGGGTAACCATGTGCAGTTCTCATATTTGGCATGTGGCTTTCCCATAAGTAGTACAAGAACCCTAATGTTTTGGGTGGAGGTCAAGGGTCATTTGGGGTCATCAGAGGCAAAACGTGGGACTCTGAACATCTAAGGAGCTCATATATGCATGGTAGAGTAGCCTTATGCAGTGTAAAATATTTTACATTGAAAGCAGCATGTGTTGTCTAAAGTCATCCTTTCACTGAGAACAGAAACTTAATTTTCTTTCCTTAAAAATTATGGTTACCAGTTTCAGTTTTATTTTAAGCATTTTAATTCAGCTATGGTTATATTTGACAAAAGATCATATTTTCTGGTCAATTTCTCGATACTTTCAGCTCTAGCATTGCAAGAAGGAGTGGAGAGAGTAGATTTTTACAAGCAAGCTAGACTGCCGAGCCAGTATATCATCCATGGGAGACTTGGCTTTGCTACATTTTCCCATGATATAGAGGGCACGATTGTTGAGAAGTCAACATACGGTGAGTTTCTCACTTGTTTCTGTACCTTCCATTAATGTCAAACGGAGTGATGTCCATTTTTGCAAAACCAGAAATCGGAGTCGGTTCTGAAGGACTTGAATCGGCCAGTCAAGACCCCAGCACACGAATCGAGATCAGCATCCTGGTGACAGGTTGACGCCAACAGAGGTCAAATTCTGTGAACTTGTAAACACAATAACTCACAAAGTGAAGCTTCAATGAGTTCATACTTGCTATGTAGATCCACCTTGGTGAGTGAAAGAACCCTATCGAAATTGGTGGAGGTCAAAGGTCATTTTGAGATCAACATAGACCAAAGAATAAAAACCTTGGGAACAAGATAACCACAAAAATAAAGCTTCTATGAACTTTACACTTGACAGGTTAGGTCTGCATCAGTGCAAGACCATTGCTGATCAAGTTGACGTCAGCATTAATGGTCAACCATGCAAAAAATCTTGTTTGCAGTCTTACTGCTGAATGTTCTAAACAGAAAATGTGGCAAGGAATCAATCAGCCAATTGGCTTTACCTTTTCTTTGGATTGATTTGTTTAACTAAAGACTATATACTGAAAAGTCAAAGAATACTTTTTTACACAGTTTTCTGCATTTGCTCTACATAACATCTCCAGGTCACGTGACCCAGCCAAAGATTGAGAAGGTACTATCTGGTTTGTTACGAATGTCACAGAAGGATATCATCAGGTTAGTATTTCTGATCTGTTCCATGTTTTCTCTGTGGTACTTTGTTTGGCTAAATCAAGGTTCATAGTCTATCGGAAAGAATCATGTTTGGAAAACTATTCGATGAGAATCTTATCATATCTCTTTTTAAAGTGATATCAGATGACATGCTTTGAAAAGAAAGTATCTGCTTTATATTTCAGGGCTAGATAACATCAAAGGGTAAAAAGTTGAAATGATTCCAGGCAGAACAAGCCATTTAGACAAAGTTGTTGACCAGTCTGGACTGAAATGACACCCAGATGTATTGAGGTTTTGTGAGAAGATTTTGCAGGTTAATTAGGCACTGCAACATGTTGCTATATTTTGATTCAATTCTCACTGTTGTAGATTTGTTGCCCAGTTGTCTTAATGGAACTCGTTATGGTAGGAAAGGTAGCTTTACATAAAGACTTGATAAAAGTATGGATATGTTTGATACGACTCAGCCAAGCAAGAAACTCCCACATTACGCTATCTTAGTTATGTCTTAAAAAGCTAGAAGAGTCAGATAGTGTGAAAATCTCTCCAAAGCAAGTAAGATGGTAAAAAGTGTTCAAAGTATACAAAATTCATGGCAAGTTCACAATGTTTTGTAACGATAAACTTTCATTGTAAATGCAGTAACATATAAAAATCTTGCACACTTAAATGGTCGAAAATTTCATCTCAGCATCAATGTCCCCAACTAGAGTAATGATTGATGGAACGTAAACTACAGTATTTCTATTATTGAAGCATCACAGCAGAGGTGTTCTTCAAAAGCTTTACTTTCCAATTATAATCTTCTTGTTGATTTATCCTTGAAATCTGCTCAGTACATTTGTTTGAAAACCTCCAAGCACAAGTAATAGATTCATTGGGGAGGGGAGTGTTGTGCCTACAGTTTACCTTCGTTCCTCTTTCGACCAATTCCTTCTGCAACACTCTCTTTACTTTTCTTTTCCTTTTTTTAACCAGGCATTCCGGAGTCAATATACAAAGTCAAGAGGCCTATGAACTTGCATCGAGAAATCTTTTACAACCTTCGGGTGATATTCCTTGCCTGTTATTGGATTTGCGGTGTTCCAAATTTGAACCTCCTGATTTTGAAATCGGTAAGTATGTTAGGAGGACACTTTCTCCTTCTTTTAAAACTTCAAACTCTCATATGGCACAGCTAGAATCAGGTTTGAAATTCTTGAGTTTGTTGGTTACAATTTTTAGCTCTCTCTGGGTGTATGAGCATGTATCAAACCATTTATCATTTACCTTCTTCAGTGTGGAAGTTGTGCACTTAAGTTAAACTGCCCATTGTAGACTGGCAGCCCAGTGCACTTTGATCAAACGAACGAGGTACCAATATCTGAGTATTGGAACATTTGTGGAAAAACCCAGTATATCCAAAAGTGGATGTCTGCCGTGGTCGCTCTGCTGCATGTGGCCCCTGGGGCCGGTTAAAGGGGGCCCAAAAATGCATCTGATCAAACGAACGAGGTACCACTTGAAACCAATGTCAACTTAATGCATGAATGCCACATAGTACTGAATGGCCCATGCCAGACAAATTTTCTGCTGCAAAGGGCCTGCCAGACGCACAAGAAGGGCCCCTAAAAAAATGCATCTGATCAAACGAACGAGGTACCACTTGAAACCAATGTCAACTTAATGCATGAATGCCACAAAGTACTGAATGGCCTATGCCAGACAAATTTTCTGCTGCTAAGGGCCCGCCAGACGCCCCCAAATATGGCCCAAATGCCCATTAGCGTAGCATTGACCCAGATTAAATATGCAATGTACCACTCAAAACCGGTTTGGAATGTTCAGGTTGATCTTACAGACTATGGAAATCATCATGCCAGACAAATTTTCTGCTACAAAGGGCCCGCCAGACGCCCCAAAAGGGCCCATAAAAATGCATTTGATCAAACGAACGAGGTACCACTTGAAACCAATGTCAACTTAATGCATGAATGCCACAAAGTACTGAATGGCCCATGCCAGACAAATTTTCTGCTGCTAAGGGCCCGCCAGACGCCCCCAAATATGGCCCAAAATGCCCGTTAGCGTAGCATTGACCCAGATTAAATATGCAATGTACCACTCAAAACCGGTTTGGAATGTTCGGGTTGATCTTACAGACTATGGAAATCATCATGCCAGACAAATTTTCTGCTACAAATGGGCTAACAGACACACTAAAAAGGGGCCCCCAAATGGGCCATGATCAATCATAGTTGGTACCACACAAAACCAATATTAAATGCAAAGGTACTTTCCACAGAGTAAAGAACTGCCAATGCAAGACAAATTTTCTTCTGCATAGGTTCCACCAGATAGAAAGTATAGGTGGCCCAATGCGGCCCTATGTAGGCCTAATGAATTGTATATCGATGCAGACTATATGTGCCTTGTGACATGACATTTGTAGCATTCCACAGAGTAAAGAAATGCCAATACAATACAAATTTTCTTCTGCAAAGTGCTCACCACATGTAAAAAAAATTATGCAGTTTAAATAGTTAAGATACCACAAGAAACCAATCTATAACAATCAAGAACATCCTGAATTATTCAAATTCCTTCCCGCTACATAGGCCAATGGTATAATGAGATTAGTATACTAGTAGGTGTATCAATTACTGAACATTTCATTGAGCAAAACAAAAATGACGCGAACTCAGTCTTTGAGGGAGATCCTGACAGTTATAATGCATTCTCAAATCCATTCTTTTTCCTTTTACCCATTCTTTTTCCTTTTATCCAGTCAGTACTTTGTATCGTGAGCAGTGTTTAACTTGGCAGTTACTTTGTTTCGCTGGAAACACTGGAGCAGATTAAAATCAGTTTATGTATTGTAAATAAGAAACCCAAAATCATTTTGTATCTTAAAACACTGTGTTTACGTTAGCATGGTAAATCTACAAAGTTTAAAATCTTGAGAAAGAACGCTTAAGTGTCATTTTAAGACATACATGTAGTCGAACAAAAGAGATTGTTTTGTTTCTTAAGCTCAGACAAAGAAACAATTATCAAACAATGGTGAAAATGCTTTATAACGTGTACTTAACGATAAAGGTTTGGGTTGAAACTGTCCAATATGGTTTTTAAAAGATACATAATTGAAGCATAGAAATTTATATGGACCTTTATGCTAGGTATACTCTTTAAAGGACTTAAAATGCTAAGATTGAACAAACAAATACTGATATCACCACGTATGACTCCATTCCTTGATACAAAATATAAAATGAGTAATTGGCCTATATTACTCCATCTTGGTCTTTTAGAACTTCCATCATTACACTTATTCAATTCGAATAGCTTGTAACAAGTCCAACAAATAGATGTGGCATCCATTTTTCAGAAATATGAATGCTAGATGAGGGTTTTT
Organism: Apostichopus japonicus; assembly: GCF_037975245.1. NCBI lineage: Eukaryota > Metazoa > Echinodermata > Holothuroidea > Aspidochirotida > Stichopodidae > Apostichopus > Apostichopus japonicus. The sequence goes on along the minus strand of NC_092582.1, from coordinate 15,113,357 downwards.
GTTTTCATCTATGAAGGAATCTTTTACCTTTCAAGAAAGTCATCTTGCTAGTTTAAAATGTACTAAAATCATAATTGGCAAAGATAGTAACAAAAGATCACTATGTGATTACTCTGAACATGACACATGTTAGGTTCGAAGTATAAGCTGCGAATTAATGTCTCTTGACAGTGATTAAACACTGGAGTGTGTGCATTGTAAAAAGATACTGCATTTACCATTCAGACAGATCTCAAAAGAATCATTAGTAAGTTTATGAAAATTAAGTATTCCCATGAACTTGATTCTAAAAAGACAATGGAAGCTCAAATCTATGTTTCATTGTCGGAGTCATCACTCCAAGATGGTTCAGTACTTGAATCATCGGCATCAAACTCGGAAGCCACGTCTGGTCGGCTATACTTTGAAGATCTTCGCTCAGTTCCCCCTCTTGGAACAGATGATCTGGGAGAGCCGGTCCCTCAAACCAGTCAGGGCTGTAGCACCCATTCTTGCTCTTCCAACGGTAGTTCTGTGGATCCAAGCCAGGCAAGACTCTTCCTCAGAGTGTTAGAATTATAATGTGGGGAACTGTAATTTTTGCACAGGCCAGCAAATCCCAAAATATTTAGAGGCTTAGGTGAAAGTGTTATCTTTATTTTGCTTAGAGCAGCGAATAGCTAAATAAGATAAAACACTGGTTTTGTGTACAGTAACTCCAATTTATGCTGGAAACAATATAATCCTGAGCTTGAAATGTCATGTTACAAGGCACATATATCCAATTCTTTAGACCCATATATAGGGCCACATTGGGCCACCTATTCTTTCTATCTGGTGGGACCTATGCAGAAGAAAATTTGTCTTGCATTGGCAGTTCTTTACTCTGTGGAAAGTACCTTTGCATTTAATATTGTTTTTGTGTGGTTCATAACCGGTTTTGAGTGGTACCTTGCATATTTAATCTGGGTCAATGCTACGATAATGGGCATTTTGGGCCATATTTGGGGGCGTCTGGCGGGCCCTTAGCAGTAGAAAATTTGTCTGGCATAGGCCATTCAGTACTTTGTGGCATTCATGCATTAAGTTGACATTGGTTTCAAGTGGTACCTCGTTCGTTTGATCAGATGCATTTTTTTAGGGGCCCTTCTTGTGCGTCTGGCGGGCCCTTTGCAGCAGAAAATTTGTCTGGCATGGGCCATTCAGTACTATGTGGCATTCATGCATTAAGTTGACATTGGTTTCAAGTGGTACCTCGTTCGTTTGATCAGATGCATTTTTGGGCCCCCTTTAACCGGCCCCAGGGGCCACATGCAGCAGAACGACCATGGCAGACATCCACTTTTGGATATACTGGGTTTTTCCACAAATGTTCCAATACTCAGATATTGGTACCTCGTTCGTTTGATCAAAGTGCACTGGGCTGCCGGTCTATTGGACTAACTATATGTTAGATTAAACCTTTTGCTTCAGCAAGGGATTTTGTTCATCTTTGAACAAAGTCCAATAATATTCTTTCATAATGGATACCCATTCAATTGAGCTAAGTGATACAGGACCTTACAGCCGTTTCAACTGCCACCATTTAACAAGTCAGTTATTAATATAACACATAATCCAGTTTAGAAAGCTACGTTTGCCCCACAAATTTAATGTAGTAAAAAAAAAAAAAATTTTTTTGGTCAAGCCTTGATTTTATGCACTTGTCTAATGTTCAGTTTATGGACTGTCCTAACCGAGTATTACTCCAAATATGATTGCATTGGTTCAAAACTGAGGCAACTTCCTAGGTTTTTCACCAAATGAATTTTGATGAGTAACATAATGAACGGTTCCTTTCGCTTCTTAAAATGTCGTTGCCCAGATACAAGATGTCATGTTTTAATGTAGATCAGGCCTCCAAGTTTGGGCCATTTAAAGGCTTAAATACCAGTGAATTTGGCCATTTGCCAGTAGAAAACAAAAGGCACTGACAATTTCCTGCCAGTAGACAATAGGAAACTAAACACACAGTACATTGATAATAACAATCATCAGTCAAAGAATCGGCATGATTTCCATACCTAACATTAGCCCTGTGTTACTGCTTATTATCAGTAAATATTATTGGGCTGCTCTCAAAAGCCTTTTGCAATAACTGATGTGTGTTGTAAATCAGGAATCTGCCAGTGAAAACTTTGATTTTTAGCCTGTAGATTTAGCTCGAAGTGGCAGAAATTGTGAAATTCAAGGACAGTATGGTTTCATGGTATTCTTTATAACAGTACCATCTGCAATGGAGTGAAGATTGAACCAGCCAAAAGCAGCTTTGAATTTTGTTTTCTGTTGCAGAGGTCCATTGTCTGAGGGAGAGCGCCCAGTACCTTCGGAAGGTGATAAACGATGTGGGCCTGTTTTTGAAAACGAACGCCGTGTCGATCAAGGTGCGAAAAATTCAGGAAGGGCCATTCTCTTTGGATAATTGCCTGCTGAGAAAAGACTGGCGTCTAGATCCAATCTTGGATGCTCTGCGAACTTGTAACCCGTTAATGTCAACTTATAAGCTGTTGCCAATAGAACTACAAAAAGATGAATTGCTTGCAAAGAGACTCGTGAAGGATAACATCTCCAAAGACATCACCCAGGAAGAGGAAAGATGTTTTGTTCACCGTGCAGAGTCTGCTCCTTTGAAGGAATGATGCATCTTTGGAGGTTGCAGCTGCCCGGATTAGAAGTGACTTGCGTGCACAGGGTATCATGGGTTGGGAAGGTGGGACAAATTTTACATATCCCTGATAAATTTTAATGTGGGGACCTGTGGGGAGCATGAACCTTCATGGAAGGGCCAGAGGTGAATGAATGGGTTTTTATAAAGAAGAGTGGTCTCCCTGGGGTTGCTGAGGCTGACTCCCATGCAGGGGGTCTAACAGTCTTACCCCAGTAAAAAAGTGAAAGGTTTTTTTTAGACTCTAATTTCGGTCTATAATTAGCTAGCAGCGCAAGATTCAGATTGTGCTTACAATTGATTTGAATTTTGTGCGAGGTTTAATAAGGCTACTACACCCTTAGCAGTGTTCTATTTCTTTGCAGGAAACCCCACCCCAACTGAACCAAGTTTCCCTTACTGATACTGGGAGGTGGGGTAACTTTGAGGAAGCAGTGTAATGTCATAGAAACTTAAATGTATTATATTTCACGCTATTCTTGTTAACTTGTATGGATATGGTACTATCTTTTACAAGGCTTGTGAAGCTTCAACAATCCTCACAAACTATTTGAGGTAGACAATTTAGTTTGAAGTATGAAGAGAAATAAAACCCTTTTTATTGGAGTATGACATCACACTTGTTTACTTTAAGTTTACTTTTAGTGCAAGGATATCCCAGATGACCATATCTCGAAAACAATAGATAAGTTTTTGAAAGAAAATTTCACCGGGATGCTAACATTATATTTTGTGTTTTTCATGCCAAGAGTATTTGTGGGAGCTACTGTAACCATTTAAAGGGATATTCATCTGGCTGAAGTTGATTGCTTTAATGAAACTGCTAGAACTTATCTGCATGTATATCTCAAAACCACATCCTCATAGCATTTGGATGGCGAAGATATGATTTTTGGTTTCGATGATAATTGTAACCTATGCATCCATTATGGCGTATGTTTGTGTGTGTGCGTTTGTGAGGCCCAGCTTGTAAACACGATATCTCAAGAAGGGAAGGTTAGACAAATTTCATATTGAGTGTGAAGAAATAACTTCTTGAGTACAAGAAGCCTGTTGTTTTTGGTGGAGGTCAAAGGTCATTTGGGGTCATCAGAGGTCAAATTGTGACACCCTTGTAATCATGTACACCCTCACTATACATTAGGTCAGATTCATGAAGAAAATTGCTCATGTTACATCATCCAAACCACAATGCATTTTTGCATTCTGGTTTTTTGCAAATTTGATAGTATCTTGTGAAGGGATCTGGCATCAGCAGGTGAATGATGTCATCACGGCTGTTCAGTTAAAACGCATTTTGCTATTCTGTATAATATCTAACTCACTTATTGACAGAGGAAAATAAAATTTTTCTTACAAATCAGTTGCATTGCGATGAGAATTTTAAGTACAGAGAACCTTCACAATTAATCCTAGTGTATCAGGTTTTCAGGGATAAATCAACTAGATGGAGTTTTCAACTAATATTGTGCAATATTTTAAGTGTCACAATTATCTGCCACAGACATTTCAATTGTATGCTAGTAAGACCATGATCCGAAAGTGGTTTTCAGTAGTAGAATTATATCATTGGAATGTCCCTTCTAAGCCAAGGCTGCTGATATCAGTGGAAAATGAGTAATTGTTACCTTTATCTTTGACGTGTACATTTAGATTTGAGGCAAAATCCAATGATGTATCATAAGCTTGATAGAAGTGAGAACAGAATCCTATTATAGTGATGTGTTACTTGATAAGGAGGTAACAAGAATTATGTTTCATGTTATGCATGTGGAACTTTTAAGTTGGGTTAACTGCATATCATAATGTGTTAAGGACAGTTGAAGAGATATGTTGTATACAGGTGTACATGTTTTCATTGATTCCTTCTACAGAATCAGGTAATCAGAATGTTACAAATAAAAGCTTGTATACTACTTACAAATTTTGAATGAGTGTTCATTTGGCCAATATATCCAGGAGAGTGTATCTTGGGTTTATTATATAAAAAGATGTCTAGATCACACCCCATGGAATTAAATGTGGGATGAAAATGTCCAATTTCCAACATGCTAGGAAATTAACTTATATTTGAAAATTTCCATGACATAAGAAGCCAACTTTTCCAAATGATAAAAGAAGTAATGGACATCAAGTACCAACAATACAAAAGAAAAGTAATGAAAAGAAGAAAACACAAAATTGTTAACTTTTATGTCATTTATTCAGCATGAAATGCTCAAACTGTGTCTAATGACACCTCAACTGGTCTATGTGGTCTTGGGTCGTGGAGTTCGCTTCTTCTTGACGATGCTGGACCTCTTCTGACTCATGTGGATGGCACTTGCACGTCTTAGAGCAGCCTGTAAAAAAAATCAAAAAGAAATTGTCAGCATTTGTTCTCGTGCCATTTTAGCAAATTTGTAAGGAAGGAGCCAAATTGTTAAACCTTTTAAGTCCACTGGTTCCTATGCCTTTGTAAATTCTTCTACTCTTTCTGACATGCCTTGACACAACCTTCCTGCACTTCCCCCATTACAACTGTTTTGTAGACGCTACGATGGCCCACACATTGAAAATGTCTACTATGTTTTTTCCAAATCTCATCTTAACTGCACAAATTTCAGTGTTGAAATATTTAGGAAAAGAATTATATATATTATTAGGTATATGAGATGGAAAGTAGATCATTGGATTGACAGGTATTCCTTTTGCTAATTCAAAGGATCCAGCTGAATGAGCTAACCCTGAGCTGTGAAAATGCATCCCTAGTTGAGGAAGTGAGGGGCAGAAAGTTCCATCCAACCTGACCCCATCCCTTCCAATTCTAAGCCCATGAGACTTGGTAACGACATACCAACCTCTTTTAAATAAGTGAAACAGAGTAAATGATTCAAGGAAACCATTAAAAAAAAAAAACCAGTACCATTAGCTTCTGTCCTAGGATATTTATAAAATTTACCCTTGCATTTGTATGAACATCCAAAACATGATGCAGTTATTGCAAAATGGAACAATCTTTTTTTTTCATACTAATTGGCAGGCCTCGACAAAACATCAACTCTCTAAGTATGCAAAATTCACTCGCCACTTTGATTGCTGTTCAAGTCTCCATAGTACAGATCTATAACATCAATACTTTCTGTAAACCTAGGTGAGGCACTTAGGCAGATACATGGTGCTTTGAAATTGCACATTGGAAAATTATATTCCTGTGGCCCTGTGCAATATACAATTTAAACTTAAAGTGATGAACACTTGAAATACTCGGGCCGCTAGTGTAGGGCTTGCCTTAACCAAGCCCTCATGATATCGTTGTTCAATAACCTTTAAAATTGGTTGAGAAATTAATATATGAACACTACATATTTATGAACGCCTTTAAAACACATCACGCACTTCTTAAGCTCAAACCGTTCCCTGCAATAAATTGTTATACTAGATTTCAAGTTTTTGCTGTATCTTTATAAATGCTCTGTGAAGTGTGTAAACAACCTCCACACATGAAAAATTTCCATACATAATGCACCTGCGGATAATCAACCATTTACACAGTTAATTCTCATTGAGATTGGCCATTGACAAAAATCACACATGTAACTTTAACTTGCTTAAAGTTTGCCAAGGTATTGCTTTTGTCATTCTGTGAATTGTTTGTAGAGATGGTCTCAGGGTTTGAACTGCCCACGAGTAACTTTGCCAAAATGTCGAGCGTACTGCATTATTCTATTTGCTGAAGCCAAAACTCTACTAGCCAATGGCGAGTTGGCGACCGTATTTGTCGAGGCCTGCTTTATTGGTGATTTAACATCTCAATCAATTTAAGAGCTCAAGTGTACAGGTTCATCTTTTCCCCCATCTTCATAGAACTGTCCGTTTGCTCACCATTTTGAGATCACTCCTGTACCCGTTGACAGAGTTGGCAATTCCCTTCAAGTTGGATCTCCAGCCCTTCTTGAATGTCACCTTGTTGTACATCTTGGCAGGTCTGTTCTGCCCCTTCTTCCTCTTCATCACAAGCATGACACCCTTGTTGTCGGGTGCAGGAATGACGCCAACGGTCTTCTTGTGAATGAGTCCACTACCTCTGTAGGTGGGCCTATTTTTCAGATTGTTTGGCTCCTACGTTGATTTGAGATAAACGGGGAAACAATGGGTAAACAACTTTGGCTTCTTGACAGAGAATACGAGTCCTTCAAAACTCTCACAAATTAGATAAAACCAACATTCCATCTGACAGGGCTCAAAACAGCACTGAATAATACTAGAGTAATCAGACAAGGCAGAAATCTTTCCTTTAAAATATTACGTTTCAAAGGAAAAAAATTCTCACTGAATTCACTCACTGTCTTTCTGTTACTTTAAAAGCAGCATTTTGCATCCTTTTCTATGATTTTTCTCAACCTCACTGACTCCACTATGCCATAACGACATACATAACTAGCTTATCTATTTATATTGTACTTCAAATGGTGGCATGAAAGTCGAAAAAATTGCAACTTTCAACTTTGTTGTTCTCCAAGATATTTTCCGTTGGGAACCCAATAAACCTCGCCCATAATATGAATATTTAAACGCTACGAACGTCATTGACATACGTAATATAACACCACGCTTGATTTGTGTACAGTCTATATGGCAGTTGTACCAGAGAGTTGCATAACAACTCCCTGGTTGTACCAACGCAAAGTCTTGAATCTATTTTTAGCAACGGCTCATAACTAAACCTGCATCTCTGATTGGTTGAATTCAAACTAGTGGGTTTGGGAACTGAATGCGATTAATTTTGTATGTGGAATACTCGCCAATTAACGTTTTTGGCAGGGAAAAACTTGGCTAATATCTTAATTTGCTGTTTTGTGATTTGATGTATGTAAAAAACTCGATGGACATGTCAAAAAAGTAGAAAACGGCGACCAAACGCAAATAGCTTATGAATAAACATACTATTCACTGATTGGTGGAATTCAAACTAGTGGATTTGGAGATATGAAAACTTTGTCGAGGACACTTTTACTCGTTATCGACATAAATCGTTAATTACTCGCTAATTAACGCTCTTGGCAGGGTGAAACTTGGATGGTATCTTAGTTTGCTGTTTTATGATTGATACATCTAAAAAAATCGATGCACATGTTAAAAAGGTGGAAAAAAGCGACCCAACACAAAATGCTGCTTTAAAGCAATCCTTCTTGATAAAATCTATGTTACTCAGGACAAAACTGAGTTGAAATGATAGGAAAGTAAGAGTGTCTGAAGAACAACCCACAAACTCAATATCAGTCATTTCATTAAAGAAGTTCACTATTCCAATCCAAAATCAGGATTGAGTTAAGAAACTGACCCTATGCAACTAAAATCCTAATTAATTTTAAATTGGGTCTTTGAAAAAAAGTTGGGCAGAAGACTAAACTCACTAACCACCATCATCCTCAAGAAAAAGGATATTCTTCACTTCACCCCCCCCCCCACCTTTTCCCAACACTCCCCCTTTATTGGTTACTTTCAGCCAGATATGGAATATGGTACTTTCATCCAATCAGCCATCCCTGCAAATTCACACATTGTATTGCTGTTTCTACATATCAAACTGTCCATGCATGGATGGCAAAAAATAAAGCAGAGTTCAAAGGTACAACTACATTTTGCTTTTCTTTTCTGTTCCTTCTTGACAATTGTAATCCACTGTTGTGTAATTCTGATGAATTGCCTTGCTGGTTGATAATCTTTTCATGTTACACCCCAACAAACACACAAGTAACCCCAAAACTTCCTGAAGTCGACAGTTATATTTGGGTATACACACTGTGAGATATTACTTCATTTACCATTATTTCAGTATAGATCTCTTAGAGCAACAGGAAAAAATATGATTTCCTTGTGAAATAACATACCAAGGTGAAGGTGGTTCCTCCAAACTTGCGAACGAAGCAACTGTGCCTCTTTGAGACGTTCCACTGTACATCTGCAGATACTGATGCCATCTTGACCTACAAAGAATAGAAACATATCATAGTAGTAAGTACATTGTGGAATAAAGATATTTTGACCTTTCCATTCACAACTGTATACTAAGCCGGTGCCTGGCTAAGTATTGTATAGAATAATCTTAGCCCTAGGCCTACCACCATTATTTCAATATCCATCTCAGATCATGGAACTTGGAAGGTCTAGCATCATATCCCAAAAAATCACTCACTCTCACTCTCACAGTCTATCCCACATTCACTGGTACTTGGTCGGTGGGCCAGGCCTAATGTGTAGCTGAGTCACAGCTTGAATGGCATATTTGGAGTCATTAATTGCTTCGCTGTTACGGTTCAATCCATATTGTAGGTCTTATTTGTGCCCATGTCAAACGTTACGACATACATTTTACATACAAGGGCCTTTTTAACTTATGTCAGTATTCCGTTAAAGTACACATTAATTTTATCGCACGTTATGCACTAAGCCTTTACACGTAGCCTACTGTATAAATCAATAGCATTGAATGAGCAAAGACATTGACTCGTGGGGACATGTACTGTAAATTTGAGGGTGATAGTGATAAATTATATTTGAGAGTTAGAACAATAGGACGTTTTTCTTGGACAAAATGAACGTAAAGAGATTTCAAAACTTAAATGGGGAAGAATTTCGTCACGAAATACGTGAATTATATGTATAATTTGTCATCTAACGTGCTAACATTTCACTTACACGCACAGAGCTTGAGGTGTGGATGCAAAAGGACCTTCTACCTATGTTTGGAAAGCCAATATTGCAATTAATGCTTCACAGATATTATCGGAGAAAGAGATGAAACCAATCCTATTGTGAGAGATATGCTACATTATACAATACGCTGCTGGTATAACTTGTTTTTGATGGAAATGTTCCCATCTACAGTCATTTCCACGAGTATGATATACCGTTTAGGTAACTCTTGGACAACTCAGTCAGCTTATGATTTGATTCGGTTAATATTGGAATTTGAGAACAAATTAATATATAATCACTCAGCCTCTCCCACTGGACATGATCGATTCAACGCCTGTTTCTTTAATCCCCTTGTCACTCTTCTCCTACCACCCCCCCCATTACCCCTTCTCTAAACACTCGATCCCGTCTCTCATGGTCCTTCCTTTACCCCTTCGTCCCCTCCTTTTCCCCACCACTGGACACTGGAACATTGCAAAACAACTTTCCTACCTCCTAATTACGTGCCTTTTTGGCCTATTCACGATGTTTGTTTTCTGTCTTGTTGTATATAGTTTTCGGCTCGCTCTCCCCTTCATTCCCTCCATAAAGCCCCTTGTCCAGGAAAACGCTTAACAATCAGGAGAAATATATCGAAAGTCGTGAACTGAACGGTACAAATATTACGCTTCCAACGGGGCTGCCGGATTGACCTATTTTCGGCCATAAAATACAAAAAGAGTCCTATTAAAATAAGTCTTGTCCGACTTTTTCGAAGAAGGCTGAAAATAGGCCATGAGTGGTTTGGATGAAAAGTGGCCTATTTAAAATGAATTGTCCGATTGCTTTCGAAGATAATTTAGTTTGTTGACAGAAAGAGGCTTATTTTAGTCTATTTTGCTGATTTTATTATCTGGTATATTATTTTTTTCGACTCGGAAGTCGTCATGCTCAAATCTGGTCAGCGGAATCCGCGGGAACAAGGAATACAAGTATACGTCATGGAGGTCAATGCACTCAGGTTTGCCAGTTTACGTTCGGTCAAAACTTACCCTAACCACCACAGAAATTAATACATAGAAACCACTTCATGAAAATGTTTTACCTCAACATACTTTGTAATGTGTATTGGTTTATCATTACCTGAGCATTTGTCTAAGGCTATATGGCTCCATTTGAATGTGAACCCTTCCCCAGCAGTTCGGTCTCCAGGCGCGGGCTCAGGGGCATACCCCATCCCCTTTCAGATCGACAATTGTTCTCGCACCCCACCACATCATTTGAACAAAAACTTCAAAGTAACAGCGCACGACTATTGTGGCCCTCCAATAACCATTGGCAAGGGCGTAGGAACCGGGGGGCTGGGGGGGGGGCGCCAGCCCCCCAGTGAAAAATGTGGAGGGGCGGAAGTATCATTCCGCCCCCCCCCCGGTTCGCAAGTCAGAAAACCCCTTTTTCATTTCCAAATGAGAAAAAAAAATCTCATTTGGAGCACCAAATTGCATCTAAGACCAGGTGAAAATACAAAATTAAGTTTACAAAATGGAGTGGGTGTTGAAGTGTGCTATATTGCACCAAATTGCATCTGAGGCCACCTGGAAATGCAAAAAATTCCAAATTCTACCCCCTCCCCTTACCCCCTCCCCCATGCCGGCCATCAGTCTTCAGCCCCCCCCCCACACTCAAAAGTACCTTCCTACGCCACTGACCATTGGTGCCTGTCGATAAATTGTTGATGCCCCTCTAAACCAGGAGCTCAAACATTTTGTAAAGCCGTTTCCCCCTCCCCCGCCCCCTCCAACATTTCGATTTAATCAAAACTTGGTAAACGATAGACGGTTGGGCTTTGTGCCTTATGTATCTCCTTGTACATTTGCGCGAGGCATCGTTTTGGGTGTATCAAGATAGCGCAAGCACCCTTCAAAAAACAGCAATAGCTGCAAGGTGTATTGTTGTTATCAGGTGCGATATGGCTTCTATGTAGTAATTTCAGTGCTTATATCATTACACTGAAATTACCGAAACAAACACGAGGGATAACCAACGAAACCAGTGTGTATATCGGTCATTGTCACTAATTGTCGGGTTCAGCCCAATACAATGATGTAAGTAAATAGTTTGTGGTCTCCGAATATAAGTAGTCAGAATCAAGACGGATAACGAAAAAGGATGAATTGATGACTGCACTCTTATGAAAACCGACCTGTCCAGTCGCCTTTGTAACAGCCACTACAGTAACACTAGGCTAGCCCAGTACTAGTTACGTTGTTAGGACTAACTTACATTAGTCATTACATACAATAGGTTATCCTAGGCTTACTTAAACTGGAATTGAAAAGCTATGTAGGCTAGGTATTAGTGTATATTGGCCTGGAAGGGTGGAGACGACTCTAATTTAGAATCAGTGCCCGGAAGTACGTAAAGTACACATCATACATTGTTTACATGTGACAAGGTTATGGTAACAAGGTTAGTGTCAAATAGACACCTTTAATATACTTCCTGGGAAAATCCTGGTACTAGCCTTAACCAAACCTTATCAGAAGATATTGAAACTCAGTCCTGGCTCTCCTATTCTTAAGGAAATCATAGTATACTTATTACTATAAAGTACAGTAGAGACTTTTAATAAGGCTAGGCATAGTAATAATATTATGCCTCAGCAGGTAAAGAAAACAAAACACTCCTTAAAAAGATAATAGTCTTCAATTGTTTCATGACATTACTGTTTCACAGAACTGAACTTGATCTGACCTAGAGCCTAAGTTTTTAGAAACTCGGAATCTGAAATTGTGCAAATTCCCATGAGTTACACACTTTCCTTTCTGCCATATATACGTATACTTAACGACTGCACTTTTGCTATATTCTAACATCATGGTTTTGTATGACGGAAAGTAACTTTCCTTTCTTGCAAATTAAAATTTTCTTCAAAACTTTAACTAAAATATTTTTATGTTTATTAATTCATTGGCAATCAACTCGTGACTGATATCTGTAAGATGATCATTCATATACTCATTGCTCTGATATGGTCCAATTGAACGGTAGAGATGGGCTACACACCCTAAATTGTGGTAATAAAAAAAAAATCTTAATATGAACTTTTATACAAAACATAAGGCTACATGCAAACTAATAAAAAACCAGGCCTAGACAAATATTTTCAAAAGTACTGGCCATTTGGCGACCGAGACTAAAATCTAAAGGATGTTTGCTGTTTGTTTAAAACATGATCCGTGGGGGGAGGGGGGAGGTTTCGTTGTTTGTACCAAACCTCAGTCCCCTCAGATGAGGGGACAGCTGTTTCAGATCGGCCATGATAGAGTACTAGGCAGATGTCCAGCAATGCATACAATTGTCAAAGAATATAATACATATAGATATTTTATATTATTTTATTAGGAAACATTTTCTTTCTGATATATTCCTATGAAGCATATTTCAGTGTTTGGAACTACAGTATTGTTTTATAAGACTTAGCTATCAGAAAGAGAAAAGAACAGGTGGAAAAATACACAAGTACTGAACGTTTTGTTTTTGTACTGTACATAGATCTGCTTGTTTTCACAGCCATAAGTGTGCTACTGCACTGTACATCTACTTTCCATGATTATAAGGTTTACCACTAAATCAGTCTGAAATATTTTCAAGGACTCTTTTTAACTACATGTTCTAAACAGTAGGCTTTAGCCGTTTCAGTCAGATTTAAGCTGTCTTTTTCACTTTCAATCGCAGATGGCCATGTCCAGAGATGACAGTGACGCCAGTGGTGGGGTGTTTAATCATCCACTCTTCCCAGCAGGAGGAAATAGCAGGGCAGGTAAGCATTCTCACTCTGAATCTTGTTTTCATTTTCATGTTCATAACTCAAAATATGTGCATACTATTGTTAAAAAGAATGGTCATAATATCTCCCAGTTTACCTGTTTACCTCATGTGTATTAAGAAGATTTTATCATTTGTTTGTACCCCCTCTTCATTTTTTTTTTTTTTTGAGGCTGTAGTTTTCTATGTTAAACTTGGGATTAAATATCATCTGAAACACCAAATTTTGTTAGAACTAGATTAGGCAATGTTGAGTGTCTTTACATGTTATTAAACCCCTAGCTCTTTTATCTTACATGACTAGTGAATGCACATAATGTTAAACATAATTATAAGAATGTGAAAAAAGTATGAAAGTATATTTTCAGTCAACTTATCATACCGTACATTATGCATCTAGTTTGCCACAATTAGGGTCAAATGTTGGTTCTAAATCCCATTCTAGCCAATAACTTCTTTCCTGTTAGAATTTTTGCTTCCATAATTTCCTAGTCAGTTTTCAGTTGTTGAACAAATATATGTTAGCATTCGATATAATTTTTCTGAAGTTTCTCGAATAGAGCATATTGTTTCATATTGTTTTACTCAGAGAAATGATATTTTCACTTCTCATCCACATTTTATCACATTTCTAACAGGAAGTTTTGAAGAACCTTTGGGAAGGAAGCAGAGAGAGACGAGAGGGGTCAATCAGCCCTTTTGGAGTGTCATGACACAGCCCTCTGGTTCTCCTCTACAGGCTCAGAGCAGTGACAATGTGAACCGGAGAAGCCAGCCTTCAAACGACGGCCTCGACTTTGAAGCTATAAAAGAAGAGATCAAAAGTAAGTTCCAAAGAATGCAGGAATCAGGCAATAGTAGAAGCGTAGGGTCAGATCAAAACACCAATGAAAAGCAAGTTGCATCATTTGAATACAACCACGGTAAACGTATCGGAGGAGGACCGATCAGATTTCCAGGTGTACAGAAACCATTCCGACAGGGGCCTACTCAAGGAAATCAAGGCATGGGGCCTAAAGCGTTGATGGAGGTAACCATTCCAAATCCTGCAGCTTTGTTCCATAAATTTAACGAAAAGATGGAAGGTGAAAGTAAGTCTGGAAGCGTTCGGAAGGAAGTACAGACAGACCGCGACAGGCCGTCAGAGCAAGAACAGAAAGGGAGGGATAGTGGCAGACCCTCAAAGCGAGATCGAGAAGGGAGGGATCCCGGCAGACCCTCAGACCGAGAACAAGGAGAGAAAGATCATGGTAGACCCTCGGACCGAGCGCAAGAAGTTAGAGGTTGTGGCAAGCCCTCAGAGCAGTTCCAGGGGGGCAAGGATCGTGTTATAATCCCGGAGAATGAACAGACTGGAAGAGATCATGGTAGACGCTCCGAGCCAGACAGGGCTGGGAGAGATGGTAGGAAAGATGATAACAGATCCTCTGAGCAAGAACGGAGTGGGAGAGACCACAGTCTCGGTAGAAGGGGTGTGCGGCCTAAACTAGATGTGACGGAGTTGGACTTAGGCCCTGACATAAGACAAACATTGCAAAACCTTGAAGAAGGATTGGGGATGATGCCTTGCCCACCAGGAATCGGTCCATTCGATGGGCCTGCAATGTTTGGCAATGATCCAGTGAGATTTGAGCAGCCACCTTTTGGTATGGGACCAGATAACATGATGAACATGAACAATGCCCCTGGATCAGGTAATTTCATGATGCCAGGTCCATTCGGCCCACAAGGGCCACAAGGACCGCTAGGTCCACCAGGACCAGGGCCGCAATGGCCACTAGATTTTCCAGGGGAGATGCCAGCAATGGGACCGTTTATGGATGGACCTCAAATGATGGGCCCACGGTTTCCCTTTCCAAACAGACCTACAGATTTCAGAAATGACCAGGTGCAAGGTATGAAGAGGAAAGTAACTGGAAACCAGCAGAAATCTAATCGTGCAAAGCAAAGAAAGAGGAGTAATTCTGAATCGAAAACTCAAACCAAACCAACCAAAGAAGTGAAAAAGGTAAACCGTAAACATTTTGTACTCCATATTGTCAATCCATGTCGTTAAAGTGATTGGCTAGCTCAGCAAGGCTGAACCATATCGCTAGTTTATCATAGAACTTTGGGGACAGCATAGAGAGCTAATTTCCGGGTTCTAGCCTTTCTAAATACTAATTTATGAGGTTGTAAAGTTGCTCCCATGTACAAAAGAGGTCGTCTTTGACAGCCAATAAACTCAAAACACGTCATGTTGAAACAGGATTCAATTGAGTGACCTTGAAGTACAATACCCAGGCTCAAAACATGATGAATAGCAATACAGGCAAAAACAATTTTTGTAAAAAATAGAACCCTGAAATTTGGTAAGTTGTAAGAACTTTATACTTATAATTAATGTAAAAATCCCTCACAGCTCTTGCTTGATTAAGTTGGTATAAAACAATCCACACAAAACCCCTCCCTCATGCTGAATCGCGGCATGAAATAGCAACTTTAGAGCTGCACAAATTTAAATTATATGACATGTAAGCATTGTAATCATTATGTTGTTTTGTTTGGACTAGACATAACCTCTGAAAGAATCAAGTATCCCGAAGCAACAGTTTAGGAGCAATCCATCACTAAAAATGGCACATTTTTCAGCAAAAAATACCAAAATTGAATATTTTGGCAATTTTAAGTTGACCTATACTCCACATGACAATACGTTTACAGCCTAAATTGTTTATTTCCCATTTTATGGGATGAAATCTATAGACTTCAGGAACAGGAAGGTAGTAGGATGTTTACTTGAGAAACCAGACCTCAAAAATCAAAGAGAATGCCACGGTGGTGACAAATTGTGAAATTTCAAAGTGTGATATTTAATTTGGCCAAGTTTGAAGGAATGCAGCTGAAATCTTCAGAAAATACTTTATTTTATGAAGGTCCCATGCGCCCAATAAATTTGGTTATTATTAGAAGAGGGCGAACCACAACATACTCCAAAATCTGGTGATTTGATATGGAATGTCTCTATTGCCTGCATTCGTTAATATAAAAGTAAACCATTAGATTTTTTTTGACAGTTTTCACTCCAGAAGAATAAATGACCTTTAAATGCATAAAAATTGCCCTTTTAATTTGCAGGTGACCCCAGTCCTGGAGTACAATGCTGAAAGCTTGAAGCTTATGGACCAAATCGCTAGAGGAAGTAAACCACACCAGGTACAGTATGGTCCACTTTTTCTAAATCACGACAGGCGAAAAAAAACCCTCTTCTTTAAAACGACACATCGATGCTTGACATGATGGTGGATTCTAAAGCCTTCTGCTCATTAATGTTCGATGTATGTGAATTTCAGAATGTAGAAGCAAAATAATGGTTTGATTTACTTTAAACAATCAGTGCAATAGATGTGTGTGTGTGTATGGGGTGGGGGGAGGTGGTTGACTGACTAAACCAAAAGAGCAGATGTAGGGTTTTGCTTTAGATTCAATTCTTGGTTTAAAGGAAGTGGCAAAATAGAGTGCCTCAAAAATATAGATGTTTTATAAAAGAATGTCTGCACAGAGTTCATATACTGCAGATGAACTTTGACAGTCTTTAGTTGTATGACAAGCTTCTTGGTGGTCTCAGAGAAGGCAAGATGCAGCTTGGACATAAAAAGATGCTGTTATTAACAGCATTGATCTTCATCTACTCTGGTTTTTCGTCCTTTTCGTGAGAGGCAAATTTTGTTTCTTTATCGCAGCTGACGTTGGCCTCTTGAGTTTCGTCTGGTATCTACTTTTCAAGAAAATACAGTACATTTCATTATGAATGATAATGTACAAGAGCCATCGGGTGGGTCTGCTATTGCCGTACAAAATAGATAGATGCACTGACATCGAAAGTGGTAGTACCTGGTAGGTTGTGGGTTCTAGCCTTGCATGCTAGAGTAGTGCAAGTTTGTCATCCAGGAGCGATCCATGGTTTTCCTCTTCAGATATGGTCATCAGAATTACTGAAACCATTTCTCCAGAATGAGGTGAAGCTGTTGTTAGATTGCCAACAGAGGTGACAAACCATTCAGCGCCCAACGCATGCACATGTGGCTACTCACCACTCTCAAATAACTCCCTTCCAGGACGATTCCTGTTATACTGAAATAATATAAGAGTCAGAACTGTCAATATTGTGAATGCCTCTAGGGTATATAAATCAGCAGGCATTGTTAGATTATATTCTCTCTGTCGTTCAAGATCATTTAACCTGTTTTAAATTTGATACAGGAACACTTTGGTTTTAACACTTCGAGACACCTTGTCTTGTCTTCATGTTGATATAATTTATATACTGCCTTGCTCTCAGAATAATATCTGGCTAACTTTTCCTTAATTTCCTATTGTCCAAACCCTCAACCTCCCCCCCCCCCTTCCACTTTCCTAACCCCCTACTATGCCCATTCCAGATGTCCTAGTGTGATGTTAAGTGCAAGATACAAGCCATTCAGCATCCCCACATGCACATGCCAGCTGCTGAATACCATACTATGTAAAAAAACTCCCTTCCAGTTCTAATGAAGGTCTGAGCTTACTGCTTATGTGAGTTAGGACGTTCAAGCATTCTTGGATAACTGGATATATTCATTTTCAAGCATTGTGAGTTTCATTTTCCCTGTCTTGATACAGGTACTGGTTGGTTTCCAACGAGGTAAACTTTCTCTTTCCTTCATTTCTATTCAATTTCATGACTCGCTGATTCACAGAATGATTCTCTGGCAAAAGTTTCTCCAATTGCCTATACCCTAGACTCATAATTCCTCTTTCACACCCCCTCCCACATACCCTCATCCAGGCGCGTAGCGAGGAATTTGCCAAGGGAGAGGTGAACCTGTAGGCCAATTATCAGAGCCGTAGATTCGGCATTGGAAACTATCTAAGCGTAGTGCACCATGGGTTGGCGGGAAGAAGAAAATTTTGGCCGAAATTGCCTCCCAGATCGCTGGAAATGGCACTTCCCAGGCCTTGTAAGTTGTATCTAAGCATTTTCTATTTGAAATTACTAGCGATATCATAAAAACGTACAAAAAAAATATACTCAATGGGAGGGTGGTCGCCCCCTTCACCCCCGATTGGCTACGCGCCTGCCCTCATCTGATGTTACCTCTTGCGGAGTATCCAGCTCGCCGTGCATATGCTGAAGCCCTACCAAGTTACATTAAAGCACAGTGTGGCTGTGTTTTACGAACCCCGCACTCTGTGTTCAGCATAAAAACAAGACCCAAGCCGGACCCTGTGTTTGGTATCAGACCCCGCGACATATGATCATCAAACAGAATGTTAAGGATTGCTTATTAGAAGAAAAGGCACAAAACCATAAGCCGTGCTGCTTCCATTGGGTCAAATCACTCTCGAAGCAAAGAACGACAGAAGTTAAATGTCATCACTGATGCCAGGTCAACCCTGAGCTAGGTTTACATTACAACTTTATCACTGAGAACAGAGTCTGAGTCTCTGATCCATCTAGTGGTGACCTCATAACCGCAAAGTTGTCAATATTTGAGGCTTTGACAGAATAGAAAGTTGCTATAGCAACTTCCTGGTCAGAATTGTGGTCATCAAGTTATTGTGGGATCAGTGCACTACAGATGACACTCATGTAGCAGCTCAGATTCTTCTATAATGGCTTGGATTCTCCCTCCCCAACCCCTCAACCCAGTGGCGGAGCGTCCATACAGTCAGGGGGGGCGGATGCCCCCCTGACGGACTCAAATGGACTGATGGCACCCTTTCAGCTCTTTACCACTTTTTACTTATTCGTGATTATTGACTTTTTTATTGCTCTCTCATCTACTTATTGACATTTGTCACATGTTGTTGGTGTAATTTGGCGATGACACCTATTTATTCTTCGTTTATCTGCAAATTAGCCAGGCCTGGAACGGGTCATTTCTGGCGATCTAGAGAGTATCTTTACTCAAAAAATTTCTGTACGCTACGCGCCAACCAGTGGTGGCGCTCCGCTTAGATAGTGTCCAGAGCCGTATATAGCTCTGATAGTGTCGATGGCGCCCCTACAGACCATTCTCGCCCCTCCTGACCAATACCCCTAGCTCCGCCACTGCCCCAACCCCCTTCAAGTCCACCCCTTCATGGTTAGAACCTCTTATAGATGGGTTAACGTGTTACATCTACAGTGGATACCCTTGCTGTAATTTTGTCCCTAAGTCTGTGAGGCCTTCACAGTTAGAACCTCTTATATATAGATGAACATGTTACATCTACAGTGGTGAACCTTGCTGTAAGTTTTGTCCCTAGTCTACAGGGGCCTTCACAAGCAGAACCTCTTATAGATAGGTGAAGATGCTACATCTACAGTGGTTACCATTGCTGTAAGTTTGTCCCTAGTCTACAGGGGCCTTCACAGTTAGAACCTCTTATAGATACTGTAAGTGAAGATGTTACATCTACAGTAGTGAACCTTGCTGTAAGTTTGTCCCTAGTCTGTGGGGGCCTTCACAGTTAGAACCTATATAGATGAAGATGTTACATCTACAGCGGTGAACCTTGCTGTAAATTTGTCCCTAGTCTGTGGGGGCCTTCACAGTTAGAACCTTTTTATATATAGATGAAGATGTTACATCTACAGCGGTGAACCTTGCTGTAAGTTTGTCCCTAGTCTGTGGGGGCCTTCACAGTTAGAACCTATATAGATGAAGATGTTACATCTACAGCGGTGAACCTTGCTGTAAATTTGTCCCTAGTCTGTGGGGGCCTTCACAGTTAGAACCTTTTTATATATAGATGAAGATGTTACATCTACAGCGGTGAACCTTGCTGTAAGTTTGTCCCTAGTCTGCGGGGGCCTTCACAGTTAGAACCTCTTATATATAGATGAAGATGTTACATCTACAGTGGTTAACTTTGTTGTAATTTGCTATCTTCTGTTATTTTCACTCCATCCTCATCAGTGCTACACCTACTGTTATGCTGCATCCTTACAAGTTTACATGGAGGAGAGCCCTGCCGGGAAATGGTGACATTCCAAAACACTGTGTGCATCTTCATATTCATGACTAAGCATTCTGTTCAGTAGAGTGCGGGAGCATCTTTGCCAAGTTTTTCTTTTAAGTTGAAAGATGAAGACAACAAAGCCAGAAGTTGCATTTCTGTACAAGATTTACCCTTTCTTGGAAATATTACTTCATATAGCTAGTGTGCAGTCTTCTGTATTGAAGTTCTTTTGACTCTTGTTGGATCTGGCGACTTGAGACAACAAATATGTCATGGCTGTCTGGAACAAATGTGTATACATGTCTACAGAAATCATGACTGACTTTCCTGGGACTCTGATGCAGGACGAATTTGGCTGTGGACAGCAAAATGCTCAAGGAAAACAACACTCCCATCAATGTAATTGTGGGGTTTACTGCCGTCTACATTGTAAACAAACTGGAAGACATGCAATGTTTGTTAGTTCTGAGAGACACCCAAAAGCTCCTTTTGGTCCGACTAGCAAGCAAGAGCATCGTCAGAGACATGTCCAAAGAGCCAGTTTGGTTTTTGTGAGACTGTTACTCTGTTTATAGACTTTGTCATACAAGCTTTTCTGACACTTTGTTGGATCAGAGATACAACCAATGTGCCATGGCCTCCTTGATGTACATGTCTTTAGATGTCTACAGAAATCATGACTTTCAATTGATTCTTTGATTCAGCTATGTTCAGAATACTTTGAAATATCATATTTTTTTCAAAGAAGCATTGATAGCAAACCATGATTGGCATAGCTTGCTGACTATTGTTACAGTTGTGCATGTGAGATCCAAACCAAGCAGGTTTATAGTTCTCTCGTGGGAAGGGTGTCACTAAAACGTATGTAACACCTTGACCGATAGTCATCTTTAAGGGTGTCTTTAATACGTATGTAACACCTTGATTGATAGTCTCCTTAGACTCTCTCCAGACATAATAGACATTGCATATGTGTTATTGGCTTTGTGGGGACAGTGCCTACACACATCTAGGAGTCTCTTCTTCAGACAGTGGCAACAAGTAAACCCTGTTTCCAGACGTTTTGTTTTATCTGTGGACGAACACATCACAAAGCTAATACTTCAGTAGGAAATATCTTCCTCGGGTTCTACAAAATTCTTGATTGAGAGTGGTCATCTAACCCTTGTCTGTTGAACCTGAATCTCTGACGACAGATGGCATATCTGGGATCGACTTTGTGGGAAGCATCATCTGTGTATGTCCTTAGCAACAGCGACCAGTTGCAATTCATCTAGCTGGTGTCTATTCTGTTGGCAGAGATGTAATGAGATATTATGTCCTGTTTTTGTGAGACAGTTGCCTTTTACATGAAGACAAACTCCATTCCATGCCTTATGTCCACCCTTGGGATCTACATGTTTGATGGAAGATTTCCCAGTGCATTCCACAGGTTTTATGAGATGATAATTTCTCAGTGTGGCTACAAAACACAATATCCAACTTACATCTGACCTGGTACCACTGAGGCAAGAGTCACATCATAAGGTTTTGTTCTTGTCGGGTTCACAGGTTCTTTAAAGTGTGGTTACCAGCGTTCCTCTTCATACTGTATTTAATTTCATTTTGAAGCAAACGGAAGGAACACACTTTGTGAGTGTCCTCGGGAGCTGCCATGCGGGGACACAGTGTGTCGTCAACCAGGCTCTCGTGTTTTACATACTATACCAAGAAGTATGTAAAAATGTTTTAAGTAAATGATATTAAGTTAACTTTAGTCATTGTAACAAAAAATGTTGATGCGATTTTCTCCATGAACCTTCAGCTGGCACTTATCAAAAAGATTGGGATCAATGAGAAATTTGAAAACAGAGACTTGCTACCTTGGATGTGCTACCTTTGTGATCAGGAGAACGATACTTGGCAGGTAAGAGGTTAACCTCAAGTCCTTGTGTATGTTCTTGTTGCATTGACGTGTGCAACCTTGTGAATCTTTGATATTGTAGATACCCTCTGGAATAGTGTAGGTATCTACCACACAAGATGTTCAAGAACTTCAAGAACTGTTGAGGTTTACAATGCAACCAATTTTTTCTTTAACTTTCTGATGCTTTTTTTGGAGTTGGGGTGGAGACTTGATTCACTTTTAACATGTTACACCTACAGGTAAGACAGGTTGTGTGTTATTTAACTAAATAACTTTGTTAGATATGGAGATTGAATGTTGTTGGAGGTTTGGTCAGCTTAAGCTTTACATACAACCTTTTATACATAGATTTATTTTGAAATGTTTGGAAGAAAGATGGAAGAAGTTTGACAGATTTTTATGCTTGATAATAAAATAAACTGCATTTTGCACTTATTTATTATGTGTAATATGCAGTACTCCTATCAGTGTCTTTACACCACCGTTTTGCTTTGTGCCAAGGCAGATTTGCCCGTCGTCATGTGGGTAGGGGGAATGTACATGAGAATTTCCCAAAACTTTTGAGTTTTTTTTCAAACATTTTATCTTTCCATCTAATCTCTTTAGGAGTATGTGAATCATTGCAAATCCACAAAGCATAAGTCTCAAGCTATCGGACTTGGAACGACACTCAAGAAAGAAGAGAAAGCCCGAGTGCATAATGCTTTCAAGAAGTTGCCATTCACTGGGTTAGACTTAATCATTTCTTTTTTACTTCTTTTTCCTCCTTTTTTTTGGGTTTTTATTGTCCTGTTTTATATGAGATTTCCCGCTTTCAAAATGCAGAGATGATGACAGAAGGCTGTGGTTTCTTGCAGTGTTATTATGCACAACCCAATCAGCAAGCGTAAGACCACCGCTTTCATGGACTCTCTCTCATTTTGTTGGACAACTTTTTGGTTTTCTCATTTGTCAATTTTTTTATTGCCTACGACAACAGCCGGGAACTTTTTTAGTGTTAAATCTTGACTGCCACTTAAATCATCACCAGAGAACTCTGTCAAGATCTTTTGGAAAGTGATACATTCGCTTCAATGAGCAGGGGTTGTATTTTGCAAATTAGGATTTGTTAAAGACAAGTGACAATTTGTTTGAAACACACTACATTGATGTCAAAATACATATCCTTTCATATTTGAAGGTCCTCTGAAGACCACCCAATGAAAGGCAAAGATAGCATACTACTTGTGTTTACAACCTTGTTGACTGACAAGGTAGGAAAGCTGTTTAAACCACTTTTGAGGTTAAACAGTGTACAACAATCACATTGATGTCTGTTAAATCATGTGCTATGCCATGGCACATGTAGACAAAGAAATAGCTGTTGCAAGTCATCTATTGTCTCAGCAAATACAATCAGATTGTTAGCAACACTTGGCTGGCATACCCAGTTGTTGCTTGGATTATTGTGTTTCCTTCCTGTGAGCCCAATTGGAATCTTCTTCATTCATAAAGCAGCGTTCAGTTAAAAAAGACAGAGACCTGGGAATTTTTTCCACATTGAGAAGACAAAAGATTTGACTGTGTGGAGAATTGACCAAGGTAGTCCATCAGATATCAGAGAAAGAACAAGTGGGTGAAACATACAGCCTAATACAGTAATTGTGAGAAAACGCTCATTATCACGGGCAAAGCCAACAAGGAAGGAGGATTGTGTACTACTTTCCCAGCTCTGTTTGAAGAGGAACTGCCTAGCAAAAGACCACAACAGTTTATGGATGAAGCATGGCTCGCTCGATGTACAAAGAAGAAGATGGATGTGGAAGTATGATGTACAATTTAAAGGCTCGGGTTGAATTCCTATCACTGGATTTGATCATATACAGCAGACGGCAAGAAGGTAAATGGTGATTAGCTTTAGACAGATGCAGGAGAAAGTATGTTGGAGCAAGACCATCTCTAGTGACTCACTATGAAATGTTCAGCTTCAGTCATCGATACTGATGGAGAGTACCTTCCTCCGTGAGGATGATCGTAAAAAGAGAAACATGCAGACGTGGATGATAAACATTGGATTTGGCACCTGAGGGAGATTGTATGATGATTTACATTAGAAAAGTACTGTGCAGGCTGCTGTCATATCAGAGATGATGCAAGTCGCTTTATGCAGATCAAGGAGAAGACTTTGTAAATGCATGGGATTACGTCAGATATGAAGATGTATAAATGTTGGCAGATCATGTTAGAGAACATTCCCAGATGCAGTGAAACCCCATTGGATGCAGAAGAAGGTAATCGCTTGGTGGCCATTAGTGTATGACAAGCACCTCTCTGTAACATCGTCTATGTTCAGACATGTAAGCCATATGCAGATCCAAACACCGACTGGAGTATCATTGAAGATGATAAGTGTTTGTCCAGGACAAATCTGCAGACTATTCCTCAAATGCTGCAGGACCACATCTGAGTTCAAGAGTTATGATCTGCTGTAGACAACGGTTGACTTTCAAAAGCAATCCAAATTTTCTTGGATCTGCTGCTCATCAACACCTGGTGAAGGTATCTCAACTGCAAGTAAGGTGTGTGTGCTTGTTCATTGACAGCAGATGGAGTACCATGGATTGAGATTTGGAGATGGTCTCTCTTTCTCGTCTGCCTGTCACTTGAGTTTGCTCATCATCAGTCGATTGGAGTACCATGCAATGAGAGGAGTTGGTCTCACTGTCTTGACTGCCAGTAAGGTATAAGCTTGCTTGTCAACAGTTAAATTGCAGTATATGAAAAGTTGATGGCCTCACAGTCTGCACTGGAAGTAAGGTGTGAACTTGTTCATCAACAGCAGAATGGAGTAACTATGGTATTAGATAAGGCAATATCCTCACTGCCTTGACTGCCAGTCAGGTGTGAGCTTGTTTGTCAACAGCCAATTGGAGTAGGTACCAATTATTGATGAAAAGTTGATGACCTCACAGTCTGGACTGGAAGTAAGGTGTGAACTTGTTCATCAACAGCAGAATGGA
The DNA here is from genome assembly GCF_037975245.1 of Apostichopus japonicus. Taxonomy (NCBI): domain Eukaryota; kingdom Metazoa; phylum Echinodermata; class Holothuroidea; order Aspidochirotida; family Stichopodidae; genus Apostichopus; species Apostichopus japonicus. The sequence continues at coordinate 15,088,315 of NC_092582.1, read as the reverse complement.
GTAACTATGGTATTAGATAAGGCAATATCCTCACTGCCTTGGCTGCCAGACAGGTGTGAGCTTGTTCGTCAACAGCCAATTGGAGTAGGTACCAATTATTGATGAAAAGTTGATGACCTCAGAGTCTGCACTGGAAGTAAGGTGTGAACTTGTTCATCAACAACAGAATGGAGTAACTATGGTATCAGATAAAGGCACTCTCCTCACTGCCTTGACTGCCAGTCAGGTGCGAGCTTGTTTGTCAACAGCTAATTGGAGTAGATACCATTTATTGATGAAAAGTTGATGGCCACACAGTTTGGACTGGAAGTAAGGTGTGAACTTGTTCATCAACAGCAGAATGGAGTAACTATGGTATTAGATAAAGGCAATATCATCACTGCCTTGACTGCCAATCAGGTGTGAGCTTGTTCGTTCATCAACAACCAATTGGAGTAGCACTGATTTGGATTAAATTCATCGACCTCACTGTCTTGATCGCCAATATGGTATCATTTCATTCCTCGACAGCAGTACCATTGAATGACATGATTCGATATCCTCACTGTTTTGACTGCCAATATGGTATGAGCCTGTCTAACAAGTTGATAAAAGAGTAGAAGGTAGTAATACTTCAAGGAAAGAGTACTCTTGTGCAGGTTAAGTGGATTGGAATCCATTTTATATCAACAAACAAGATAACTACACTGTAAGCAGTGTCCTCAATGTCTTGACTACAGCAGGCCCTACTTTATGGAGCTACAGTCAATTCAAATACCTTTGAATGAGGTTCACATTACTTGGAAATGTCTCTTTGCCTTACATTTTTGTCTTTGCCACTCGCCAAGTTTAAGACAGAAACATTGATACCGACATCAATGAGATTAGTTTGATGGATTAATTTCCACAACCACCAGTGAGGTGTAATCTTAGGCAACAACAGTGGACTGAAGTACCACTAAATTGAGATCAGTCCATGACCTCATCAGAACAATGGCCTTGCTAATATCATACAGTAACTGGCAGTGAGTAGAGTCATGTCCAGCGACAGAGGTTTGGAGCAGCATCGAGATGAATACACCTGTTACCGCAACCGCAAGTGAAAAACATTGTGGAGCTTGGAATGTCTCTGAATCCTCATACTTTATGACCATTGAAGCCTGTTGATGCTGCAAGTAAGATACAGGCTCATGCAACAGATGGGAGGGTTTGTTTATCAGTGACAAAATATAAGGTTCTCGGGATGCCTCTGCCTGCTCAACCTTTCTGCATTTAAAACAGCAAAGACATTATGTCAGTGACATGTTTAGTCTGGGGCCTGACTGTCTCAACCCCCATTAAGATCTGAACTTGGTGTAGCACCTGTCAATGAGATACATCACTGCATTGAATGCATGTATGGTCTCAACTGCTGGTAAGGTGTTGGCATGTATAGCATTAACAACAATATACTGGAGTACTATTGAGTGAGGTGTCTTGCATTCCATCATTGCATTGAATAGTCTCAACTGCTGGTAAGGTGTTGGCATATATAGCATCAACAACAATATACTGGAGTACTATTGAGTGAGGTGTCATGCATGCCATCACTGCATTGAATGTCTGAATAGTCGGAACAGCAGCAACGGTGCAGTGAGATGCTCCTATGTCCCTCACTGTTTGTAATGGCTGTAATGTCTTTACTATTATTTGTGAGGGGCTAACTTTTGAAACTTGATTGAACTTGATATCAAGAGATGAGTTATAAATCCAAGACAATGCATTTATTGGCCTTCCTAACTTGCTGCAAGTCAGATGACAGCTGGTGGAATGCTAGTGGGTTTGTATATCAGTGCATAAGATATATGTACAGGATCTCCTCCCGGTTAACAGCGTCACTGTCCGTAACCTCTAGCAAAGTTAAGAGCTGTGGCACAAGAAGCGGTTGGTATAACATAGAATGGGAATTAGTACATGATCTCATGGTAGTCATGATCTCAACTGCCAGAAAGGTGTTTCCCGTTAATAGCGCAAGTGGATTGGAACGTCAGGGAATGAGATCAATCGATGACCTCATAATGAAAATCCTTATTGTCAAGACAACCAGGTAAAGGCACAATTCTGTCTGGCAATAGTTGACTGAGGAGGCATGATGGTTGATGTAATTGCTGTCTTTCTTAGTGAGGTGGTTTTAGTGAGCAGATTTACAGCAGACTTGCAACAAGACACATGATGGTACAGTCGGTTGAGTCGTTGCCAGTGAATTATCCTGACGAGTCTACTCATTGTGACGTGAGTCAATGTGTTATCTCTTACATGTGTGTCATCTCTAACAACTAAGGCAGAGAGACTTCAAATACTGCAGATTTACAGCAGGTTTGCAACAAGACACATGATGGTACAGTCGAGTTGAGTTGTTGCCAGTGGATTATCCTGACGAGTCCACTCATTGTGACGTGAGTCAATGTGTCATCTCTAACACGTGTGTCATCTCTAACAACTAAGGCAGAGAGACTCCAAATACTGCTTCAAGTCAATTTGCTTTTGAGAGGTAGTGACTCGCGCCATGACTTCTTGGAACACTGTGCAGTGCATTCGCCTGAGACTTTTAAGTTGTCAGGTGTCTCTAAAAAGTGTAGGGGTTATAAACGGACAAGTGCTTTCAAGGAAGTGAAACTGTCATGGCAAGTAGGGAGTACAAAATGAATCCTCTCGAGTACTTGTCTTCTATGGAGCACTGATGGATGAGGTAAAGTCAGAATATAATGTGACTCCCGTGTGAAGCTCTGAACCATTTTATTCTGGACTGGTGAGAAGATTTTGTAAGCATGTGTCAACTCAGTATCAATGTAACATAAGCAGCATTATTTTGTAATAAAATAAATTGTAAATTCTGTCTGTTAAATTAAATATAGTTTATTGATTATTTTTGTGAGGATGTTGGGGGAAGAGGAGTTACGGAAGATTGAGTTGTAGGGAGTGGGAGGGGAGATTGGGTGTGTACTGTACCACGTATAGCAGTGTAGGTTATAGTGAACGTAAATGTATAGCAGAATCAAGGCGAAACTATCTATCAAGGAGAATACTTTATAATTATATTTGTATCTCTTAGTATTATATTATAAGGAGGTGTCGAATTTTACAATGTTAGCAAGTGCTTAACAAAATCTGCTGATTAAAATCTAGTTTTCAATAGCATTTTCCTGAAGTACAACACACATCAGTTATTGCAAGAGGCTTTTGAGAGCAGTTCAATAAAATTTGTTTTTAATAAGCAGTAATACAGGGCTTATGTTAGGTATGGTAATCATGCCGATTCTTTGACTGATGATTGTTAATATCGATGTACTGTTTGTTTGAGTTCTTAATGTCTACTGGCAGAAAATTGTCAGTGCATTTATCCTCAAATGGCAGAAACCACCGACATTTAGCCAGTTAGTAGCCCAAATTTTGAGGCCTGACATTGTTAGCTTTATTGATTAGTAAGCCTTATCGTGTTGTCCTTACCACTTGTGTTGTAATGATTGGAATCCAAGTGTTTCCTTCTTTTTGTAAGTTGAGTACTTCGAACCTGAAGAACGGTTCAGTCAAGCAGTCAGTCAAGTTTTTAAATTATTCATTCAGTCAGTTAATCAAATAAATCAATCTAGTCATCAAACAAATCAATCAATCAGTTTGCAAAATAATCAAATCCAATGAAATTATCAAACGGATCCATCAGTCAGTTACTCTATTCAATCGAGTCAATCAAATCCGACATAAATCAATCAAATCGGTCCATCAATCAAATCAAATCACTCTGTATTGTTGCAGGGTCTCATTCTCGATTGGAAGGACACAAGCTGGAGACAAGGCCTCTGGAGGACAAGACACAGAGCCTTCCACACTTGGAATCAAGGTAAACCATCTTAACTGTGGTCTGTCAGTACAGAGCAATAAAAGTACATGATCAAGTCACATTTTTATTAGCTGGGATATCTCAATCAATCAATCAATCAGTGGGTCAAAGGTCACTTGGGGTCAAATTGTGAAAACCTTGTAAACACGATATCTCAAGAAGGGAATCATGGGCAGACCTCATATTTAGTGTGTAGAAGTACCACCTTGTTTAAAAGAAGGCTATTATTGTTGGTGGAGGGCAAAGGTCATGTGGGGTCACCAGGGGTCAAATTGTGAAAACCTTGTAATCCTCACTGTAAATTACGTCAGAATCATGAAGAAAACTGCTCATGTTACATCATCGAAACCACAATGCATTTTTGCATCCTGCTTAGCTGGGATATCTCAATCAATCAATCAATCAGTTAAGTAGTTAAAAATTAAAATGTGCTAAACAGTATACATTTCCATTGTATCCTGCTAGGATCAAACTGTCAGGCCACATCATGCTATTATTGCATGTACCAAACATGACTTTTGCTGAACTTTGCAGTGGATATTGCAGTTTGGTAGAAACCTTGAAGGGCACAATATGGCTGTTTGGAGAACTTTGGATTGCTCATCACCATTAAAATACACCTCTCACTGCATTGTAGGACCCTGGTATATTCAAAGTAGGGGTGGCAACTCTGTTTAGGCTCACCAAGCAATTTTGTAAGGTTGCCAATACGCTCAGAAGAAATTGCTGAATTTGTGGAAACAAAATTTTTAAAAACTCTTTGAATGTAAACTACATCAAAAGTTTCAAAATATAACACCACTTTGCAACTAAACAGCCTTAATCATGAAACATTTTCTCCAGTGGGTGAGGGATACCTGGACCCCGTAGACTTCTTCCCTGGGCACAAGATCCAACACTGGAGAGTCACCAAGGTGATGAAAAGGAAAAGTGGGGTCACCTAGCCAAACGTTTGGAATATCAGGTATCAGTTCTTACTATTGGTTTATTTCATTTATCACTTTTCTTCGCTATTCTGTTTTTTCGCAGGAAAGAAGTGCAGGTCTACAGGAGTGTAAACCATGTGGACGATTCTTTATGCTCAAGGATCGGTTACAGAACCATTTAAAATCCGAGGGTCATCAAAAAGTAAGTTTTGTTTTTTAAACTTATAATAGTAATAATATACAATTATATGCAAATATAATATAAACATAAAAGTATTAGATATCATAGCAAGAATAATAATTCAATTATTTAATTCATTTAAGTAATTCAATTATCAGTATAGTGCATTGTGTAGTAAACAGTAAATGGAGGGGGCAGGCTGGGGGTATGGATTGATGATATTTTAAAACTTAAACATCACAGCTTGATATTCCCTACTAGTCAGAGGCATGGCATAACCATGGATGTTTTGTATTAAACCATAACACCTTTTTATCATGTACAAAGATCTTTGGTAATGTAGTCCATCTATATTGAACAGTGTATCCTGTTGTTATTACGTATGCATTGTTCTCTGAAAGACACTGTTGTTCTTTATGCCATTGCAGAGGGAGACATTCCTGAAGCAGAGGTATGGGAATTCTTGGTTAGAGTATTACTGGTATAATCAGTCTAAACCCAGGGAAAGAGGTGATGCAGAACCAATGGGTAAGTTATGTGTTCCTAGTCCTCCCTCTAAATCTCCCCTCTTTTCTTCCCCACCTCCACCATCCAATCATCCTTCCTCCCCCCCCCCCCCCACCTCCTCTGGCCCCATAATTCTTTGGGCAAAAGTAATGATCAAACAGTGACTGCTGTATTCCATTCAGTTGTTGAAAAATGTTTGTTGATTTGGGAAAGTACTATAATCTCATGATGTTAATGGTTGAAATATATTGATAGGATGTGCTCTGCATTGAAAGTCTTCAGTTATATGGCTTGATAGTGTAACTAAAACAATCTGTCAAATCATTCTAAGAGCAGTCCATCAAAATTTTGATATAAATTTTGTGACATTTAAATTGATTTTTCAAATTTCCTGAAAGTTATTTGAACATCCACCATCGCTTCATTTTTTTTCTGTTAAAAATTGTGACAAAGCAAGTATTGTTTGCGACATTGTTTTCACACTTGAAGAAGCTTGAAGATAGCTACGATTTATGCAAAGCACAAAAATGTAGGAAAATAAACATGTTGTAGCAATGCCACTTGATCACTTAATGATAGAGTTCTTTTCCCTTGGTATCTCTTTTACAGGAGTTGCATTTGTGCTTCCAGTCTCTGGTTACTTTTGCAAGCTTTGTTCAAAGTTTTATAACAGTGAAATCACAGCTAAAGATGTCCATTGTCGATCTGATAGCCACATTGAGAAAGTGAAGGTATAAAACAACAACATATTTTTTTCTTCATGTTGTTAAAATTGGTCCCTGATAAAGGACACTGACTTGGCTGGGTTAGGAGAGCAATTGCCTTGATGGGTGGCCAAGGAGGGGGGGGGTGGGGAGGGAGTGGGAGGTGCAGTTGATGTGACAATAACATTACCGTAATGAATATTACACACTACGATCTGAACACTTTCTTCGGTATTTTTCATTATTCATATCTTCAATATGTTATCTACTCAGGAATGGGACAGAGAGCAGTTGACGAAGAAGGATTCGGTGTCAATGAAGGTCAAGCAGTCTGACATTGAAGCTGCAGTCAAAGAAACAGATCAGCAAAGAAAGAACACTAGATGGCAGCCTGCAAAGATAACGCTGGGTAAGAACAATTAAATGCATTAACAATATGTGTGATCTATCTCAATGACAGCCAAGTAGACAAATGGAGGAAGAAATGTAGATGATAGTCGGGAAAGATAACGGTACACATATTTAGCAAAAGGAAGGGAAGGTTCCCCCTCCCCCCCCCCCTCCACACACACTTTTGAAAGAGGGAAAGGTATATCTGTCTACATTTACCGCCTCTTCCACACATTTGAACCTAAGGATGCACTCCACAACAGTGCTTGTGCTTGGTAATTTAGTTGGATCCGTGGATTTATCAAATTCATACAAGGTAATCACATGATCAATCAATTGCAAGTTTTGTATAACTCATAATCCTTGTAGAAGTATTTTTGGAGAATATGCAAAAGTAAGATATTACACATGAAATCGCCTAACTGAAAATGTTACAAGACAGCTAAAATTGCCTCTTAAATTGCCTGTTGGGTGCATACAAACATAAAACAAACTCAGCTGGCTTTCTGACCCCCCCCCCTCCCTAACCACTAACCCTCCTCCCTATCTCCACCACTTTTTGGAAGCTTCCAACACAATTGCTCTGGCTTAGAGTAATAAAGGGCATTATTAAAAATTTGTGTTTTTCAGAGCTTTTCTGGTAGCAGACACTATGACTCTTATCAGTATTAAGTAGAGAACCAAATATGTTTCATAATGTTTGAAGTTTTTTTCATCTCAGTATTTTAATAACGATTGTATGTGTTTACACTCCATGAAACTGTTTTGAAAATTGTCTCCCCCAGACACGTCAACGATATTTCTGGTGGATTCAGACGAAGAAAACGAGTCACAAGAATATGATGGAAAACAAGTCACCACAGATAGACAATCAGAAAAGAAGCCAGGAGAAGATAAGAAGTCAATAGGGGGGAAGGAAAGGGAGGAAGACCTTGAGGAGGGGGAACTGAGTGAAAGAGATGTCCTGAAGATGGAGAAACAACAGCAAGAGGACAGGATCAGGGAGGAGTATCAGAAGAGGGAAGAACGGAAGAGGGAGAGGATACTCCGAGAGCAGCGTGAGAAGGAGAGGAAGGAACAAGAAAAGAGGGAGAAAGAGCAGAAAGAGAGAGAGAGGAAAAACAAAGAGAAAAGAGAAAAAGAAAGAAAGGAACAGGAGAGGAGACTGAAGGAGTGGAAGGAGAAAGAAGAGCGAGAGAGGTTGGAGAGGGAGAGGAAGGAAAGAGAACTCAGAGAGAGAGAAATGCTGGTTAAGCAGATTGAATTGAAAAATAAGCTGGAGAAGGAGAAGATAGAAATTGAGAGGAAAGAGAGGGAGCTTCAGGAGCAGCTGGAAGGAGAAAGAAGAGAAAAGGAGAAGAGAGAGAAAGAGAGGCAAGAGCAGGAAGAGAGAGAAAGGAAAACGAGAGAGGAGATGGAGAATAGAATTAAACAGGAAGAAGAACAAAAGTTAAGGGAAGCCCAGCAACTGGAGATGGTTCAGTTAGAGAACAGAATCAGACAGCAAGAGATGAGGGAGTGCGAGCTGATGGAGGAGAGACAACGTCTACGTCAGATGCTGGCCGTGGGAGCTATCAACCCAGCAGTCGCCGAGATAGACTTGCGCGATCGGGAGATAAGAGAGAAACTGGTACGGGATCAGTTAGGCCAGGATAGAAGGAAGTTGGAAGGCTTGCGGCAGGCACAGCAATCAGACGCAAGCCTGAGAACCACATCAGTATTGAACGCAGATGCTGCTTCAGGTTCACGAAAGGATGCACTTGTGAGAAGAGAACAGGAATTACAGATGAAGGAGAGAGAACTTATAGAAATAGAGAAGAGAGAGGCTGAGAGGCGTAGAATCGAAGAAAAGGAGAAGGAGATGTTGGATCATGAAAAGAGACAGCAGATGAGAGAGCTGGAAATTCAAGAGATCAGAAAATTGGAGCAGCAGGCAAGGAGAGAAGATGAGTTGCAAGCAAGACAAGAGCAAGAGATGCAGGCCAGGAGGGAGCAAGAGATGCAAGCCAGGAAACAGCAAGAGATGCAGGTAAGAAGGGACCAAGAGATGCAACCAGGACAAGAGCAAGAGATGCAAGCAAGGAGGGAGCAAGAGATGCAAGAGATGCAAGCCAGGAAACAGCAAGAGATGCAGGTGAGAAGGGACCAAGAGATGCAACTGAGACAAGAGCAAGAGATGCAGGCAAGGAGGGAGCAAGAGATGCAAGCAAGGAAACAGCAAGAGATGCAGGTAAGAAGGGACCAAGAGATGCAACTGAGACAAGAGCAAGAGATGCAGGCAAAGAAAGAGCAAGAAATGCAGGCAAGAAGGAACCATGAGATGCAGGCAAGAAGGGAGCAAGAAGAGCTTGCAAGGAGAGAACAAGAGATGCTGGCAAGACAGACCCAGGAGATGCAGCAGACAATGAGAGAACAGGAAATTCAGGAAATGCAATCAAGAAGAGAGCAGGACATACAAGACTGGCTTCAAAGAGAGAACCATATGCTGTCAAAGGGGGTGAGGGAAACCGAGGTCCTGCAGCAGAGGCATCTGTTTCAGCAAGAGCTGGAGCAGCGATACCAATTCCTTGAGGCAATCAAAATGGGGGAGAGATCCCAGATGGAAATGGTTTCCCCCGGTGTAGAAAGAGTGCGTATCATGGAACAACTATTCAAGAAAGGAAAGGGAGAACTGATGATTCAAGCTGTGGTCCTCCAGAAGGAAGGATACACAGACGATCAAATCAAAGTAGTGATGGTGAGGGAGGAAGAGCTTCTGAAACAGAGGGTCATGGAAGAGGTGAGACGAATGGAACTTACTGACGACCAGAGAAATGAGAGGGAGAGATCCGACGGCGACGATGAGCCGAGACCCAGAGGGGACATCGACGACCGACAAGGAAGTGTCAGAGGGAGGAGTCCAAACGATAGAGAGAGAAAGGATGAGAGAGCTTCTGATTACGATCCAAGAAGGGACAGAGATGGGAGGGCTGGCTCACCTTCAGCTTCATGGGGACACAGAGGAGATGCGTCTGAAGGAGAAGGGCCCTATGTGGAGGACAGTGTGGGTTATGATGATGATGATGGCTCGTTAAGCGGTGGCGACTGGGATCAGCAGAGAGGTGATCGGTCTTTGACACCAGAGAGGCCACATGCAGTGAGAAATGAAAATGGGAGACAGGGAATTGCCACACCAAGAAGGAGGAGATCAAGAGGAAGGAAAAGATTGGGGAGGAAGAGAGGAGGCAGAGGTATTAGGGGCAGAAGAGGTACTGCCAGAAGGGGCAGGTGAAGCTGCCATTGTCATGTTGATGGAGGAACAACTTATCCTGGCAACATATTAGCAACAAAGCAAAATGAAAACTTCCGTTAGTATGCTATGCCAGACTTGTCCTTGACAACGTGATGACAAAATTGTTGCATATCCGAAATCAGATTTGTGTTACTCTTGAAATTTGGTCAGATGTTAAACAGGATTAATTATGTAGAAGTTGGTGGTGAGCCAAGTATGTCACATTCATTGTGACCAGACATGAGATAGGAGAATATGTAGGTTTTCATATCAAACATATGAAAGGAAACCTGTCATTTCAGTGTAACCGGATTGGTTAACCTGTTTTATTAATCTGTTGATTAAAAATCAACTTGTTTAAGTTGCTGTCAATTCAGCATTTTATGTTGCTATCGCAAATACTCCTAAAGTTTGCTCATAGGATATGAGGAGTTGTGCATCTGGATCAATAGAACTACATCATTTAGCATCAGGTGTTTGGATTTTCAAAATCATACCAGACTCTGAAATGTTATTTCAGTACCGCCAAATTTCATGTCCTCAGAATCAGTGTTTGGTTACCAGGTGAGGAAACCCGATGTTCGAGCCCTGATCTTCACAGCATACCAACAGTGAGCAAGTAACATAAACCAAAACCCCCCTTCAAATGTATAGATGTGTATCAAATCATTTGTTTCAATACTATTGGAAACCAATGCACCTTTTTAATAACTTCTGTGTCATAATGACACCAGTATTTGCATTGAAGACAATTTTTTCAATGTCTTTATAGAATTGAAATCATGCGAATCAACTCAATGATACTGTACATAAGTGATATACAGTTTTCCGGATGTATTTTTGTGTGTATTAGTTTATAGTCTATTTATGTGACTATAATCAATTTATAAACTTCTTGTTTTGAGTAATATTCCTGTACACCACAAGTTCTCAATAGGTATTGCCCACAAGCCACACCCAGACCTGCTTAAGATTTCAATCCACCCAGCACAATTTCTTTTTTGACAATCCTGGACCATCAAATAAGGTATGTCTGTAAGGATAGGCTCAAGTAACCTACTAGCCTAACCTATACATTGCTCAATCTAGTGATATCTGGCAGTTCTCTCTGCTCCGTGCAAGAATTCTTTCTGGTCCTCAGAAAATTAAGTGAGAATCCCTGCTATCCATCATGAGAGAAGAAGAAGAAAATGGAAGGTTCCAAGTCAGCTCAGGGTCTTGCTATGAGCTTGCTATGAGCAAGGGAGTGTTAGTTAAGTGGTTAACCCTGGTGCCTTTCAATCATAAGGTCCCCAAGTTTGAGTCACTCCAAGATTAATGTATGTCGTTCAGTTACAGAGTTGTTGACAATCGACAATTCATAATCATGGAAGTTAAAATATGAATCCAAGAGACGGACTTCGGTCAGCTTGCGGCTTTGATCAGCCAATAATGAGTGAGTTCCTGCTTCCAGTTTATATATTACATATCGACTGCGGTATTTTATAGTGGAGCTCTTTTTATGAAAGACATCGCTGGAGTTATGAAATTGTTTATAGATTTTTAAGTTAACTTTTCTTTTATGTTTTTAAGGTTCTGTTTTAAATCATCAGAGAAACTTATTCGTTTTCAATTTATGTTTTTTCTTTAATGTCAAAACAATACAGAAAGGAAGCTAAGCAAAGCACTCTCTAGCACATCATTAATTCTTGTCACTTCTAATAAATGGTATTGGATTCATTTATAATTTAGGACATAAGTTCATGGTTTGGTCATGACAGTGAAAGAAATATCATGAGAAACTGTTTGCCATTTCTTTGTAGTGAAAGGGGTTGGGATAGGTTCTGGGGGTACTCACCATATATATGTTACTATACATCTTCTCCCTAAGAGTAAGCAAGCATTAACTTATGTCATTCCAAGCCATGATAAAATAGAATTGTGTGGTTGGAAATGTGGTGACCAGAAATTCCAAAAAAAATCACTTCTTTTTGAGGTTGAATAGATCAGTTCTCATCAGTAATTTCCCTAATTAGTGTCAGTCTTTTTATTCGGAAAAATTGGACAACTTTGTCTTTATCTTTGAAAATGTGATTGACCTGTCATGACTCCTTACAACACTGGTGGTCACAGATGAGGAATTGTGCTTTAACTTATTTTATTTCATCCCATTTGTGATTGTGGTGGAATGACCACAATTTCAAAGCTGCAACTTCCTTGGTTGGATACAGCAATAGAGCAAGGAGATAAGTTAGGGGAGGGGGGGGGGGGGAGAGGGCCAAGGTTAACTATGAAATAGCTCAGGCGATTTAAAGTCTGTACGAGAGGTTCCTCACTCCAGATCTATAGTGATATTGGTGCCCTACATATTAACCCAAAGACAAAATGGATAAACATTTTAATATTCCTTTTTGTTTCCAAAACTAAAACTTCCAGAAAGTTCTAATGCTGTCTCAATGTCGAAAAATTCGATGAGGTTATGAACAAACAGCAGTTACATTTTAGAACAGTGGTGGTACAGTGGTGGTAGCCAGGTTTGTCCTTTATGCATAAACTGGCGTGTGAAGAACATTTTCTCTTTGAGGCTCCCGCAGCAAAAATATCAAGGCAGCCTATAAGAAGCATCAAAAATTGCAAAAAACTTTTCTCCAGCTCCACACATCTCTCTCCCTCCCACGCCCTCCAATAAAACTCATAAACTAACAGAAACACATCAATGTTGTTCATGACTTTTTCCACCAAATCCGGGTATTTAGTGTCTATTTTTTAATAAATAAAGTGAATACTTGCTACAAAAAAATACATCCAGTTGATGTTATTCCTTGAAACACTTAATTGATATTGTAGCGGTTTCGTGCTTTGACGGTACATGTCTGAAGCGCTCTCTACCTACGTCTGTGTCGTCCAGGACATCTCCCATTTTTGGCCCAGGATGAAACCCATGCGGACTAAAACGGATGAGTCGCAATTTCTATTTATTCACTCCTCATAAACCTTCTCTAGGCATTGGCTGAATTTTTCTTTTACAATAGATTAGATGCTTTGCTTTTAAAATTCTACAAGGCAAGGCATACTTAAAGGAATTGTTGACATGGTGCTATAGAGGGTGCTATCTTTACTTTTTATCATGGTAGATGTACTTCAAACAGTTATCCAGTCCTACTAGAAAATAATATTTATAGATTTATCCTTAAAAAGCCATACCTTGACAAGTTTCGTTTAGTTGTCAACATATCTCTGTATTTAGAATTTCTGCATCAATGTGCAGAAATTTGTTTTGAATCATCAAGTAAACATTTCTGTTGAAAGACAATTGGGCAATCAAGGAATAAAGACAATAGGGCCTCGATAGTCATATCTTTTATATCCTACACATAGTAAAGCAGAGATAAACCCAAGCCGATACTTCCCGTAATTTAATATATATATAATTTTTATAGGTATGTATATCTTGCAATATTTCCGGTTTTCTGTAGTAGAGATATTAGAGAGCAAAATTCCCTGAAATCTGTAGCACACCTGACGCTAGGTCGGGCACAGACTTGCAAAACAAAATAGGGAATACTTGTTTAGATACTGATTGTGGCTGAAGGTCCAAAAAGAGGTAATATTTATATATAACATATGTACGAATTTAATCTTGCACATACTGTTGTCAGTACTCTCTGTACATACAGTAGGCCCATGCATATTGCTTACACATGGCTTTAAATAGAGATATAACAAAAAGGTGATGGATAAAACCTTTATTATTTGGTTATTTAGAAGGAGAAAAACTGTTTGTAAGTCACACTCACTACATATGTCAAATATAAAAATAAAGAGGCCTCATTTCTTCGATATACTAAAACAGGATACCTTGTAAATAATTTTGGGATTCCACCAAAGAAAAATTCTAAAGAAGGAAGAGCAAAACTCTAATCAATAAGTTATTTCTTTCATACTGCGAGAGTTGAACAAATTCATCCATAATTGCTAGTAGGCTACAATGACCTGCTGGAATTTCACAAGAACTTAAACACCAATACATCTGATATATACAGTGAAAGTTTTGAAGATGATATGTCACAAAATATGGATATTATTTGAATTATATAGGTCTTATATATTGATCTACAATTGAGTATCTGGCAACATGAATTAATATCTGCTAGTATCATTAGAAAATGTGTACATTGGCAACACAGCCGGAGATGAAAGAAAAAAAAAATCAAGCAATAAACATTATTGAGCCGTGTGTCCACAAATTAATATGTTGCAAGACCTGGATATAAAAAGAAAATATTACTTTCAGCAAAACAGTACCCTAACCATTTACATACACAAACAAATGTGTATCCTATAACCACTATTTGCATCACAGTACGTCAACTCCCCATTGCCAATGATGAAAACTTTAATATACGCAAGGATAGGGAAGTCTCTACACACCCAAAGTGACTCGTACACTGAAACCCCTTTTGATCATATGTGTTCTGTTACAATTTTATTAGTTTTCTTCCGACCGTCGAATCGTGTCACAAGATGTTTCAAGGTGAGCCCCGTAATTATCTACCACAAGGAAGGGAATAAAACGGGAACATTCTTGATGTACTCCAGGTAGTTGGGATCCGATCCCCATCTCTTCATGCCTCCTCTTTCCAAGAGTGGGATACCGCTGACTCTAGTCAAGAGGAAGTAAACGAAGAGGGGAGATAAAACACCGACATGCTGCCATCCCGAGAAGACTGAAGAGGCAGAGAGGTAGAGGCCGGACCATACGAGAATCTCGCCGAGGTAGTTCGGGTGACGGCTGACGCTCCAGAGTCCAGAGTTGATGAACTTCCCCTGGAAGGGAAGAAAAAGAGTTGATATTCGTAAGGAGGTACTCATCAAGTTAAACATCATCTTTCAGTAAACCTCATAGTACTACTTTGACTATGACAGGGACAAGTATATTTCTTGTGCAATGCAAGAATTGGGTATACCACTGTTAGTCTGTAGTTCATATCCACAAACCCCTTAGGTATGAAGTCTGGATTTGACAAAGCAGCGATCAACAATATTGACGCTAACAGTTCACCTTATTTCCCTTTCATATGATACCTTTATATGGTCACATTTTGCCCTAGGGGCCCTCATAGACCTCTTTCTTGTACTCCTGTTTTTTTTAAAACAATGTTACCGATTTTCAATACATTTGACCTCATATGACCATTGCCATCCATTAAAAACCTCTTGAAAGCTAGTTGATCCTCATTAGGGGTTGGCCACTGGGTGACTGCAGTAAATTAAAAGCAGATGAGAGTGGCAACTGGGGCATCTGTATACCAAGCATGAATTTTATTTAAGCCTGACAGGCAATACATACACACGATACACACCTACTGACTACATAGACTTCTTTTGCCATCTCTTCGACAAAGAACAAAAGGTTAAAGGATTGGTTCAGTTGTCATACATGTTTATGTTATATGAAATAGGACAATAAAAGAAACACAATGGTGAAAAACTGTTCAAATATCTTTTTCGGTTAAAGAGATATTCAAGTGTAAAGTTTTATTAGACTGTGTAGAAACTGCTGAAATCTGACTAGCTGTGATGTCACATCCTCACATTCCTGAAAGTCTTTGTTTTTTCTCTAAATATTTTGTGAGATTCATGACTTTTAACCAAAAGATATGTCAGGAGATCTCATATTTGTCAAAGGAAGTATTTGAGATTAAACATCTGAAGAAGTTTTGATTATATTATTTTCAAATGTGTTAAAAAATGTAAATAATTTTTAAAGAAATATATTTTCTTTTTGTCTTTTGTGCTCTTTCATACAAAATAGACATGTCAAACACCTGAACCAATCCTTTAAAGCAACAATAAAATGATCCTACTAATGAAGAGGACAAAAAAGCCTTGCTTCCTGGACCATCCCCCCACCCTCCTACAGTAGCCATGCAAATAAATACACTCACCTCGTTGCTGGGATCAGCTTTGAAAGCACTCTTTTGACGATCTGCAACAACTTCGAGGAACATCCCGAGCCCCCAGAGGCCCCATCCAATGTAGTCTCTGGTTCCCACCTGTACATCATTCTTCTCCGAATTTAAGATCAATGTAGGCAATAACGTCAGGAAGATCCAAACGCCTGAAAATGAAAAAGAGTAAAAAAACTGTCGGTATCAGAAATCGTGTTCACATTTGACTATAATGGTCACCAGAGACAAGGTACTTGCTATTTGTAACTCTTAAAGCCCTCAAAATCACTTTAGGGGAAATCCAGGCATTTAGAATTTAACTCAAATGCCATTATCTGAGAGCTTTCAGTGAGAAGGTAACAACTTTGAAACCTGAGCTCACAGAAGAGGGAAGACAACAACTAGCTCTACTCACTGGAGATTCATTGCCTAAGACCATGCTTTCTTAAAACCTATATCGTTAGTTACCCATGTAGTGATTGCCCTAGACCAGTCCCGGCTAGTCCCGAGCCATGAAATTGACATTTATGAAAACTTGGAAATCAAATCACTGTGTGACAGGATAAGTTTACTGTTAGTGGTCATTCTCTCCCTCACCCACCCTCCACCCAGCCCCCCTCCACTGCTAACCGGTTGACAACCCACCGTTTTCTTCGATCACAACCCAAACCAAGTTATCCCAACCATTTTGCCAATCATAGTGCCAGGAAATTCTGCTGTACAATTAACAATTTACAGGAAAGTTTCCCAGCATTGCATAAAAAGCAATGTAGAGAAATTTATCTCTCAAAACATCACAGTTCAGCTATTTAATTGAAAAAACGTTACTACATACCTTGTACAGTCCAGTAAATGAGGAATACTTTGGGGTTGTCTCTAACATGGTTGAACCTCTTGTCAACCCCATCAGCAAAGATTCGTGACATTAAGAATAAACCCAGCCTGCAAAGAAAAAGACACAATCATGACAAAAGACTAAATAAACTTTCAAGGACAACTTAGGTCTTAGCTTTTTGGTTGTCAGAACACAAATTTGGTTGTCCGGAAAATGCCGCAAATACTTATAGAATGACCAGTATGTACACTGTAGGAGAGATGTGTTATATAAGGTTATATAAGGTTATTTCATACAAATGACCCACTCATTTATCTGTCATGTAACCTGCAAGATTGAGAGTAATTCTTTCTTCAATTTTAATAAATGTTTAATGACTCATTGATGGAATAGAGTAGTCACATGGCTGAACTTGATTGCCTGAGCCCAAATTGTTGGGAACTTTCGGGCCTGCTTAAGACAAAATCCATATCCAGATCTACGTAGCAAATTTGGTGTAAGTTTGACGTGCACAGGTACAGTGTCACCAGCAGAGTAAATGGTGTCACCAGCAAAACTCTCTTTTTGTTTTGCTGTCTAATTTATAACTTAATTTAAGGTGACCATATTTGCCTGACTGGAATCAGGGACATTTATTGCGTAACTGATATGGGGGAGGGGTCTAAGGAGAGGGGGTGTCCCCCTCCCATTTGGAAAATTTTCTAGTGCCTAAGGTGCTTAGATGTAAAATGGTGATACTTAGAAGCACTTTTTAAATCAATTTTATTTTCAAAAATGTAGCCTTTTCTTAGATGAAATTTATTTACTTTACGAAAGAGTGCTAAGCTAGATCGATCTAGCATATATACTACTGGCCCACCTGAAATACTGTTTAGTTCCGTTCTGCGACTGCACACTTGAATAAATTTGTTTTTTTACAATTATTTTACTTATAATGTGGGATATTTTCGAAATTCCTGAACATTTTGACGAATCGGGGACATTTCCGGGGACACTTGTTCATCAGGGACAGCACACTGTAATCGGGGACTGTCCCCGAAAATCGGGGACGTCTGGTCACCTTAACTTAATTCTTCTGAGAGGAAAAAGAAATGATTTCTAGAAGAAGAAAAAAACAGGTTACATTTTGGATGATATAATGCAGAAAAGATTGACAGCTCTAAGCAAACATTCAAACTGTATCACATTTTCAAAGATAAATCAAAAGAAGTTTAGATACCTTGGGATCTAAAGCTTTGGAAGAACATCTGCAATGGTGACATCACAGACCAGCTACTGTGACCATTCCCTGGAAGTTTAGCCAGTCAAAATAGGTTTACATTCAACCAACTGTTACTCGAGTGATGAATTTAAGGTAAAAATTGAGATGGGTTTTTACAAATAACAGTGTGGAACATTTTTCTCCTTAAGATATAAGCATTACATGATATGGCACTGAAATCATTTAATCCAATCTCAGTTTCCAAAGAGTTCAGTTTAAATCTTCAATTCCAATTTGGAAATGTCTGTAATGCACAAACCACAATGTTGAAATAAGTTCAAGTCGTACGCCAATACCAACACATTTATATCAAATAAAGGAATCAATCTATTATTCATACAATGGCAATATATATGCATCTTTGATCCACATACCTCAATGCCCAGATAACAACAAGAGATGTCTGGACTTTTTGTCTCTTGGTTTTCACTGAGCTGCCCCATTGATAAGACTGCAAAGCCAAATAGATAAAAGTACCAGATCCTGTATGAAAAACAATTGACAAGAACACGTACATGTCATTCATCCATCTGATATACTGAAAAAATTAAAATCAAACTGTCATTTCTCTACAGCTAAATTGCATACTATGACGATTAAGAAGGATTTAGAATTCCAATCACCTGATGTGCAGACAGCTTTAAAGGGTATTTCGAAGGCTGGTGTTGATTGCTTAGCTAAAATACGGAAAATTTTCTGCAATGCTAGGTCATGAAAAACCACATCCTCATAGCAACTTGACTCTTTGTTTTGATGATGGTATTTTTGGAAGCATATAGGAATTATGTTAAATTTGCAATATCTCAAGTTAGGGACAAGATATTGAGATGGGGTTGTCAACTCATATGTGAAATAGCTTTCTATTGTAGATAAGTGTGCCAAGTTCTGCCTACTACAATTTCCTTTTTGTAAGGTAACATTGATACATTTGAGTATAAACTGAATATAATCACATGACATAGCCTATCTATAGGTCTATATTTATCTCTACAAGTCAAATTTTCTGTTTGTTGCTCATTCTTATAGTGTCAATTGACAACAATGAAACACAATTCTCAAGATACTTGTAAAATATGTCATACATCAAAATAAAAAAAATTGCCGTACAACTTACAAGCCATTCTTCTTAAGCAATGTATGACATTTAGCACAATGTGGTTCAACCTCTGGTTTTGTCTTATCTATGATAGTGTGGACTATATCCAGGCTATAGAACTACTGTATCTAACAATACACATCTGAACTACCATTCGCTAAGCATTGTCATGCAAGAATGTAAAGCTATGCCACAGTACTGTCCTACCATTAATGCCATCGTAGCATAAGTAAGACCAACATAGGCTAGTCCAGGCTAGGCCTAGGTTAGAGTGACTTAGACATAACATACCTGTTGCATCGTAGAAACGCTCTGTTTGTAATGCAGAACTTATTGCCCACATGCCCCATTGAATCCCAAAGTCCCAAAGCGCACTCTTTGCCAAGACAGCACTAGTTGTTGTTCCCATGTTGAAAGTGGCTTCAGGTTTCGGTAAGTTACCGTCTGGTACTGCTAAAGGTTCGGCAATTGTGTCCGACTTTTTCTTGAATTAGATTAATTGATGTTGCTGTTAGCTCGAGTTTCCGGATTTGCAACTTATGTATGATTTCATCACATATATAACATGTTTATTATTATTGACCTTTAACACGACCCTGGACTTTCAACAAAACAACGTTAGATGGTGGTTTTATATATTACGGAAGTGTGGAAAGGACATTATATATAATGGAACTTACTATGGGCACAACATGTTCGCACTGCCTTTGTTTACCGTGTGGGATATGGCCTTCTTGTTCTTAATAGTTTAACAATTAAGGGTTATATTTAAGCCCAGTTGACGTTGAATTATGTAATTTGATACATGCTACCATTCTATATTTTTTGTGCTGATTTTGTCCCAAATCGAATTTGTAATATATGTACCAGTTATTATTGTCATATAGCTCGGCAAACGAGAACCCCTATACAAACAGTGGAATATTTTACAGATAATGAATGGTTATGAGTGCAATAGTGCAAATATTTCATGAGTTGAAAGATGGAATGTTCCATTCAACGAGGCGCAGCCGAGTTGAATGGAACAAATTACATCTTTCAACGAATGAAATATTTGCACTATTGCACGAATGGAAACCATTCATTATTTGTTTTATACAACATATTATAATTAAGATGGGTAAAATGCACTCATGCAACAGATTGTTTTGAACAGACAGGTTTCTCTGCTCTCTTACCATTGAAAAAAATGCTATCAAAAAAGTATAACCCATGGTTCAGTCTATTTCATAGAGTGGAATAGAGCGGATTTTGCATGCAATCGATGAGCAATTGACCAATCAAATGGCCGGAATATAATTAGGTGTTGTATAGTGTATCGATCGTTACCGCCAGCAAATCCTACGAAATCGGAGGGCGATTAAATAGCTTAAAATTAAAACCATGGATATATAAACAATATGAATGGTTCATCTTGTAATCAGTATATACAAACCCTTTCTTGGCAAAAAACACACTGCAAAATTTCTGTTATTAAGAATGTAACAATACCTTAAATTATGACCTGTATTATGAAAAGGCGCTATGTACGCAAAGCGGTTCTGACAATGCATGGCAAATATTTTCCTAATAAATGTCGGCCCAGCAAAATACAAAATTTTCAACTAGGCCTATTTGATATTTGGTACTTAAAAATGTCTTTATTGAACTACGGTAGTAAACCTTTCTAAACTTTTTTATTCTGTATGACCAGAATTTTATTAATAATTAGGCTAGACTGAAAACGCTTTCGGTAATTTCTAGTTCAGATCCGTGACCTGCCTCGATGCTTCTTGTGTATGTGATGGTTCGTTCTTAGCAAATACTATTCAGAGTAACATTACCTACATTCGTTTCCCAAGCCTGCCATTTGTTTTGACATACTGTAGGCTATGTTTATTTATGCTGCAAGACTCCAGCTGGTACCCTAACTTAGTTTTGCTTTTGAGTAATTATAATTAAGTTAAAGCTAGGCTAGACCTAAGGTCACCTAACGTTAGGCTATGTTGTCCTTGTTTGAATTTGTTAATAAGTTATGCTTACAAACTTAGCCCATGCTACACAAATATGCAGTCTAGCGTCTAGGCTAGAGTCTAGGGTAAGGCCTGGCCTACATTTAATAGGCAACCAAATGGACAACCAAATAGTATCACCTTACCTAGTGTGTGCACGGGGTTTCCGGGTACCTGCCAGATGCGATACTACCCGGTTCCTAATTTATTACCCGAATCCTACGCAAAGTGTGTTTTTTTTTTTTTGGAACTGATGGTTAGGCAAGATTTTTCCCATTTGCTTAGTGTGGTGTTAGGCTACTATGTGGTCGAAGATAACTGCAATAACGAAAGTATTCCATGCATATCTTATAGTGTTTACACGGGTCCAAAAATCGGGAACCGGGTACCCGAGAGCCGTTACCCGTCGGGTATCCGGGTACCCGGGAAAAAATTGTTTACCCTCGTGTTTCACAATTTTCAAGAAATTACATATTGGATGCTATTATAAATGAAGTATATTCTCTACTGACAATGTTTTCACGTTCAAAAACGTATGTGTAAGGTAAGGTATAAAACCTTCCTCATAAATTTCTATTTGCTTTTTTCTATCATAAACTTGTTAATTACTTAATATTATTAACATTACTACTAATTAGAAGTAATGTTGTTAACATTGCACTGCCGCCGCTGCTTATGCAGGCTCTCCACGTCTATTGGATCACACCATAAAAATATCCAAGTTAGCTCCTAAACAATTTTTACTACTACTATCTACCCAGGGTTCGCATAAGCCGCGAGATTACGCTATTCGCGCAATTTGATCGCATTTGGAATACACGATTTGTAAAAAGCCACTTGCGATAATTATTTCTTAGTTATCCCGTCTATAATCCATAAACATGTCGTAAAATTCCTTGTCAGCCTTTCCTTCTATGAAATAAACGAATGAATAAATAATCAATTTTTCCACATGGTAGCCTAACACCACACTAAGTCAATGCATGAGAAATCTAGCTAAGCCTAATCATCTGTTTATTCGCTGAAATTGTGACGCAGTTATAAGATATCCAT
The DNA here is from genome assembly GCF_037975245.1 of Apostichopus japonicus. Taxonomy (NCBI): domain Eukaryota; kingdom Metazoa; phylum Echinodermata; class Holothuroidea; order Aspidochirotida; family Stichopodidae; genus Apostichopus; species Apostichopus japonicus. Next base: position 15,066,314 of record NC_092582.1, on the reverse strand, counting down.
GGAACACATTCATTATTGCTGTTACGTTCGACCACGTGGTTGCCTAACACCACACTAAGTCAATGGGATAATCTAGTATAGCCAATTTCAGCTAATAAACAGATGGTTAGGTAGATTACCCTATTGACTAAGTATGGTGTTAGGCAACCATGTGGTCGAAGATAACAGCAATAGTGAAAGTATTCCATGGATATCTTATAACTGCGTCACAATTTCAGCAAATAAACAGATGGTTAGGCTAGATTTTCCCCATTGACTTAGTGTGGTGTTAAGCTACCATGTGCAAGAAATTGAAATAATTCTCACAATTATTATTTATTCATTTGATTATTTCATAGTAGAAAAGACTGACAAGGAATTTTACGAGATGTTTATGGATTATAGGCGGGATATCTAAAATATAATAATCGCAAACGTTTATTCAAAATGCGATCAAATTGCGCAATCTCGCGGCAAATGCGAACCCTATGCCTGCATGAAAGATAGTAGTAGTAAAAACTTGTTTAAGAGCTAAATTTGATATTTATATGGTCTGATCCAATAGAGGTGGAGAGCAAACATGAGCAGCTGCGGCATTGTGATGTTAGTAATGGTGTTAATTATATGAAGTTATTAAAAAGTTCATGAAAGAAACAAAAGCATATAGAAATTATTGAGGAAGTTTTTATACCTTATCTTGCACCAACGTATTTGAACATGAAAACATTGTCAGTGGAGAATATCATTCATTTATTATAGCATCAAATATGTAGTTTCTTGAAAATCGCGAAACCTGAGGGTAAACAACTTTTTCCGGGTACCCGGATACCTGACAGGTAACGGCTCTCAGGTACCCGGTTCCCGATATTTGGACTCGTGTAAACACTAACCTTATGGTCCCAGGGACATGCAGAAAATTCCTTAAAAATTTGCCCCTGAGAGAGATGAAATTTTGCTGTTTTTCTTACAAATACTTATGGTCTGCTTATCTCAATCTATGATTACATCATTAGCAATCAATGTTCAGTGACCATTTGTTGGCCTTAGTATAGTAATAACTACCAAATCTGCTCTACTAATCAGCCAAATAGATTGTAATGTCATTAGCAATATCACAGTACATGTTTGCTCTGGTTGATTGGTCAAACAGACTTGGCTGTCAATAAGTACTATTACTGTAATAAACCAGGTCACCAAACATTGCTATAGTGATGCGCTATAGATTGAGCTGTAGCATTAAAAATCTTTCTTCCTGTTAATTTGTTGCATATAAAACATCTCCACCATGTTCACGTTGAAATTGTTCACAGTGAACACCCAATGCGTTCACCTGCACTCTTTTAAAATATACCATTCTTTCTCTTTCATTTTGACAGATATGTGGTTTGCAATGAATTTGTGTTGCGAACCTTAAATGAGATGGCATGTGATCACATCTCAGACAATGGAGAGGCTAATAAAAAGATGAAGCAAACTGCTAATAGAACAGAGCCAATTTTTGTGGTGAATTGCAGTTTGGATCTGCTCCTTGTTGCAATCACATTGATAGCATTTGTAACAAGACTATGGAGACTAGAAGATCCACGTGGTGTCGTGTAAGTAGCATTTATTCAACTTGCTGGCATCGTAAGATGGCACCATATCTTGGTTTGTACTGGTTGTTGTGTTTTGTAAGTTATGTGTTGTTTCTTTCATTTCCTTTAATAACTACTTTGGAAGATAAATTTAAGAAATTAGTAAGTGTGGTTAAAGGTATGTTGTATTGGCCCCAAATATGCCACATTTAAATATGGTCACCTTTGGTCAAAATTTTTATACTATTTCTGTTATCACCCCGGAGGAAATTTAACCTCACTGGGATATTCAAACTTCTTGTGTGTTCATTTAGAATGTGTGAGAATGGAGTAAAGACCTCCAGGAAAGTACTTTTTGAAAACTTCCAGCAATTATAGCGTGCTATAATTTGGGACAGATACAGACTACCTTTAAATACATGCATCTTATTGATAGTATGGCCTACGTTACACCGTGTTTATATCCAGACCGCTCCTCTTGTCTGGAATTTATGGAGCTGAAAATGTAATTGATATACAAAAAAAAGCACTCTGTAGCCTCAGTAAGCTTTCTGAAGAATATCTCACTGAAGACATCATTGACCACCTACATACTGTTAACCACTGTTCCTGGATGACTTGACAGTTTATCCCATGAACAAAGATGACATTCAGTGTTTGCCTGGGGATAAGATATTGATATTGGGATTTCAACTAACAGTGTGGAATACTTTCCTCATGAGTCCCCATTGTACCAATTTACTCACTCAGACTTGACCATGGAAACCCACTTGGACATGTTGGTAATGCCATCAAAAAACTGAAATTCCAATTTTTAAGGGCCACATTTTTCCTGTGAACATTTTTTACAGATTTGATGAGATTCACTTTGGCAGATTTGCAGGTCTCTATCTTCAAGGGGTATTTTTCTTTGATGTTCATCCACCTCTGGGCAGACTTCTCATTACTCTCATGGGCTACTTGTCTGGTTTTGATGGCAATTTTGACTTCAGCATAATTGGAACCGGTCAGTGGTGGCACGTTGCAGATTATTTTCTTCAATTTTGAATGCCAATGTTGTCTGTTTGTATCCCTCTACAAGGCTACAGGGAATTTTTTGTTATCCTGTATTACATTGCAAATCTGCTATGCAAAAATTTTGCAAAGTGCTATATACAAATGCTAAGAGCAAAGTGACTTTTTGTAGACAGGAACCAACATATTTTATAAGAGACCTCAGAGACTTCAAAACTGCTAGTGCAGCACAACATTTGAATTATTCCTTGCCTCGGCTTGATATCATCTTTGAAGAAATACAAATGAAACTTCTGCATGGGTGTGTAGTTGATGATCCAATATCAGTAGACTTAAGACAAGAACCAACGTATTTTTTATAAGAGCCTTTAATGTTGTTTAATTTCAATTTTATAGTGGCTTCATATTTTCATTCAGATTTCCTGTAACCCATTTTCTCCGACCAACAGAACACCCCTCTCCGTATCGCATGTGGCATTTACGACCCATTATCGCCGCCCAACAGAATACCCTGTCCGTTTCCCATATGACAGTTACGACTCATTTTCTCAGCCCTATATATTACCCCTGTTTGTTCCTTATATGGCATTTACGACTCATTTTCTCAGCCCTATATATTACCCCTGTTTGTTCCCCATATGGCATTTACGACTCATTTTCTCCGCCCTATAGTTTACCCCTGTTCGTTCCCCATGTGACATGTACGACTCATTTTCTCCGTCCTACAGAATACCCCTGTTCGTTCCCTATATGGCATCTACGTCTCATACCAGCAGTCTGTGGGAGCCTCCTGTGTCCCCTTGCTTACCTCATCTTATCGGAACTTGGTTTCCATCAGTATTCAGCCTGTCTGGCAGCATTTCTTGTATTAACTGGTAAAGTTACGAGCCCCTTTGTCATTTTGGAAAAATTTATGGCAACAGTCTACAAAAAACTACGCCTGGATAGTCCTCCATATGGAGTTGGTCTTTACTGCTTAATATTGCTCTCGATCAAAGTATAAAATGTGAAAAGATGTACCTTGTGGTGATGTTATTATAGTAGGGGATGTATCTATCGATTAAACTGAATGGGATTGTGGCCTTGCAAATCAGTTAGTAGCCAAACCTATTGAAATGGGAGTGTCCACCATGCAGTCATGGATCTCTACCCAGAAAAGAGGCAGGGAAGGAATTTAAACAAGAATTTGACAGAAATTATTTTATATAAATGAAAACAGTACTTACCAGGGATTATTTTATACATCAAATTTGTTTTTTATAACTTCCTAGTCATTTCTTTGTTGTTATTTATTTACTGTGCTTAAATGAACTTATTTCAAAATGAGAGGTCAGTCCAGTGACGTGATTGCCACCGATGCTTCAGATCATCGTCCTGATCTGACCAATACCACACTTTGTATCTTTTCTTTAATAAAGACTGTACTTATTTCTATGGAAGCCTTAAAAAAAAAAGTGTTTACTGCCAAGATACCTTCACCAATGTGTAATCTCCCTATGGATGGTGATAAAGTTTTCAAATTGGGCTTTGGTAGGTAACGTTCATTTCATAGAACTTTGCTAAAGAAAGATGTTCTTCTTTTTTCTTATCTTTTTCATGAAATTTGCAATTTTGAATTAATTTTACAATAATTATCGTTTTGTTTTGACCTCTCTTCCAGACAATGCACTCCTGACCCAGTCGCGTTTCATTCTCATAGATTCGATGCTATTGCTGAGTCTCCTTGCCATGATTTATTCCTTACTCAAATTCTTAAAATACTTTAAAAGGTAAATAGAAATGATTTTTCTTTGCTATCACACTTTTCTTACAATTGCGAAACTATTGGCTCAATCTTTTGTTGTGTAACTCACTATTCTTAAGATATAAATCGAGGCATTTTCGCAATTCTTGAACTCCTCTTTTTAGTGAATCTTAATTCTAGTAACGTACCATCTGTGATATTTATGCTAGAGAAAGATTTGAATCTTGCAATACTGTTTTTAATTACAATGTCTTTGTGTTATTTGGTTGATTCTAGACATTTGAAACACATTTTACTGAAGATCCTTATCAAAGTAAAAATAATATGCAAAATACTCAGTCCCATGCTTTTATACCTTTTCCTATTGTTGTTGTATGAAAATTTGTAAAAAATATGCAAAAGAAAGGCATATTAGCACTTTGATATTGTGGACTGCTGTTCGACTTATGTGTAAAACTTCACATAGAGAGAAAAGAACCGTGTCAAAACTATTCAAAAGAAAGAAATACTAGCTCATCGATATCATGGACTGCTGAGCAACTTATTTATGTGTAAAACTTCACAAAGAGAAAATAATTGAGAGAAAAAACTGTTGGCAAACTGCTTATCTAATGCTTAAAGCCTGTGTAGGTAATTATGCAAATGTCAAAGGGACTGAGTTTTCGATCATAGCAGGATCTTCTGCCTTTAAAGGATATCCCTTCTAGGATCGAAATGTCAGGCCCTCTACCTTTTACATAAAATTGAACATTGTAGTGACAAGAAGAGCATTGCTAGCTTAAATAAAGAACAACCATAGTTTTGCCAGACAGATTTTTTGGCACGCTGCTTTATGGTCACTGTCATTCTAGGATTGGAAGTAAAGATGTGAAAAAACATTGCCCATCAATAAGGATAGGAGCCCTTACATGAGTAAGAAAATGCAACAAGATTTTCTGTTCTCTTTTAAAGAAAATTGATCATTTTGCTCAGAAATATTTTGTACACAAATGAAGTCTTTGTAAGTCTGTAATGTGTAATCAACTACTTGAAGGCCTGGCAGCCAGTCAATTTTTTCAACAGTTCTGTTGTGTCATCAAGTTGCTGAATGTCACTACCTCGTTTCCCAGGTTTTTTTGCTTTGCATTACTCGTTGATTCTGTTCTATACCTGGATGTGTTTCTCTTCTTTTTATCGACAGGCCATTTAGTCTTTATGGTAGTGCTTGGGCAACCGTACTTTCCCTGTCCATCACAGCCTCTTTAAGGTATGTTTTTGCCCCCACCTTTGAAACCTTTATCAAATTTGTACAAACTATTGGAAAGATATGTTCCTTGTACTTTTTTGGGGGAGGGGGGCAAGGGAAGAGGGGGAGAGGATAGGGTAAGGTAGGGTAGAGGGCTGGGTAGGAGGTTTAGAAAAACTTAAGATTGTTGAAAGGATGGACAATAGAAATGATTGACAAAGAGTTGAGATGAATAAATGGCTTGAAAGATTCACCTCATTAACAGTAAGTACAAAGTAGTGTAAAAGCATTTGTTTCTTATATTGTTGGATATCTGTTTTGTATGTGGATGGCTGGCTTGACTGAGATTGAGAAGAAAATTGGTTTGTTTAATAAAAGTAACTATAAAAGCCTACTTTCCCACTAAGCATAGACCAACACATTCGATTCTGTTTTCTGTCATCTTATCCAGTGTTAAATATTCCGGTCTGTTCTCTGTGTTGTTGGTCTCTCTGGTGCTCCTATTTTACTCGTGGAGGATGATAATTGACAAGACAATCCCACTGGTAAGTGACTACGGACCAGTCTGGCCCAGAATACCCTTTATATTCACGACACACAACATGTTGACCCTACGTCTCCGTTTGCAATTCACAAAGGGGGGTTTCATGAAATCGTAGCATCGATCGATTCAGTGCATGAATTGCTTAAGATGAGGAGAGAATGTGTTTATGTGACTCCTCATCCTATATGAATGACACAGCACTTTGTGCTATATTTGCATACAATCTGTTGTTCTGTTCAGTGCTTCAGTGTATTGCATATTCATGAGAAGCTTAGCCCTGATTACCCTTCATTTTTACATTACAGACTGTAATCCCTCTGTCCCATGCGATGTTTGGGTAGAAATTCCAATCAAACTCCAGCAACCGTCAGTTTCGTTCATCTATTAAGGATCTGTTGGGGGTATTTTTTAGATGGCAATGATTTCTAACAAAGTGATTATTTAGAATAATTCAAAGTATTGTTCTATTGAATCCCATAAAAGAGGAGAGTGACATGAACCGAGGGAGAGGGAACAACTTTAAAGAAAATTATTACAAATTTTTCTGGGGCATATTCCTTATCCTCTGAGAGCCAGGTCAAAGTTGACTTCACTTTGAAAAAATATTTGAAATGGACATGAAATATCTGAAACCTGGGAGGATGAAATGTCCTTTTTTGTCTCATCAATATTCACAGATCCAAGTAGCGGTCCGTCTTCTGGGCTACGCTCTCTTTTTCGTGGTTTTGCCCGTGGTTCTCTACTGCCTCATATTTTGGCTGCACCTGAGTCTGTTGTGGAAGAGTGGAACACATGATGAAATGATGTCCAGTAGTTTCCAAGCCACTTTAGAGGTGACTCAATTGTTAATTTAATAACACTTAAAATTATCCGGTTGCATTCGCTGTGTGACATTTATTGCGACTCTAGGAATTCAGTATTAAACTTATGTTAATAGAAGACCAACTTTTGAGTGTCATAAGCCGGTACGATGCAACCGCGACAACAGCTGTGCTTTAACTGTGATTGCATGACACGCTACATCTTAAAAGGAGCATGTTGCGTTTAAGTATCACCCTAAAGGTGATGCCTGCATACTGTTTATTGTGATCCTTAAGAAAGGTTCGGTGTGCATGCATAATTGTTTGGCCAAAAAAATTGTCCATTTCACGAAAAGGTTAATTACTCATTAGTTAGTGTTCGCCAAGTCAAAATTTCTATCACAGTATTCTGTCTTTCATCGATCGCAAGTTGCCGATATGTAAATGAATGTAAGTGACAATGGAATGCTAAAGATTCCAGATAAATGCAATATGGACCTTTAACAATGAGAAACAGATTAAAAGTAAGCTTGTGATTTGGACTGTACTGTGCTAAAGTTGTAACCTTCTGTATACTCCACTATTAATCTGTACGTCATGTACACCTCCTATGATGAAACTGTTCTATTTTCAGTGTGTACTGTGTATGAGAAATTGGCAATAAGGAACTTTTTCTTTGAGTTTTCAATTGTTTTTTTTTTTTCTGTCTTTGATAGGGAGGTCTAGCTAGGATCACAGAGGGTCAACCCAGAAGGATAGCCTACAGTTCCCAGATCACCTTGCGCCACACCCATGGTACCCCTTGCTGGCTTCATTCACACTCGGACCCCTACCCCGTAAGGTACAGTGACAACAGAGGGAGCAGCGCCCAACAGCAAGTCACCTGTTACTCATACAAGGTTTGTCTCTCAGAGTTTGATTTGTATGTTTGTATGCTATACGAACATTTCTGTTAATAGGTGGGTTTTCAAGACCCCACATAGTAAATGTGTTGGCCTACCGGTAGTATTTCTCCTGGCAGGGGAATGGAGAAAACCAGTATCACTCTTTTTCAAGCCTTGGAAATACCCACCTCCTTAACTTCACAGGATCTTGTAACGTCAAATCGGATAAGAGAATACCGACTGGGAATCAAAAGTTGTTGCTTGGTGAGAGCAGAACTGTTATGATCAGAAAGAAGCAGAGGGACACATTAACTGTGGAATAGAAACCCATAAGTAGATCAACTCTTAAACATTTATGCTGATATTTATTTTCACTGCATCTTGTTTTTGAATGAAACTGAAGCTTTTATCAAACCTGAATGTTGATTTTTTTTTTCTCGGTAGGACATCAACAACTGGTGGATCGTGGTGGAGCAAGATGCAGATAGTATTGATCTTAACAGTCCTCCAAAGCCGGTGAAGGATGGTGACATCATCAAGCTTATCCATGGGGTCACGGGAAGGTCACTCAACAGGTATACATCTATATAGGTCTACTCTCACCAATAGCACAACATTACACTTTGATGTACAGCATTTGACACAGTACAATATCCAGGGAATATCCGAGATTTACACCTCTCAATTTCTGTGAATTGCCAACAACAGCCTTGTATCATTTGATCTGTTGTAGCATATGCAAACTGGAGCCTATACCGCAATTTTTGCAAAGTTCCGTGTTTTTTGTTTTACCCCAGGCTCATCCCTGAATATCGCTCTTTGGTTAAACTTAAGATATCCATGCCGCTGGTCTTGGCATTTGTGCGGTCTGCTTTCCATTTTGCTCGATAAAATGATTGCGGTAAATTCTTTGCTCTATCCGATATAACGGGTGAATAAACTGACATCGTTGCTATTTTTTGTTGTTGTTTTTGTTTGGTTTTAACAGTCATGACGTGGCAGCGCCAATGTCTCCACAGTGCATGGAGGTGTCCTGTTACGTCGATTACAACATCTCTTTTCCAGCTCAACCACTTTGGAGAGTGGTAAGTTTGACCAAATTGGAAACTCGTTCGAGGGAGACCTTTTTTGCCTGTATCGCCAATTCTATCGTGCGTTGATAATTGAGGGATGTGTAACAGAGTAATGTCGTAAGTTAAATTTGAGGGAAATTATTTTAGCGGAATTGAGCCACCCGATTGTCGTTGTGGTCTTGATAACTAAGGTGGATATTGGTAAAGTTGATCCAAGATAGTTATGGTGTTGTATTATAGCCATTCAAGGAGGCCTTTAATAGTTGGATATTACAAAAGCGACTGGGATGCTAACTCCCATTGACAATTCCCATTGATATTGCACAAAGTACAATGCAATTCAGTGATGATTGTTGCCACCATAAAACTATACACTGTGCCGTAACTGTGCGTATTGTCAACCAACATCAAAAAAGCTATGTGCGCATGGTTGTATGCAGAAACGCATTAGATAATAACTTAACCAATACTCTACCAATGCTTTCAAAATGCATAAAAACATGTGTGACAAAGTTATAATACAACACCATCACTATCGTGGATAAAAAATACCAATATCCACCTTAACTTATTTTTGTGACTACAACAAGAATCGGGTGATTGAGCAGATTATGGATACGTTTCTTTCTTAATTTTTTTTCTTTTGAACCACATATACATTTCTTTGTAGTATGAGGAGGGAACTACACCAAGACATATTTTTCAACTGTATAATTGAAGTTGTGTTTAATTTTTACTGAAGTGGGACATTTGCATATTATTACATGAATTGGTCATGTCTTTAATATTGATCAAGACATAAAGAGAGATGACTGCCTTTGATATGCTAGTTTTGATGTTTGATTTTGATTTTTCTCTCTCCTTTTAGGAACTGCTAAATGGTGCTAAGACAAACCAGACTTGGCAAGCGATGAGTTCACATATTCGACTGATACATGTCACAACGAATCAAGCTCTCAAGGTAAGACTCACTAGCCTTATTTATAATCTAGGAATTTGATAGCAGACGTTGTAGTATTCTTCTTGAAGTGATGAGATGGTTTAGGGGATGTTGGGGGGGGGGGGCAGGGGGTGGTAAATATTATACCATTGAATATAGAAACTAAACTTGACAAACTAACATAAATATCTGCATGATACTTTCATTGTAATGTCTACTTCTTAGAGTGCTCTTAAAGCTGCACCATATCCTCAATCATGCCGTAATCATTGGCTATAAACTTCTCTATTCTCTTCAGTTCACCGGTAATCAGCTCCCCGACTGGGGTTTTTACCAATACGAAGTAGCCACAGACAGGATACATCAACAAGAGGCAACGGTCTGGAACGTAGAGGAACACCGTCTATCTGCAGGTTGGAAGGACATCTCGTGAACTTATTAAGACCTCCGAGGCCTATATTACGGGGCTAGATTTATTCTGCTTCTGTCAGTAAATTAGTCCTCTTATGGGAGATCTAAACCAGTAGATAATATTCAGGACAAGCACAAGTTGCAAGCCTGCTGGTGGAATGTTTTTTAATTCATATTATTAATTATATTATATGATATGATTTATGTTATAATATAGTGTACCATACATGGTTTACCCATTTGCTATGTCAAAATATTTTTTAATAATGCTAAAAGAAAGAGATAAAGTTTGAAGAGAAATGATGATAGAGTAGTCTGTTCCTCCTCTAATGTGTTCAATGCATCCTTTACCCATCTCTGTCATGCCGTGAAAGTGTCCATTAGCTATAGGTTGCATCCAAAACCCGCCGTTTGTACCGAACTGCAGGTTTTTTCCAGTTGGTCAGCTGAGTGATCAGTCCCATCATTTCGCACCTTAGTTGAGCTGCCTATTCATCTATTACGTAACTCTTCACACAGCTAGTAGCCAAATTACTATCAGATCAAGGCAGACATGGCAAAATGTGAACAAATCAACTCTTCCAAACTCACCAGTCTGTTTGCAGGAGAGATAAAGTTTCAGTAAGTTGAGGTCAAGAGAGCTGAAAAGTGCAACCTATGGTTAATGGAGTAATTCTTGTCATGGTTAATGAGCATACAGCCAGCAGTGAAAAAAGGAAGTGGTTGTTTTCATTTTACATTGTTGTGATTTAGCATTTATTTGTCTTCTCTTTTTTCCTTTCATATCCATTTAAGCTGCTACTTCTCAGGACCACCAACTTCCACCCGATATTTGGTCCCCTGGCAACCTTGGATTTTGGGAAAAGTTTTTGGAAGTCCAGGTATGGTGTGATTTTAGATCTTTTTTGATTATCATGGAATGCCAAAAGAGACATGGATACCAATGTATAGTGTATCACTACAGTTTTAGCTAAGATAGCTCTTATTTCTTTTGAGTGAAGTTAAATAGTTGTGATTCACTTCTTTCTTTCTTTTTTTTTTGCTTCTCCCTGCTTTAGATGAAGATGTTATGGGCCAATAGTGACGTTAACCAGGAACACCAGTACAGTTCCTCAGCCTTGGAGTGGCCCACTATGAACAGGGGGGTGGCATACTGGATAAGTCCAGACTCAAATGTAAGTCTTTCAGTGCAATTTGACTAACTTTCATCTATCTTCCTCATCGACCGTGTTATCTAGCTGTAAAGTGAAGGTGAAACTATTTCTGTCCAGATGAATGGTTATATTTATTCAATGTTAAGGATTTGTGGATATAAAGTTGGGCACTCCACTCGTCCCATTAATCTGGATTCAAGTGATAATGTGTGTGACCCGAAGAGTGAGGTGCGCTAACTAATGTACATATCCCCTCTGTGGTATTATTGGAGGCTTCTGGATACGCATTCGTCGTCGTGCACCTCGTGTCCATGTATGTTAAGGACTGCGACAAAGCATAATACCTCCCTCTATATCATACTTCTCTCAGGTATATTTCATCTAATGTTAAGTGGGCTTTACTACTACCCGCAGTCTACTGTTTCCATGAGTTCATATCATAAAGCATATATACAAGCTACCCTCCACCTTAAGTGACCCTGGCTACTTCCCTGCTCCCTCCACCCCCACCCCCTCTCCATCCCCTCTTGTAAGGCCTGGCCTGATAAATCTGCTGGTAACTGCACTATGGGTAGCATACGGTCATTTCAGTAACAAAACTCCTACTGACTACTTTAAGATTGATATGTTTGACCGAAAGATGTTCGATACAGGATATTCCTCAACAGAGCAGAACGAAAGGAAACTATTTCCTAATCCTCTTCTGTCTCCTTTCACGGAAAGACTCATAAACTTGATCGAAATCTCTTTAATGATTTCCTCGGCAGGCACAGATTCACTTCCTGGGTAACCCTGTGACTTGGGTTAGTGGTCTGGTAGCTGCTGTGTTGTTCTTTCTTATGTTTGTCACATTGGCCGTACGATGGAGGAGGCAATGTCAGGACCTTACTCCAGGTAACGTAACGAAAGCGTCGGAAGTGATTCATTTAACAACGTCGAGTACGAAATGGTCAATGAACGAACGCAATCCACACAGTTTGCAAACAGAGACCTCCCCTTCTGTTGTTTTGGCCTTCATGCATGTTTTTTTCCCTCTTGTTATTAGAAAATTTGAGAAAAGTAGTTGTTGATAATGTGATCATGGGCCACACTTAAGATGACTTCAATAGGCCAACACGGACAGGTATTGTCTCATCTGTGTTATAGAAGAATGCATTAACAGACTTTTAATATTACTCCATTATGTTTGCTGTGAAAAATGGCGACTATATTTTTTGACTGTCAACAAAGTTGGACTTTTCCACACACATTTTGGGCATTCAGTCTGTTGTACTTTCAGCATACTTTTTAACAATCTGCATATTTTGACTGTCAAGAAACGTTGCCGTTCATGGTACTTTGAATTCCAAATTATTATCACTTTAAACTTATTTATTCATGTTTTGACTTTAACACGTGATGACAGACTCTTGGCATATTTTTGACATTCGTCATACTCTCTTTGACTTTCGTGATTTATGTAGACTTTCAGAACTTTTCGACATTCGACAAACTTTTATTTCCATATTTTTACATCCGGTATGTTTTTGGCATTGTCACTCTTTTTGACTTTCAGATGAGTGGACTAGATTAATCCTCTCGGCTGTTTTACTCGTAGGAGGATGGGTCTTCAATTTGGTCCCATACATGTTGATGGAGCGGACCCTGTTTCTTCATCATTACCTGCCCGGACTTCTTCATCTCTTGATTCTCCTACCCGTTACCGTAGAGATGATGTACAGATACGTCCTCTTCAGGTAAGATCCGTCTTCCAGGAGCAAACAGACTCACTGTATGTTTCGTTTAAAATTGCCGTAAACTTAAACATGGATCTATCTGAAATTGTCAGGTCACATGTTCTAGCGAGCAGTCCAGTCGCAATGTTAAAGCAACATTTTACATCGTCAGCAGTCGCTGGTCATTTTGATTTTTTACCAAATCTGAACGAGTGTTACCCAAGATTGCCATTAATCAAACTAAGACACCCATTTTAAGTGACACTTTGACAAATTTAAACGAAGGTAATGCTATCGCTCAATTATAAAAACAATAAAAAAAAATGGGCTCAGAAACTCTTTGTCGTAAACTGTCTCAATCACACGAAAGAATATCTTGGAAAATGTTGTTACCTACAGATCGTTATTGAAAATAAATCTTGACCAATCAAACTAAAAAACTACATCAGTATGGGATCATAGGTCGTATATTATATATTACTTACAAAAGCTATTTCAAATGTTGGCCACAGCTCTTATGGTGGGTTGCGTCGGTAGCAGAAAACACAAAACAAATGATCATTTAACAAAGATTCCAAAGTCAATATACAGTTTAGCCATCAAACACATGAGAGACTCAGATTATATTGGATGGCAGCTGAAAAGTGCTATCAATATAATAATATAAGATTACCTGTTTTTCTGTAATAAGTTGATATTTTACAGAGAAATGTTCAGATAACAAGATAATGTCTTAGCCAAAAAAATTATTGTGAATTGATTACTTATAGTTATCTTCACAATTCAACAACTTTTTGAAAAGTGATGAAAGACAACTTTTATCACATCTTGCCATTTCAACAATTTTCTACAAAATGTTAAATTGTTTACTTCTTTCCAAGTGAGCAATTTGGCAGTTTTGCTGAAAAACTGATAAAATGATGCCTTTTTTAATGCAATTCATCAATACAGCAATTTCCTGAAAAAAATGTTAAAAAGTTGACTCTTTTATCACATGCTGCAATTTGACAATTTTATGAAAAACTGTTGCAACGTCAACTTATTACATCTCGTTATATCAACAATTTTCTGAAAAATGACAACTTATTAGGGTTAGATATTCTTGTCTTGTTGGCACTTTTAAGCTGCCGTAGGAAAAATACGTGAAGGAAAAACACAAATCTGTCCACACATTTCAAACTTTTTAATGGAAATCATGGTGACAATCAGTAAAAATTAAAACTTAAAATTTTTCTTCAATAACCAAAGATCCTCAATCCAGAGGAATGTGATGACGGCCGTGCTTCTCGTTTGGTTGACGTCCGTTTTTCTGGCATTTGTGAGACTCTTGCCTCTCAGCTACGGACACACGTCTCTAACTGAGGAAGATATCAAGTCTCTCCAGTGGCGGGAAAGCTGGGGGTTCATCTACAGGGAAGAATTTAAGTAACAGTGACACTTAAAGGCATTGAAGACTCGCCCCAAACCGTGTGCGGCCATCTGGAAAAGTTAACTTTCCGTTGCTTGCAAGTGAAGTTTTTATCTTGTCGCTACAAAATTCAGACAGTAATGAAACGTGATACCTTGTTATCTTTAGCTGGACCTGAGATGTCCATCGCTGTATTGTTTGTACACTGTGCTGTGGGTATTGATCGTAGCTGTATGTACAGACTGTACACTAGTGTCTTATTACCGATGGTCGCAAGCTGTATGTGTGTATTTTCTGGGATCGATGGTGGTGTCTAACACTTCTGTTACACCTCATTCGAAACTAGGACAGATTACGGACATTAGACGTTTCTTTTTGCGTGAGTCTTCACACCCTTTAATTCGTATTATCTTTGAGAGGTCCAGTAGGTGCCTGAAGCGACATTCATATAATGCATGCAAACTATATGCAAAATTCATCCACTAAAGCTTTAAAATGGACGTCAGAGAAAGTGACAACTTTACGAGCAAATAACAATGGGATCTGAATCTGATCGATTTGATGTTTAAGCAGATGGTGTTGTATTTCTTTACCTATTGGCCATATATGCAATTGTAATATATTTCCCACCAATTCATTTTCTCTCTTTCTACCAAAGAAACAAGTGCATTATTACATACCAACTCAACAAAGTATGTTATTGTGGTCAACTTTTTTTTTTTAAGTTCGACTGGTTTATACTGCATAGTAACTACTTGATGACGGTAAGTATGTCAGACCACAGGTGGAGATGCCAATTAGGCTAGATAAATCTGCTATAAATGAAAAGTCTCATCGTTCAGATTTAGATTCAGAATAAGGAATGTTTTAAAAGAAGATACCTGACTATTTTAAGGTCACCAATTCTGGTCACGTTGTGTGGCATTTTCAGGGGTACTGTGTTTTCATTCTTTTCTCATTTTTTCTTCCCAAACTTTTCATCGGTAATCTACGGCTTTAAACGTTCGGGTAAAAGGTGGTGCTAAACTTGTATATGCCGAGTATATTTATGAAGTAAAGGTAAGAATTAAATACAAAGGATGTAAAGAAAGATATAATCAGTAGTTCATTAGTTTCAGTACATTCAAAATGTAACATGACACAGTACTCTATAATGTTATTTGTGGACTATAGATCAAACTCTCTCTTCCTCAAGTTACTCAACAAGTATTCAAACCCAATGATGTGACATCGTCTTACACTGGTTCGCATTCAAAAACCGTTTCAAAACCTTGACACATTTTATGCACCTTGTGACAGTTGTGTAACTTTACTAAAAAAAAATTCAAGTGTGGATTTTCGTGGCGGCAAAGCTTTAGAAATAAAGGAAAAAGGAATGTCATCGTAGTGAAAATAAAGATATTTTGGTCCCAAAACTAGGTAAGATATTATTCCACAAAAATTTCAATTTTTCTGTATAATCCGTTGGCCTAAATAGGTTAATACTTTATGATAACGTTTAAGACAGTCGACATGTTTTTGAAGGGTGAAGCCTTGAAGATCAAAACTAGATCCAGACACATAACCTAAACTAAACCTGTTTCATTGGACCGCTTTAATTCAAGGGATTACAAAGTGAAGCTAAAAGAAGCACCGATAGATGGTACCAAACTTGCTGTTTGTGTTACTATGGAAATGTATGAAGTTTATCACAAAGTTGTGACAAACGATCCAACCGGTATTCTAAATTTGTCAGAGACATGCTGTGAAAAGTATATTGTAGGGCTCTTTTAAACAGTGTCTATTTGAGGATCTAGAAGTCTGTACAGGAAAATTGAAAATCCTGCAAGCTATATTATTCCTGTCTTATTCGTTTCAAAGTTCGTACAAAATGTCTCCTTCGTTAATTTAAAAAAAAAAAAAAAAAATGGTTCTCGTGGATTCATTCGCCGGGCATATCGAAGTTGGTGGAAAAAGCAATTTGGAGAGAAAGCTGTGCAATATGTGGGAACGTTATGAACATTTTTCTTTCTTTTTTTTCTTCTTTAATTTTTTCTTTCATTTTATTATATAAATGAAACGGGTGGTTGCATTTTTGCCTTGTTATAACAGTATGCAAAAACAAAGACAAAAAAAGGCTTGGAAACAAAAATTGTTGAAATTTTTTGTACTTTTTTTTTATTTTTGAAATCATCCAACACACAATATCACAGTTAAATGTATGTACATATTAGATATCGCACACACAGTTGAAAGTTTGGTCAAATGTACATTATAAGTCAAGTATTTCTCTACTCAAGTCTATTTTGTAAATAAGTTTCAATGAACTTTAATTCATAGTAGAATTTTATATATAGTGTTTCATATATCTTTACGTTCTGCTCGGCTGAAGCTTTCTTGCATTACAAAACCAAGGATAGAGACAAAATCAATTAACAGAAAATCTAGTTCCAGGAGTAAATGAACTCTTCATAAACTGAAATATATCTCACTGGTATTGAGTTTGACTTCAATGTATTTCTACACAAAAACAAAAAAATCTCTAATTTTTAGATTGACAACTCACAACCATGGATTACATTGAAGGGTATGACATGACAATTAAAAAGGTATCAAAATGTGGTCAATATTTTCTGAATCCAGAATATTGTACTTAAAATCATTCTTTAGGAAATTTTTGACTTTTGTAAAAATTTATCTTCACCATTGACTACACCAACAATACAGCATGACCACTGAATATGTATTGCCCATTCCTTTACGTGGACAGTAGAATTCAGAACAAACATACTCAACTGTTATAATAATTCTGATGGCTTGTATTACTACCCAATCAGTACCTCATTTTTCTGCCGTTTTGCAATTCACAACCTTTGAATTGTGAATTACTCAGAACTTTGGATTTACATCAAGTCACTCTATAATAACTTAAACTGGAGGAGGTATGTGTAAAAGCTACATATAAAACAGTTCACACCCTTAAGATAATGTGACACATTGGTGATATGACATGAAAATACTCGCTCATGCATTCAAAGAAAAAATTTTTAGGAAATTTGGGAGTCCCTCACAATGAGTTTTACAAGACTTTTTACAAGTCATATTGTACATCACTTCATAATAACTTTCACGTTAGTGTATTTCTGCCGGAATTTCTACAGTATTTTAATTATGCTGGTTTTTTTTGAAAGGGTACACAGCTTTGGATCACATTGAAAACATGGACGATATCACCAATAGTAATATTCCCTTAATACCCTTGTAAAATTATTGTCTTTGAAAGTTTAGTATACCTCATATCGCATAGAAACCCAATTAACAAAATATATTGTTGTTTTCCTAATATTTTTTTTTAAAGAACAGGTTGTAGCTTTGTTGAATATTTTGAAAGAAAGCTTATACACAGGTTTATAAGTATTGATGGAAAATGCAAACATGGCCATTTCATACACCAATTCATATGAAACAAATTCAGCTGCTAATATCCTGAATATATAATGAAATAAATGAATGACCATAAAATCTATAAGAGAGCAAAGCATGTTTCATCCATGGTACAGGGAATACTTCGTTCAGCATTGCATTGCCAAAATGCTTCGTTAATCACCAACTGACTAATTTTATATTAATTGAGACCAAAGATGTAAAAGCAGATCGTTTTCGTTTTACAGGGACCATAGTTATTTATAAGTGACACAATTTCAGATCCTTCAAAAACGGCTGCCAAAAATTTGAAGACTGAATTCTTCCCTGAATGGACAGTGCCACAAGCGTGAACTCGTGGTATATCGACCATACATATATGAACATATTTCAACCCACAGACAGTAGGAATTACATGTTACTGTAACTCCACAGTGCTGCATTGTGGATACAATGTTCGAAGAACCATAGGCCAAATGAAACGGATTTCATCCACACATGCTATTATACGCATAACATTTCACATGTTAGGGTAAATTTTTTCATGCTAACAGGGTATGACTGCAAGGTACAAAGACCTATTCAATAATGTAACCAGACGTCCTAGATTTCAGGTGGAAAAATTGTCCCTGGATTGAATGTGTACCGTCATAGTCACAGGAATAATATCTTTGAATTAGTATATAATAAAAAAAAATTCAAAAATGCCCTTTCATAATTTCAATTTTACCTGGTTTGCTTTCTGTTGGTAGAGACAGCTTTAATCTAAGTTGTTATTGTTTACAAGTTCTGCAAACTTTGAAGTTCATTCATGAGCCAAATATAAGTACTGACCGAGTTTTTTAACAAGGGGAAGGGGGGTCAACATCAATCATGTCCCCAGACTTCCTGGAAAACTGAGCATGGTCGACTGAAATTTTCAAATCACTGAAGCCCTGGTATAAACATTTTTCATGATACTTATATAATAAACACCCCAATATATTACTACATCTGAAAACACACACGTGAATTATCATTTTTTACTGAGTCTTTACATTTTATCCATCTCCAGACATATCTCAAAAAAAAAACACCTTCACGAAATAGTAGAAAAAGTTATATCAAAATTTTTAAAGACTATTCTTTCGTTTAAGAGGAATCGATTCAGTACACAAAAAGTCACTCCATCATATACGCATATCCATTTTTTTTCACATCACAAAAAAAAAAAAAAAAAAATTGAGAAAAAATAATAATAATAATAATAATAATTAATAATCATCTTGAAAACCAAAATACATCTCTTTGTCTACATAAAACTTTCTCTCACCAACGGTTTACAATTTTTTATCTATGTCAATAATTTCCCTACATTTTCACGGTTTTGCTTTGCTTTGTTCTTTCTTCAAAAACAGGAAAACGACAAAACATCACCTTCGTTTTTCAATATCTTAAGAGAACAAAATGTCAACTAATCTCTTTGTTTTATTCAAAGATTTGACAAAATAGAGAGCAAAACAATTCCTATGAATTTGGGTTGCTTTGTGAAAGGACATTATGACGTTAGAAAATTCTGGAAACATTTCTAGACACTGGTTATATATATACTATCTAGGACAAAATTTGAATGATTAAATAAACCAAGCAATCTCAAAATGATAATTTATGAGGACAAACTTTTTTGCCAATTTGAGATGATTTGAGCATCTTTACGATCGAAGAGGATTCAGGGGAATCTGTTCTCGACAAATGTACTATTGCAATTTGATACTTTTCACAGAATGTCTTAAAGCCACTGATGCATTGTGGTTAAAACTGTTTAACATCTGTCTACCATTAAGTACTTTGCCCAAAAAAATGAGTAAAATGAACCCAATATATCAGAGGCAATGTTCAAACCACCTGTTCCCAGAAAACAGACCTTTAAATGGTTCCAGAACCTACTCAGTATCAACACAAACATTCAATCTTAATCACATTTTCTCGATTATACATAAGCAACTTTCTACAGGTTAGCAATCTTAAATTCTGTCTCTATATACGTTGATGGTGAATATGCTACATTCAAGATTAAAAGATAGTATGTTTTCTTTTTTTTCTGCTTCCTTTCAATACACATCACCCTATCTGGAATCGACAGGAGACAAATTTATAGTAACACTGTGTTATAAAAGAGACAATCTTCTGTCAGTTTCCCTGATCTATACAATTGATTTTTATTATTACAAGAAGAAAATTGTAGCACAAAAGGCATGATTTTGTAGAGAGAGAGAGAAGAAAAACAACAAAGAAAGTTATCAAGGCACAGTGGGAACTGTTCCCATGACAACTACAAAAGGTATTTAGGTAGCTTACAAGTATTCACAAAGGCAAAGTCTAGGTTTTGGTGAAATAATTTGCCAATGGCCGATCCAGGGTTTTCTCAAAATGGGGTGGAGGAGGGGTAAGTATATGAATTTTCTGAAGATTTAATGAACATTTAATGAATGCAGCTGAAAATTTGGTCACGATGTCCATTTTTTCCCCTTAAATCAAAACTATATGTTTATAGCTAATTTTAATGCCAAAAATTTTAAGAGAGGGAGGGGTGATAGGTCTCCTTGGATCTGCCCACGTATAGGGTAGGAAGGGAAAAGATGGAAGGGAATTTTGGGTTTGCAAATGTAACAGACAGGAATGGATAGATAGTTTATAATAATTAATTCTACTTAAAAACAAATTGGTAATTATAAGAGCAAGCTTGTATAGTGAGCCCTTACAGTGTGAAGACTATTTAAAACAGTTGAAATGTATTAATGACAACATTGACATATTGGCAACCAGCCAACATGCATCGATAGAGCTTCAACTGCATGTGGCTTCAACGGTCGCTGAAGAATGGCTGAATGTACTTGTCCACCTTGTTTTTCCCTTCATTTTTTACTTTTTATGGAACTTGATAATATTTAAAATTTTCTCACTATTATATTCCCATTTACTAAACTTGTTTCACTTTACACTCTTATTCTTTTTTATGGATATTATTCATATTATATTTATTTTCTTTCTGGCTAGTTTGCAGACTGAAATACAGTTCTTGATGCAACAACTTGGCTGACTAGTACAGATTGCCTTGGCTACAATTACCACATCATCTTGCATGTAAATGGGGAGGGCATATGTAATGTTGGATGCACAAAGAAATTAAAATACATTTAGCTAAATCTATCAGCAGCGTCAGTTGATGGGAAAGCTAATCAGGCATAATTTGCAGTATCAATGTAAACAACACACTGATTGAGTTGAGAAATCCACATTTCAACACAAATCTGAATAAAGCCAGTTTGACTGGAATAGAAAGACTTCTAGAGATATTTCAAGGTCACATCACAGATCTTTTATAAGTTGAATATCTTTGGTTTCTGCAAGTTTCAACATATCCCAAACGACCATGCAAATGCAAATGACAGTTTCAACGAAAATGTGCAAAAATTGAGTACATTACATGTAGATGACTGAAAATGTAGGTACGAAGCATTCCCATACTTTCATGGTGTTGTTTTGTGCAATAGGTATATGGCACGTTTAAACCCAGTTGGGACAATTTTCCTTTATAGAGATATATATATATATTTATATCTGTATCTATCTATATCTCTCTATATATGTATATTAATATAGATACATATATATATATATGTATAAAAATATAGATACATATATATATATGGCCTAGTCCGTTAGGGTGTTCACATACCAAATGGGAAACCCGGGTTTGAATCCTGGTGGAGGTAATTTTTTTCACTGTTCTGGATTTCCAACTCATTACATATCACTACATTAGATGTATGTATATCCATATATATGTACATTGTACTTTTCTTTTTATGCTACAAAACAATAGTACTGACAATATGAATATCCTGTTTCTATCAGATCAAGGTTAGGAACTCTTCATACTGTCAGTACAAGTGCTTTGAAGCATGAAATGGGAGGACAGTATAAAGTCATTAAAGTGCTTATTAACATTGCAAATTTGTCAGAACTGGTTCCTTAGTGTTTATTACATCAACATGCATATTCACTATATCCTTGTCTTTACAGTCAACACAGATGTACCCATATACATACCACTGTGGAAATATTAAGTAAATATTAGAGCCAATTCACTACATACAACATTACACTTGCAGCTTGTTGAAAGTATCACTTAACTAAGCAAGACTTACAACCACTGAATATCATGAAAACGATACCCATATCAGGTGATGGTCATGGAATGAGGAGGGGATGGGGGTGGGGGAGGGAAGGTAGGGGATAGAGTTTCATATGCAAAAATATCTTGTCTTGGAAATGCACACTAGTTGCAGAGTGAGCCACTGCTAGGATTCATCATTTTCTCAATTAAATGAAATGGTAATTATCATGACCTGAAAATAATATTCTGAATAAAAACAAAACCCTGCTACCCTAAAAAGATAATAGACTGCTTATGAAGGAAATGTTTTGTGCTACATCGACTGTTGATGTCCGTGAATACCTTCATATAGTAACTGAACGACTTTAACCATTATACATGTAAACAAAACAAGAGCTTGGGAAGGTGGGATGGGTGGGGGGGGGGGGAAATGGGTGTTAAAATATAAGGAAAGTAGGCAATAAGAAATGGTGTTACCATAATGTCATGACCATAGTACACCATTTCAACAAATTTCAAATACAGAAAACTTCAGAACAGTCAACTTTGAATTTTACAGGCTTTACCTACAGAAGGCATAATTCAACCAATCACACCTCATTATATGCATACTCTGTAAATGGATTCTCTCTCACCCTACCTGTTCCTTACACATCCTTCCTGCTAACCCCAATACAGTGTAAATTACAAGTCACTCCCTGTTTCGCTTGCTGTAACCAAGTAAACGCCTTTCAGGCACAATTATTGAGCCTTTCGTTGTCCCATGATAAGGTTTCATGACACTTCCAAGTAAAATTATTACATACAGAGATGGTTGGCATGGAAACCATCTGCTATAAATAATACAGCAATGACAAAGATATCTTTGGGCTTATGAAACCCCTCCGTGGAGGTGCGAAGATCGAAGATGAGGAAGGTGACGAAGATAGCATGTACCGTCTCTCTTGACCGGGGAGATGGGAACGACACACACGAAGAAACATTCAGGACGAAGAGAATAGCGGATTATTCCTGTCTGGTCGTCGTAGTGGTCGGCCCTATTGTTGTCCTTGCTGGCTCTGTTGTAGATGATGGGTGTGCATCTGTCGAGCTTTCTCGTGGATGTAGGTGATGTCTGGTCTTTTACTTGGATCGGCATGGATACACATGTTTACAAGATTACACAGCTGGAGAATGAGGAGGAGGAGGCAAAACAAATATATGAAAAGTTAGATCTTCCCAAAAGTGTTATATATTTCTGATGTTTTGTCAAAAGAAAGGAAAGGGATGGGGGAGGGAGAGGGAGAGTGAAGGCTGTACTCTATGCAACTGTCCTTTTAACAAGTCTTCCTTTCCCACTGCAGCATCAACCCACTATACAAACAGATTGTCAACTTATTTCCAATGTTTCTGTAAATATTCCTCACCAACAACGTTGGTATTAATCGTTTTTTAAAGCCATGACAGATTGAATAGGTCTGTTTATAGCTAGCTAGTAGGTTGGTTAAATGTTATGTCTCGTTACAATATGCCAGTACAGCAGTACCACCAGCACCCAATTCAATTTTGCTACTTAAGATACAACAGCAAAAGTTCATCTCAGATTACAGGAAATACTTTGGAATAGACTTTAATCTACATGGATTTTGCAGCTCCCAAAAAAAAACTTGGCAAAAGGAGATTTGTACAATAGACAATGCTTGAAGATTTTCCTTTTTTCCTTTTTTCATTGGAAGCTTCGATCAACATGAGTTTGTAAAGATGGAGCCTTTGTTGTTATGAAGGAAATATTGAAAGAATTGTAAAAATCTCCCATCTGAAAGGATATAAGAGAATCTGTTCCTAAAAAAATTGATTTATTGTAAGTAAAATGCTGGTCTCTGTATTAGTTGCAATACATTAAATTTAGCTTTATACGATGACCCGTTGCAAACCTTATTCCCTCCATCCATTAGTCGCACTCTTCCAATCCCTCCCAACCCCCCCCCCCTCCCTCTGACCCCTCCTTCCTTCCAACACACCATTCCTCTAAAGGAACATCATTTCAACCAATGGTTTCAAAGCTAAAGATCACTAGTACTAGCACCAAGCATGCTAAAATAACTGAAAATTTTCAAACTACACTTGTTCTGGAAATTATGAAATTTCAGTTTACTCTCAAAGTACACTGCAACTGATTGTCCAATACGACAGTTTATGTTTCTCACTGAGGAAATAATGCATTTAATGGGTGACCGTAGAGATGAATTTTCATGTTTTGAGGATGAGAGAATTATAGTTTGACTTTTATAGCATACTTGGGGCCATTAACTGTTGACCTTTAAGCCTAATGTGTATGGTCACTCCTCTGCAAAACATACCATAAATACAAAATATAATAATATATAAACTAAGGAGGAATGACATTGAAACAAGCAAACCACAATGGACCAAACACTACTGTCTACTAGATGTTTACTACAGACAAAAGTATCACTAAAACTGTGATAACAATGACACTGGACAACTCATCATACCTTTAAATACTCATATATATATATATATGTATATCTATATATATGTATTATATAATATATCTATATGTATGAATATATATGTATGTATATATATATGTATATATATATATATATATATATATATATATATATATATAATGTGTTAGTGACATCAAATGATTTATCAACAACAACACCATGACCACTAAACTCTACTTAGAATGACTAAAGAACAACAAAAGGTGAAGTATAGAATTTACAAATGCGAGTGAAATCTGCAAATGTCGAGACTGGGTTAAAAAAGGGGCCATTGATAAGGCTGAAGGGGGACATCATATATACGGCGTTGTTAGGTTTCATGCACGTAGCATTAATTCAAAAATGGTTTTTATAAGTTGCCAGGCTCTTGTAGTATCCTGTTCAAGCCAGGTGAGAAGGGGAGGGGGTGGGGTAGGGACCGCTAAATAATGTTTCCCCAACAAAAATCAGATGTATTTTACTCTACTTTTATTTTCATTTAGCAAAACAGTATTGCTATCAGTTGTGGAGTATTCAAAATTTTCCATCCAAATTTCATCTTAAAAATGTTATATGTTTCGAATTTTGATGGCTGAAATGCAAGACTCAATCCTTTGTTTTGGTGAGCTAATGACAGATGAGTGGCATGGTGGGTGTCTGTGTATGATTGGGGGGGGGGGAGGGGTTGAGGACAAGAGTGTCATTAACCTGGTATCATGAATTGTCAATTCTGCCAAAATTTCCACAGGACACATTGGTTTTAACCTACTGTTAAGTATAAAATATTTCAAAAGCTTATTATACCAGGTTTCTACATCAGTTATATTTTATACTTTTTAAATTGAAAAAGTAAAGGGGGGAGGGGGTGGATACAGGGAAAGGGCTTTTAAGAATATTATATGCTTTGTTTTAGACATAATTAAAGATAGGCAATTGAATTTCTTTGGTGGGCTATCTGCTATCATGGCTTCAACTTTCAGATTAATTCTCAGTACTTGCATTTAAATTTAAAGGGGATATAGGGCACAGAGTTTTGGAATTTTGAGAAACTGCTTCAAACAAATGAGCCAGCCATACTGTATCCTGGCATGGGGTTCTAACTAAGCACATCCTACCAGTCTTGTTCCTGTTTGTGGCTTCATTTTTTAAACCAGAGCAGTTTTAACACTCTGCCAAAATTAAATGAGGCATGCATGACTTTTGGACCACATGACAAAAACACAAATTTCACAAAAATGGTTTCTATGTGTGACACAATATTAAAGTGTTTTCCAGAATGTCCCATTCATACCATCCTATCTACCAAGTTAGTTATTTTTTCAAATGTCTAACTTTTCCCTACTTTTCACCATTAATGTGTATATGTTATGTACAACTCTGCTAATGTATCGTAACCGAGACTTTTCTTTTCTATGCGATAAGAAAAAAATATTCTCCCTCAATATTCTGTTTTGTATAGTTAACCATTGAATTGAGAGAAACTCAAATTGTACGGTAGCCCCCAAGAGGGCTTCTTTTGTTGCTTCCAGTTCGATGTTAAAATGTGATACCCCATCACCATTTCCAAAGTTTATGCGATATCATACATACCTCATTTAAATAATTTGTTGGTATAGGAGGGTATTTGCATTCTTGTATCCTCTGGCACAAGGTGTAGAGGTC
This sequence comes from Apostichopus japonicus, assembly GCF_037975245.1. Lineage (NCBI taxonomy): Eukaryota > Metazoa > Echinodermata > Holothuroidea > Aspidochirotida > Stichopodidae > Apostichopus > Apostichopus japonicus. Next base: position 15,040,134 of record NC_092582.1, on the reverse strand, counting down.
AAGGCCTTCGGAATAAAATGGCGAATGGAGTGCTGCCATCTAGGGGATCGAGAGGGGATGGGGGAGGGGGAGGGGGTAGTAGTAGTGCAGAGTGGAAAATACCAAACACAAAACACAGCAATCAAAGTGAAAGGGATCAAAAATTAACCAAATAGGGGGAGGGGGGAGGGGAAGAGTGGGTAAGATGACAGGAGAGAAGAGAAAGAGAGAGAGAGAGAAAAAGAATTATCACTAAGATGTGAGACATCGAATGGTTATTGACATACAGAACAAAAGTCATTGCTCCAAAGCTACGATGAGTCTAAAAGAAACTTTTAATGTAATTTTTTTCCATTTGTTTATTGATTTGAACAAACCATGACAGTTGATAAGCAATGAAGCAAATGCGTGATTAAAACACATATTGACCGTATTTCAAGCGATGCACAAAAAATACCACAGAGTTAGGGAACAACCAACCAGCAGAGACATGCATTAATTATTTAAATATCATGCAACTGTTACAGACTGGATAAAACTCATCTACAAACTTAGAGCAATGACTTGTGTTTTAGTTTTGCCTTTTTAATTATAAAAAAATCTACTTATCACCATGGCAACCTGCCAAAGTCTGACAGCATACCTGTTGGGTGTAGGTATCACCTGGTAGGGGAGGATAGTCACACTGATCAATCTTCTTGCAGAGAGAGTAGAGATTCATCTTGTCACCATAGAATGGGGACTGGAGTGCGGCCATCTTTGAAAGCATTGTCAATGGCGAATTGTGTGATGAAGCGCAAAAGAAAATGGAGCAGCGGTTTAGAGAAAAACTTAAAATCATGCTGGTGTTTGCAAAAAAAAAAAAATAATAATTACGAGAAAAACCAACCAGCTCTTCCTGGGGGGACGAGAGGGTGGTGGGAGGAGGGGGGTCAGTCTACCTGTTAATATCTAACCTACCTATCAAATCACATACTGAGGTGCTTTCTCACACTGTGATGATTTCTACTTTTCATGCTATAGAGCATGAATAAAGGGTGAGTGGGGGGTGGGGGGGGTGAGGGAGAAATCAGCTTACAAGCGGTTTCAAAGAGTCTTTCACCGCAACATTTCTAATCATTGACTGAGATGAATAAATTTTGTCATTTGTGAAATCAACAAAACACATGTCCATTACAACAGAACTGGTTTACCTACTACTAAGAGAAAAATAACAAATCTAGGATTAAACAGGGGTGGGCAAAATAATGCAAGACAAAAATAAAATCATGTCATTTTGGGAAAGCAGATTACATGCATTTTAAACGTAGTATAGAAAATAACAAAATTTATAACCTTCAAAAAATTTAAAAAATCAAGATAGTTTTAATTATTAAAAAAAAAAAATGAGAATATTAGTTAAATAGAAGAAAATTGGAATTTTGCCTTCTGATAACTTTTTAGAGGCCATAATATATACAGCAAAGATATGTAATGTCTGAGGCCGACAGTAGGTGGTAGAGTCATACAGTATATACTTGCATAAAACTAATACACACTGTGGAATACACAAGCAGAGAAATTTGAAATATTTTGCATAATTTAAGAAATATTGCTGAAGGCAAGTTTTCGAGAGTGCATGAAAATTTTTCTGAAATGTGCTGCGCTGTATGTAAACACTTAACTATCTAGTCCTTAGTTAATGGATTCGATCACTGTGAGCATAAATTTCTTAGAAAGTGAAGTCTTGTTGGTTTTTTTGAACTAAAACTGCATTATTAGATCAGACTTTTACAAGCATTTTGTTGACTGCTGTAACTTGCCAAAAGCATCCTGCAGCCAAGCTGTGTTAGATGAAATATTATATTTTGCTTTGCATACATGTGTACATGATAGACACTACAGGCACAGCTGGTCGGCCAAAATAATCACTTCTGTAATTTGTTTGACATTGATTCAGCCGTGCTGCAGGGGATGGAGCAGCTGCTGCAGCTTTACCTTGTGACACAGTGACTTGCAAGATTCTCTCCATTCTCCCCCCCCCCCCCCCCCGAGGAGTGGAGTTAATTGATACTAGATTATAACTGACAGCATTTTGCTACCTCTAAAAGCTCAAAGTATTACTATGCTCAGCTTTGCCCTTTACCCATATTGGCTTTTTCTCCTTACCTTATGATGCAGACCTTGTTTTAAAGATTCACTGAAAGTAAATTTTGTTTTACCTAAGGAAATGACTTTGTGGAGGCAATTATGCCAATTCTCAATAGATTCTCTAATTAACATTAACTTTATCTCACTCTTCCTAACAACCTTTGCTCGTGTGTAAGTCACATCACGTAAAAAGTGTTCACATGAGGATTTTTTTCCTCACTCTTACATAATTCAAGGACTTTCAAAACCTAGAAAAGAGTTTTGTCTTCCCTGTTCTTTACTTTTTTTCCAGACTTTTCCATTTTCCAGACCGGTGTGGGAAACCATATTTGGACACGCAGTTATCTGTAGCTATCTGGATTAAGTTCTGTGATACTTTAAAGAATTTTAAATGTTAGAATGAATTTCCGGAGGTGCAAAGCATAATCTGTTTGGATAGTACCAGTGCAGCAATCTATTAAACATCATATCTAGCACAATACATGTACCTACAAAATTAACAGTAAGGATTACAGACATCAACCAGATCGGTTTTCAACTACCTTGTACAATTCTAAAAATAGCAGCCTTTTTTTAAGAAGAGGAAACCAATTGTTGTAGCATATTAAAAGCAGAGATGATTTTTTTGCATATTAATATTTCGCTCATATGGATATATATAAAGGCTAGTAATTACCCATTCATACCACTTTCATGTGAATAGCCAAAATATTGAAGATATTATAAAGCATTAGAGTAAAAATGACTCCACTCTCTGTGCATCTAAACAAAATTTCATTTGCAGAATGAAAACAAAGACCACCTTTGCAAAATACAAACTTTTAATGGTATGAACTTAAATTTTGAACAGCTCCGTTATGATGCTTACGTCCAATTTTTACTTTAACGATAACTTTCAATGAATATGAGAAGCAACCAAATTTATCAACAATGCAGTTCTGAGAAGAAAAACATCTGAAAGCTAAGAAAACAAAAATTCCTCTACTTCTACCTTTCTAGAGCTGTTAGTTTTAAACTGGTTAATAATCATAAATATGCATGCAATTTAGATTAATATGAGACACATCCCTCCCGGCCCCCAAATTCTCAGAATCAAGTACTTGAAGTTTATTGTATCTACAAGTTGTAAAATCTTGGGTTGTATTCTGAATGTACTGTCATCCACTATTGGTTCATAGATGCCAGAGTTGCAGAAAGTACACACATAGACTTTCATAGTAGGATTTTTTTTGGGGTATAATTCATGCCATTTTCTACCACATGAGTTTACATTCCCCCTTCTCCTCCCACACCCCCCCCCCAAAAAAAAACAAATAGCAAAGCAAAAGACTTACCTCGTAAAGTAAACAACCCAGGGACCAAATGTCCGATTTGAAGTTGTAACCCGTTTCGTGAATTCGTTCTGGTGACATGTAGTAAGGTGTGCCGACCAATGAATGAGCAGCTGTGGTTTTTGAACTGAAGTAACGACCCAGCCCCAGATCTCCTAGCTTGACCACCCCTTCGGCAGTGATAAAAACATTTGCTGGTTTTATATCTAAAATAGGAGAAACAGAACAAGAAAGAAAAAAAAACGGCGATTTACAAGAATCCAATCGAGCCCGAATACATTCATGACAACCAGACAATTTGCCATATTTCTCATATTTACACGGTAAAAGTATCTATAAAACAGTTGGGAGTGTTTGTAAAGAGGCCATAGTCTTGGGTCAAATGACATGAATGGTTTGCAGGCCTACATGAAGAGATCATTTTTGTTTTGAAGAAACAAAGAGAAGACATATCATAAAGAGAAAACTGACCGTGGAAATTAAAGCCCAATTTTCAAACAAGCTGCTAGAACAGGATTCAAACATGTGAATTTTGTAAAACAGGTCCTGTGCTCTCTACTCACTAATCTCTCCAGAACTGTTTGCATTTAGCTATTACTGTACTAAATTGTAGATTTGTAATAAATTGCAGTTTTGTATTCAACTGTACTTTTTGCAGTTTTTTTTTTATAACAATATCGTTAAACTTATTCGACATTTAAGTACAGGAGTTGTCCAATTTTGGATCTTCTATGCATTTATTATCATTGGTTGATTAAATCAAGGAAACTAATCATAAAACAAAATAAATTATTGACAATCCCTACACATCATATCTTTGCTGAGGTGGAGGATTGGGTAAGGTGGTTGGGGGTACCAGTAAAAAGCCAGTGTCTTTCACTGGGGATTTACATCCCAAAGTTCAATTAACAAAAAAATAGAAAAACCACAGCAGAGGCACTAAATAAATTATAAAAGGAAAGTTGGTGTTTTATTAGAGTTCTACCAGCATGATACCAATTTTTTCATAAACAGGAAACTGATGGAAGTGATACAGACTTTCTCAAGAACTTTACATCTCTTGTGATACTAAAAAGCAATGTGAATAACACATTAATTCTGAGTATCAGCATGGTCTGCATCCCCTATCCCTACTGGTCATAAATTGTTTACTAGATCTATAAACTGTGACAAATTTTCGTCCTAAAGTTTGCATATCAATGAGCATTATAATTAGACAGATTAACGTCTAATATACCGCACATGTATGAATGTTGAAATAAAGGGTTTACGGTTGCATGAAATTTTGTTGTTGTTGAATCGTGACAAATGACATTTTTATCCGTATTTGGGTGCAAACAAGTAACTCGCCAGTTACGAAGATGGTGAGCTTACCTCTATGCATGACTCTTCTTGAGTGCATGTGTTCCAAGGCACTGCAGAGCTGTACAAAATATTTCCAGATGGTTTTTTCCGGTATCAGTCGTTTATTCTTCTTGAAATGCTGGTTTATAGAAAGAGAGGAAATTGAACGGGGAGAGACGTAAATCATCTCAAATTATACAGTTACAGCATTTGCGCAAAGTCGAACATTAGATCACGGTGACAAATAACGGTGATGACATTTTGTTTTCCTACGTCCGTTGCCAATTATGGGTTAAGGAGGATACATATATGTGCACTGAAGGGAAAATACCATTTCCTGAGAATATGTTTACGTAAATTGGTCGTAATTTGTCTGTTCGTAGGAAAAGGTTAGCGACTTGACACTCCAGCACTTACAATATATATACAGTATATCCTCTTCAAATATATATTATGCAGTTGATTATAATACTCAATCAATGCATTCTGAACAGTAGGCTACCCGAGGGAATAACTTAGTGTCAACATTTCATGTGGCAGTTTTGAAGGTTCCAAACTTTGTCTTTAATATTTTAAAAACACCATGTTTCCTGTGTTAAAAACTGCCATGACATCTTTTGACTTGTATGACAACTTGACTTTTTTACGTACTGTAGTTGCGATACCAGCTAAATTATTCCCCACTAGCCTAGTAGCCCAACATTTGTATCCAGCTAAAAAAAAATGCTACACCCCATCATTGAGGTGGGGGTGGGTTTAAAAGGGGCAACCCCTCCCTCCCCTGTGGGAAATTGTGGGGAAAAAATGTATCTTCATTAAATTGTGTATTAAAGTTTGAGAACGTTGAGACAATGTTGAAGAATTTTCGAGTGTTTAAGTACAGCACTTACACACACATTATGTTATGATATTATATGCACTGTTCACTAGGATTTTTGTAATATACTTTGTCTGCTAATGGATTTGTCTTCTGTTAATATCACAGCTACATTTGCATCTTATTACAAATGGGCTGAAAATTTATAATTCACACAATGAGCAAAATATGAAACTTTAATGGAGTTTGTTGGCCGACTTGTATACACAACAAATTAACGATGAGCAGATGTAGAAAATTTCTCGTTTTGTAGCGCCGAAATGTTTAGGGAAACGTTTTCATATTTTGGTGCTTAAGTTGAAAATGCGCTGCACTTGTATTTTAAAAAAAATATTAAAAAATCTCAAAATTAAAAAAAAAAAAAAAAAGGCAATTTGACAGTTAACAACAAAACTTTACACGAAGGATATTTTATACTCTATATGTTTTTTTGGCAAAGAAAATAGAAGGTACAGTACTTATTGTACCTGTAAAGTACTAAACAGAACATAAGATATGAAAACCTAGAGTATTCAATACACTCCTAATGTATCAATGCATTTAAGGATTATATTGACCCTTACAGTGAAACGTAATTTTGGTTCAACATACTGTGGATGAACTTTAACAGGCATTTCTGATCTACCTGTATACAGTATTAGTAATATTAGTAACCATACACTGCCTGAGTTACTGTTTGAACATTTCCTGGAAAAGAGGAAGTTGGCTCTAATCCATTCAAGCAGGTATCTTTTCACTGGTAAAACCACAGAAGAAATGAAAGCCACTGGATAATATTACTGTAATATACTTGCATGTAAGTTAATTAACCATGCGTTCAATGGCTTGTGAAGTATTCTCAGCTGTCATGCAGTTTGCTATATAATAGCACAGTACTAGTACAGTATGTATTGTAGGTAGAGACTACCAGATCTTTTGGTTGAAAAGTGGTACTCTGCAAACTGGGTGGGGGGGGATGGGGGGAGGTGTCATTATACCTAACGTTAAGTAAAATAATATATATATGCATGCTTACTTAAGTACACGTGCAGATATGCTGTATACAATAACATATATGTTTCTGTTTCTATTCAATTTCAAGATTTTTTTAAATCATTTTGTTTACCCTTATCTACAGCAAGAAGCTTTTTCAATGAGTTGGCAAGTTTCGGTTCCATATCATACATTTCAAATCAATACAAGTTGCAAAAATGCAGAATATAGATTTTTTGGGGCTCAGAACTCTAGTTGTACAGTACTGTTTCAATGTCAAAACCGATAATGTATACACATGTATGTATACACAGTATAAATGGCACTTGCTAGTTATGAATTCAAGTATTGAGTCCACACTCACAATTGGACTCTGAAAGAAAAAAAATTCTTGCATGGACTTGAACTTATTTGTTTTCTTTCTATAGATATTTCTTGGAAATTTTGGCATAAATTGTAACATTTAGAGCAAATGATAGACACACATGGGGGAGGGGGGGGTGGGGTTGTTCTCTTTGAAAAGGTTCCTTTTGTCCTAATCGACATTAAAGGATAAGATCTTGTCTATAAACAAAGAACAAAAGAGTCGCATTCACGCATGGACGAACTCACGCTTTATCAGAATAGGATGATTGGAAGGATCATTAAACGGTTCACCTGGAAGGTCAGAAAGTCCTGTTGGTGAGTTTCAGCAAGGCAAATACTTAAACTTACGGTAATAGTATAAGCACAGTGTAATACAGTATGTGTACACTGTACGACCTACATAACAGAAGCCTCATTTCAAATTCTTTTCGCAATGATTGGAAACAAAAAGTGGAAATTGAGGAGTAGGTAATAGTCATTGATGATTAAACTGCACATTTGCCTGATTCGCTATTGCAATCGACTGCACCTTGTGAGCTACATCAGACACACATATCAAAACTTGGAAAATAAATAACTTTTAAACCTGGAGGATGTTACTTTGCACCGATCCTTTCATACATAAGTTTCCCAATCAAATTTTGATGTTTTTCCCCCCTAACTGGATCATACCCCACTGGTACTTAATGCTTTGGGGACCCATTTGTGGGTCACCACCCAAAGCATGGCCATAAGTTAACCTGTTGAAGTAACTTAAGTCTGTGACTCTACCTTTATCATCCTAGAGAGGTCTCCTGCATCTGCCAACTCCAGGACTATGTTCAATTCGTTGTCTTCGATGAAAGAGGCGAGGTACTTGATCACATTTGGATGGTCCAATTGCTGCAAAGAAAAAATATAATCCACTACAATTCAAGAGTTTGTTATGCTCCCATTTATCAACCGGAGATATTAGCTAACAATAAAGTAAAAATTTCTGATCAATTTAATAATTAGCAGCATTTAATGTCATAAAAGTTCATTAAAAACAAAATTTTTTGTTCTTTTACAAGTGAGCAGTCCGTATGCTGGCAAAATACTGTGCTGTGATAGACAAAGTGACATACATTGCAGCTTCTTTCTCATTGATGATAAAATCAATTAGGGTTTTTTTGTTTTTTGTACTGCAACTGCTTTAGTACCCAATGTGAAACAAACTGAACTTCTCTCTTTGTGTCAACCACAAGTCCTTCCAGTAACGATGCACTGGTGTAATTTGCTCCTCCCTAACCCTATCCCAACCCCTTTCCCTTCCCTTATCCCAACCCTGAATCTATTTATGGATAACATTTTGCCCCATAGTCATTGCATGGGAGGGAAAGGTATGTTGCAACATAACCAGGTATGTACAGTAAATGAATACACAAGTCCAACAAGCCCTACGTCAACTTCTAAGACACTGTGACTGACAAGGAAGTATGTTAATGAGGAAGCTGTGCTTTATCAGTATTACATGGTCTTTGTACATATATATTACTTTTGCAAATCAATTTCAAATGCTACATGGCAAAGTTACTTGCTTGTAAAGTTGGCACATATAATATCAATACTGCTAATACCAAGTATTCAAATTGGTTTCACGCTTGAAATGATTCGGTAAAAAGAATACCTTTGACACAGAAAGTCAAACAAGGTCAAACCTCGCCCACTGTAATGAAGTGACAATTAAAGGGGGAATCACCATACTGGAAACGTGTGGAAAAATTTGAAATTTCCCTTCTTGAAATACCATTTTTACAAATTTTTCATATCTTGACCTGTGAGGCTGTGACCATCGACCTCCATTGAAACATGATGCTTGTTGAACTCAATATTGGGGGGGTGGGGGGGTGTCCATGTATAGAGTTTACGGTACATCAAGGTTTCTCGCTTTTGGAATATAATGTGTACATCATGCAAGGATTCACACACACATACACACGTACACTGTACATATCAAAACACACACAGACGCTGTCTTGACCGTTACAATGGTTTTATTCATTGGAACCAATGATCTTCCATAAATGGAGTGCTGTCATACCGTGCTATACTGTGCTGCAGTGCAGCACACTCTACACAAACATATATAATGTAGACTACTGTAGCTGGGATTAATATTGAAAATATCACACAACTACTTTACTTTACTACTTTAGGAAGTCCAGGGAAACAGGAGAAAAAGAATTTAAATTATTTACACATTTGAGAGAATTTCATCTCCATCTTCTTCACTTTAACCTAACCCTGCATCATTACTTGAGTATATATATGAAGCTCATTTTATGTTTCCTAAAGCTGATTCTGTCAAGAACGAACTGATGTTCATGTTCCAATATTTAAAGACCAAACGGTCTATGTAGATGTCTTCACAGCTTTCAGGGTAGAATATCAATCAGGATTTTTAGTTTTAATATTCCTAGTTGCGTACAGTACGTTCCACGTCCCAGGGGAAGCCTTCCCAATCTGTCTTTTCTCACGGCTCATGTCAGTATTTCCGATGAGAGACATGAATTTTACGAAATAATTTAAAGATGAAACAGAATTATTAACCTCTGCTGTCAAAGAAGGATTTGAGAGTTCAATCAATCTTGCAATTTCTACAAAGGTTTTGGTTGGTATTTTGCTTTAATAGATACTTACCTTAAAGGGGACACAAATGCAACGCATCATTTTACTGTACAGTATATATATATGGCAGAGATCGTCGTGATCAAAACAATTCGCCAATGAAGAAGGAAATTCTTGTTCTGTTTGCGGGATATCCTACTTTTATAAATCATGTCTGGGAGCTGTCACTTTGTAAAATGTGTGATGTCATAATGCCACTAAGATATGAATCTGTTTACTACCTCAATTGATAGCTCATGTTGAGGGGTTCAATATCTTAGATTCAGCATTTCCAAAGACCATCTTCATTACAGAAAATCAACATTTTAATATACAACAACAATAAAGATATGGAAACTTGAAGCATATGAGGTTCAGTGATGTCATACAATAGGCTAATTTACTGTAGATTTGATCAAGTCTGCAGGTTTGTGTGTAAAGGAACCTGTAGCAATTTTTCCTCCATTGTGCATAGCATTTTGCAATGCAATACTGGATAAATTATTCCTTGGTGGGGCTGAAACTCAAGATCTAAGGCTAAGGCTCTACAGTTCAGTGAATTCTGTCACTGGTAGAGGGAAGGTAGAAGGGAAATCACTGCAAATAAAGTCAATTCTAAACACTCCATACATATTTATATACTCATTTTTCCAAGAATTCAAAGAATGCTCGACAGCATATGTCACATTTTGCCTGTGAACTGTGTTCAATACTTACAGTGACAGTGGGAAACCACAATAGACAAACGGGGAGTAACTTATCCAGTATTGCATAGCCAAAAAATGCTATCGAACAAAAGGTAGGCAATATTGTTGCGTGCGACAACGTATACAACAGTTTGTGTATTAAGTATTTTAGAAGGGACAAAATTCACAGCCATCAATACTGCTGCACAAAATTTGATTAGTCAATTATTTTCTCCCTGACAAAACAGTGATTAATCTTCCTATCGTTGGAAACACTGTCTCTGTTTAATGTTTAACAATGAACTGAAAATAACTGTAGTCACCAGTCTCATGAGATTGTGTGTCATAATCACATTAAACTATACATCCCACAGGCCTGCTGTACATCATACCCAACAAAATCTGTGACAAAACAATTCTATTGTTCTTTTTCCTTTTCTTTCTTTTTTGCCAAATTGAATGGACTTGTTGATTATTGTCTATTTGTATCTCCTGTTCCTTTAGGTGTTTTTTAGTGTTTTTATTCGTTGTTTGATATTTTGCAGTTTTGTAGTTTTGCATTTTTCTGTTTCACCTTTTACTGTAAAGCGCTTAGTGGCCTTTGTGATGTTAGGCGCTATATAAATGCTTTATATTATTATTATTATTATTAGTTTGTAAACACTTTATGTATATATACTATTTACTATTTCTTCACAGCTTATAAATCCCTAAGTTATTCCTCAAACCCAAAAACGAAAAGAAAAGAAGAACCACCCACACTAAATTTATTTTAATTTAAGTTTATAAATATTTCATGGTCGGTTGCTTTGGGATAAGTTTATTTGATTAATTGTTGAGCTCGGCCCAAGCTGAGTATACCTGCACACACTCGCATGAAGGTTTTTTTATTTGTTTTTGGAACCAATGCTGATTATAGCCGGAGACTACCTACTGTATATATGCTGACATTGTACACAAGTTTGCCTAAACCATATTAAATCTTGTCTGTATACAAATAACAATGATCGAAAACAATTGCATTAATGAGGGGTTTATAAGTCTAATTTAATGGCCTATCCCTTGCAACCAGATTTGGTTTTATACTAAGTTAGGGTTGTACCATTGCTATTGAAGAGACAACTATCACAGTAAAATCCACACATCCTCTGTACAATATATTATACTGTAGCTTGTCTGTACTTTGATATGTATAGTATACATGTATGTTAATTGTCAATGCCTTGAGAGAGGCCAGTATTACAGTCATCAATATTTCATGAGCACTTCCCACTCAGAAAAGTCTATGCCAGATACAATAAAACATGTCTGTGGACATCATCGCAAACACTGGAGTTCTGTCATTGCTTTAGTGTAGCCTGTGTTCTGTGAAAATGATACACCAAAAGCAGACAACCAAAAATGGGTTTCGATAAAAGGGTTGAGCTTTCAGTACTTACTGCAAATGAGCTACATTAATACTCTTTTATGGTACCATGCATCCTCCTCAAGTTGGGTTTAACCTTACAAATTAACACCTTGAAGATGAATCAAAAGTAAAGAGAGACTTATAAATGCTAAAAACCTGTGTCAGTTATTTGGGTGGTTAAATCAAGCAATGCAAAAGGGGCCTTACCTTCAGAAGGTCAATTTCTTTAAGACAGTCATTTCTAGCTTTGGCATCCATCAATTCAAATATCTGAGGAGAAAGATATATATTTCAGCAATTCTCAGTAACATCAGAGGCAGAAATGTAACATGCATACGCTTAACGACTTTCACATACAAAGAACCTTACATTATGTGACAAGAAAGAACTAAGCATAGATTCTACATAAAGAGTCTGTTATATATTGAAGCATTGCATACTCCCATAATCATATCTATACGATACTGTACTGCATAATAAGCTGGTATGTGTATCTTGTGGGTAAATGTTACAAGCACTGATAAAATTGCCCTTCAGATTCCAAGTATCTTACAAAATATTGAAGATCTTTATCCATATAGGAAAAGTGACTAAACAATAATTTGAGGAGTACTTTAATGCCAACTACCACAGCATGACAATATCCAAAATGCACACCTCAAAATTTACTCTGGGATGCATAATATTCTTATAAAACACTCAAGGGTCATGACTTCTGCAATCAATTTTGTCAACCAGGAAAGCAATCAGTGGTTTAAATGTTCACACGTTTCGACAATATGCGCTCTTTTCTGACATCACAGTAAGACTGTCGGTTCCCAAAGCAGGAAGTGTGCAGAGTCCATGGCCTTCATTAATTCTAGGGAATGGCCCTGATTCCTTTTTACACAACTGATGATAGACACTGCTACACTATATATTTCAATGTGACAATTTTACATCCAGGCCTTAAATTAGCTGATTATGTTCTACGCATAAAATGACCGAGGCAAACTTCGACACCTGTCTTGCATTAAATGGAAAATTCGTGTTTCATTTAGCTTTGCAACATCATTCCCCAATATAAGATAAAAAGTATTATTATTTTCATTTAATATAAAAAATACCGACATTATGAAACCAAAGAATACTCTATACCAAAACATTTGAAACAAAACTAGAAAACATTGCAAGGGATGCAACATTATGGTATGTTATTACTGTACACATGTTGTTCATTCCCAAAGACTGGAAAGGAAATGCACACTTTTATTCTTTTTCCTCCAATTTCTCAAAAACTACCTTGAAGGTGAACTAACATGCAACGACTAAAGTCTTTATGGGCAATTCCACGGTTACTCACGTTACATTTTTGAAGACTTTCACTCACAAATGGTTTGATAGCTCCACCATTCATTCATTTGAATGACTGATCTCTATGCATTGATAGGGTAACAAATTTACCTAAACATTTGCGAAAACACAATTTGATTATCTTGTTTCTTGTCGGAGATAGGTACATGAAAGTGTCGGTTACTCACGTTACATTTGAAAATCACCCCGACGCCAAAAATTAACTTCACTCAAAAAGTGTCCTCATACTGGATATATTTAAAGAAAATGGATACATGTTTTTTGGACCTTAGGTGATGATACAAATACTGAACACAATCAAAATCACATCTGGTTTCCTGTCTTGGTGTAAATGAGGCATTCACCGGTTACTCACGTTACGGTTACTCACGTTACAGTTTGTCCACCTATACAATACATAGGGAATCAAGATTCTGTGAGGAACTTGCTGCTGGATAATGACTAGGAAACACCCATATATCAGTGGAATTGACATTTTGAACATCTTCTCCAGTGTAATTCAATAATATCACAATCTAAATGAGATATACCATGTCTTTTTGAGATAATTGCATGAATCATATCTTCACAAATCGGCAACAAATTCTGAACATTGTAATTAAGTTTTATTTGAGGACTAGCTGTGTGTCAAACTTGAATTTACCCAGAATAAAAAACTAAGGGAACTAAACTCTCTGGGGAAGTAACAGGCCAACTGAACAAAAGCCATGAACCAATAGGAAATTGGTAACATATGTTCAACATTAACATCTCAATTTCACATTGAGTAACGTTTGGAAGAGGCTTTGGAAGAGAGCTGATTTGTTCAGTCTTCAAAAGGCGACAGAAAATTTGAAGTGCCCACTGTTATTGGCCAAGGTTGGTGCATCAAGGTTGGTGGTGAGTTTCTCCCTGCGATAGAATATCTTGTGCCTTGGGTTTAGCCATTTTCAATTGGGCCCAGCTGGCTGCATCACTGACATTTGCACGTTGTTCTAGCCCCCCTTTGCTTCTATTACACAAGGGTACAATACCGCTTCGTATTCAACGGCATACCAGTCTATACCGAGTTCTATACCAGCATTGCCACTCCCTGAGCAGGTTGCATTTTTTTTTGTGGCCTCTCCCATCTCCTGAGGGGAGTATTCCTTTCAGCAGAGCTGTTGCCATCATCTGTAATGGTGAAGGAGATGACATCCTTGTTCTGTACCTGCAAGTGATGTTTACTGGCCATTCCAACGATTTGCTTGGCATTCTCAAATACAGATTTCAGACCGAGTTCGCTATTTCTCGCCTCAATTTCAGCTTGCGGCATCAGCAGGGCTTCCACCTTGGGCATCCCAGTGGTTGCTGCCACAAAGCTTTTTGCATTGGTAATGACTGCCTTCCGAGATTTGACTTAGTTCCATACACGATGCTTCACTGCTCCACCAATCCCATACACAGAATCTTGAGATTGTGCTTTTCTTGAAGGCAGATAATAGCAGCAGCGAGGAATCTGTTCTTAAATTGTGAAGCCGGACCATCCGACCAGACGGATAGAGACATCAAGGCTTGGGTTAAGCCATCAAGGACTTTGTCCACATATGCCATAACTGTATCCTTGGAGTGTACCAGGCTGTCTGATGCCACAACACTGGAATGGAGGGAACCGGAGTGCCATGCTGCTACTGTGAACAGGCTCACCTGTCTTTGGTTCCAGTGGGCAGTCTGGATGTTATCTTGAGATACACATGTGTAGTTCTCAGAGCAGTCTATTTGGATCAGGGCCTTGGTAGAATTGAAGGAAGTGGATCCAGCCCTTTCCCGCTCCAGGTTGAAAGATGCAGGAGGAGGCAACTCGTCGTCTAGTGGCCACCCTCCTAGCTTCTTGCTGAATCTTCTTCATGGGTGATAGGGAGAGCACTCTCCAGGTGTCTTAATAACCCTTACTCTAACCCCTACTGCCCTCTCTTATTGAGCAATTATTTACAAGACAATAATAGGCATTTCCAGCATTGTTTCAGTGTATTAGCTTGGTTACTCACGTTACACATTGGTTACTCACGTTACACGGTTACTCACGTTACAGATTTCAGTGATTTCTCACTCACACATGATGGGTCTCTCCTCATTAGTGATCTTGTTTCCACACTTGGGACTATTAGTACTAACGAAATTATGGTTATCAGATTTCCACTTGTTAAAGAAATGTCACACAGAGAAAAAGTTGTTTTTTCGGTTACTCACGTTACATCAGTGATTGAGGCCTGAAAAATGTCTGTTCTGAAGTTGTCATGAAGAAATTTTGAAATGTTTTTCTGTCATAACACAGTCAACAGGAGTATCTATCATAACACATAATAAAACTACTAGATACTATCTGATGAGTATTATATAGGATGGAATGGAATGTATGATGCATTTTCAGGATTATTTTGAGCTCTCATCCTCCTTGATTAATTGAGCCATGTATTCAAAATTTGAGTGTTGGAGAAAAATTGCTTACCTATTCCACAAACTTAGATATGTATACTACAACATTAGACTGATAGCAGGCTGAAAACTGACACTTCTTATTTCTAGGCCATGTCCCCTCCATCATGGAATTGCCCTTATAGTTTTAGGTTCGATCCTGTCATTAGCGAAATGGTTTTATATATAGATTGCCATGTCATTAAAAATTGGGAACTTAAATTGCCAATTTATTTCTCAATATATATACTGTATACCAGTACAGTTTTGACACATACACCATAGACCTCTGGTGACAAAAAACAAACATGTGAAGGAAGGACACAAGAGGGTAAACACAGGCAAAGTCATGACTGTCCGTCACCATGACGATCATCGAAGGGCTTACCTGGACCTTCTTGAGAGCTACTGCTACATTGTTTACCACACATCTAGCTTTGTACACTTCGCTGAACTGTCCTTTGCCCACCTTCTTTTCGATTTTGAAGTTAGCCAGGGTACCGTAAATGCCATTGTCAACGATGGACTGGATCGAGCTGGCCTCTTGTTCCACCCCATCCATGGGGGTAGTCATTCTAAGGATATGAAGATGCTGACCGAGACGATTTGACCCAAGAGAGGAGTAAAAAGGGACGGAGGAGAACTCCTGGCAGAGAACAAATGTGAAACAAAGTTGTGAAACAAGGAGTAAAATTTGAAAGCCTTTTATAAACTGCAATGTGTAGTTCCAAAGGTGAAGAGTAAAGATTATACCAAAGCACCCATTTAAGCGGCAGATTTTATCTCATTTCCAAAATCCATATTTGTCGAAATTCAGAAGTCTTGTATTTAAAGATTCGTCATAGATATACTGTACAGTCAATTCTAGCTATTTATGTACTTTCCCTCACAACAACAAAGAAGACCTCTGGGGACTGATAGTTAATGAAAGACACCAACTTTATTGGTTACATTCACTCTTGTACCTGATGTAGGAAAACTGCTGTTTCATTAATAGGAAATTTGATTAATAAAGTTCTAGGAAAATCAAATACTGTCTACGTTGCTAGGTCCTCCGCATTGTATATTAATCAATCATGAAGATACGTTTCAAAACTACTTTATGCTTTAAAATTCTCTCTGAAAATGTATTGAAAACGTGATTTCAAGTGCACAAGTTCTCAAAAGTCCTGGTACACACACTGAATGGGTTTAGAGCAGACATTGAAACCTGTATGTGTCATTTTGTGTGGATAAATCAATCTTGTACTTTGAAGAGACATTACCAGGAAAATAAATTGTCTAGTTATTGAAAATTGATCGCCTTGAATGAATGTGTTTTTTTTTCTTTCTTTTCTTTGTTCCATATTGAATTAACAATACATTCCCACACTCAGAGACTATAACAGAACAAAGATCTGAAAATCATGGAATCTTTTTCACAAGTTTCTCACTTTTTTATGATAGTGCCTATTGTAGATTACATCAATGGTAAGTTTATATTAGACTTCATTCTGGTAGAGAATTTTTAAGCTTTACTGTAGCTCATATTGTTGGGGCCTCTCAGCCAAAAGAGAATAAATCGAAACCTATGCCTGTTTGCTTTCCAAAAAAGACTTTTACAACCATGTTAACAAGAGAGCTTGACTAATGTATGAAGGTAACAGTGTTTGGGCCCCGGTTACTATGGCAACTGTCATCTGTAAAATTGGTTTATGAACGGAGTTTCCCAAGTGACTTTTAGAGAAATGGAGCAGGGAAATGAGAAGTATCTTCAAGTTGGGTTGGAAACTCATCTGAATCATCATTGGACTCACTACATTGTAGCTGGGATTTATAAAGTCAATGTTTCATTGTACTAGGATATAAGAATCTAAATGGCACTGAACTAGACCACAGTTTCCACTGGAATCTAGAAAGGAGGATACATGTCTCCTTGGACATGTCTATGAAAATTGTCATGTGCTTGATTATGGTTGTTTTCTGAGTACTTACTAACTGTACATTTAATACTGCTTGATAACCAGTACCTGGGCATCCTTTCTGGGACTCTGGGAAGCCATGGCCTACAATTATTTGAATCACAACAATGGTCGTCACACAGGCATGGTGTCACAATGGGCAATTCATCATCATCAGTGACCAAAGGTCTGACCTCTGGCCACCATCCTCCCACCCCCTCCCCCCCCCCACCCCAACAGCCCCTATAACATCATCTGGGGTCCCTGAGATTTTTGAGCTGTCTAACTCTCATTAGCAGTAGATGGAGATCAGATAAACTGTATTATACAGTACATCTTTGCGATAAGCAAAACTTTAGTTCAGAGTATGCTGTGGTATGAAAGTCATGTCAGGGAATGTCAGGATGCTGTTTTGTCAATGTTTGCTGTAATAGTTGGAGCCACTAGTTGGTGAAGCCTTTTGCAGTCCCTTTTATTTATTTATTGTTTAAAGGTTGTTGTTGTTTTTCGTTGTTTTTGTTGTTATTTACTTTTTTCTTCAATTTTCAGGGTGAATGTAAACATTGTTGATAGTAAGCAGTTTGAAACCAATGCCAGAAATAGGTCACATGAAGCACTTTGAATGTAATATTGCAATACTGCGATATATCCGCAACAGATATCGATATGAGTTTTTGCTGCCAATATCGTTCTGCCAAATCAGCCAGAACGATATGTCGCTATATTTTAACTGATAACCTGCAAAACTCATCTCTGCAAGAAGTAGTTCAGGAAATAACATTATATTGTATACAATCAGTCAATGTCAAGCTATGTCTAATTTGTTTAGAATTTGATGTAAACAGTACTGTGCTGTACATTAGCCAAACTCTTAGAAACAGCTCAAACAACTTTGATTGAACCAAGATCCTTCATGAATGTAAGCGCTGGAACTCAAAGTGAAATCATCGTACATGTATTCACGATGGCATACATGGGATTGTGTATTGAAACTGTGCATCATGACGAAAAGATGGATTGTAGGGGCACGGTGTAATTACAAGAGATGTTACTTAAAGGCATTGAAGACTTGCCCCAAACCAAATGTCGCCCTCTGAAAAAAGTTAACTATTGCTTGCAAGTGAAGTTTGCTTCTTGTCGTTACAGAATGCAGACAGTAATGAAACGTGATACCTTGTTATCTTTCATCTGGACCTGAGAGATCCATCGCTGCTAAGTACACTGTGCTGTGGGTATTGACCATAGCTGCATGTATTGACTGTGCACTTGTGTCTAATTGCCGACGGTAGCAAGCTGTGTGTGTATTTTTTGGGATCGATGGTGGTGTCTAACACTTCTGTTACACCTCATTCGAAACTAGGTCAGAGGTTTCTTTGTGCGCGAGTCTTCACTTCCTTTAATGGAGACACAAAGCTAACATCAATCTTTACTTTCAATATGATAAGATTGCCATGAGCAACTTCCTCCAATGCTGTGTGGGGGACACACCCAGTATGAAATTCGTGTCTGGGCAATTTTCATGTTGTAAATCTGTGATGTCAAACTTTCTCTGTTTGCTTTTGTTTGTTTATTTATTTATTTTTGAGGTAGAATGTTTGCTCAGTGTTTTTAATCAAAGCAATGCCATCATCTAAAATATTGCTGTTACCATCAGGTACTGTACTTAAACAGTCAGTATGAGTGCAGTAATTAAGGAAACAAAAGGTACTGTACAAAAGAACTCACTCTGTTACTTTAGACCAAAATGATAGGTACATTCAGTTTGTGGGGCAAACAAATTTCAGCTTTGGAATAAAAACGTTGTTAATATCTGACTATTTAGAAGTTCTTAAGCAAAGGTTTTACAACCACATAGTTTTCTTAGTTGGATTGAGAGGTATATATCTGTTATTAATACATAAATTTATAAATCAAACTGACAAGGTACAGTAACCACCAACCCATCAGCAGCTAAGTACTGTAGCTTTGAAGGTCATATTTTCCATTTATCTCGAAGGGGGGGGGGGGGGGTTGTACAGTATAACTCTTGGATGGTTCAGTCGATGCCAAAGAAGACAACTCAGATAATCAGAATAAACTTACTACAGTTCACTTGAAGGACAGTCCGACATCTATAGGCTACTGACATTTAACAAAATCTAGCTACAACGGAATTTGCTTTTACTGTAGCTATGTTTTATTTCTGTACAAGAGGAATAGTCCACATTGCATGAGATCTTAGGTTACCACTGACTGTACGTAGGAGAAAATGTAGAAACAACAAATAACAGAACAAACAATGTAATGGTAATAGAGCAAACTGTACCTTAGGCAAAATAAATAGAATGTTGTGAAGGTAGTAAACTTTCAGTGTAGGTTGTTGATCTAAATCTCACCATGCACTGAGTCTGTTTACATTATGCAGTCATGGCAGTAATAGGGTATGATCTGTCATTTCACGTTGTAGCTACAAGACTTGTAGATATGTGGCGGTATACGGTAATTCGCAATTTAGTAAGGGCATGAATGTTATCTGAAATAAAAGCGGTGATGACGATCTCACTGATTTTGCTCAGCTATGTGATTTCATTGCTGGTTCGACCAGAGTCTGCCAGAAACAGAAAGAGCTGTACTTGTAGTAAAGGTCGTTAGTCAAACTGCTAGTTCAAGCAAGGAAACATTTCCCTAACTTCGTGCATGCATTGAATTTGTCTATATAATTTGGCTAAATGGGTGGAATAATCCACAAAAGCATCACAAAATACCAAAAATTTATGTTTCCTTGTTTCACCAAGGCAAGTTTGGCCACTGCCATTAAGGCTTTGTAGAATAAAATTGCCAAATGTTGACAAAGTGGTTACAATTTTACTTACCAACATGGCAACGACAGTGGCTATCAGGGCAACTACAAATGTATTACACATTATGCAAAGTTAGGAGACATGCGAAGTGATTGTACACCACCATACAAAATACTGTTTATAATTTAGTCCTCTTCATGTGTGCTTCACGAACATGTGTTATAGGTGTAAACCTATGTAGTATTGCCAATCATGGTTAATAAGTCAGATTGAAAGTAATATGCTAACTAATTTTACTTGCAGTTCACTGCTAGAGGGCTTGGGATCCACCAGGCTTCCCTGCAAACATGACTGAGGTCCTGAATTGACTTTTAAGGGGAACAAATCGAAAGCAATCAAAGGGAACATGGTCATTTACACTGACAGAGCAGTATTTAAAAATACTTTTAATAATATTAACAAAGCCTAACATTAACAAAGCCAAGGTGAAAGCAGGATACCTTGGTTTGAGCATCCAGCATCCTCCCAATGATAACTTTATTCCTACTTTAAAAATGCACACCCTAAATTCTCTTGATACATAAACTGATAAGTACTGTGGTGCATTGCTGTTAATTGGTACACAGAAATAGGTGATTAGGTCCTCTTCAACCATTTTTGTCCACATACTTTAATTGCCATAGCTTCAGTGCTGAACATGTTTTCTTTAGAAAATGGTCAGATGTTGGGATCCATGGTGCTACTTTACTACTTCAGGTGATGATTATGATGCAGAGAAAACAAAATACCTACTTCATTACTTACTAAAGATTCATTTGAAAAGAGATGGGCTGATGTGGGTGATCACCATGGTGATCTAATCGTTGAAAAGATAACATTTCATGGGGTCACTGTATGGATACCTAAACTTTCTGACCTAAATTTAGGCCAAGACCCTATATAATTAACACAATAACAGCACTAGGCCTAGTGACGGTGTTGTTAATTTATGTCTTTAGTGGTTTAGTGGTCTCTTAATCAAATGTAATAACCTATGGTTTTCAATTCTTAATTCAGCCTTACTAACACTACAGTAGTTACAGTAGCTGACCAATGTTAGAACTTACAAGTAGATCTAGATGTACTCTTCTTAGGCTTTGGGTTAGGCTAGGCCTGCAATTTATACAGTGTATGCTATGCTAGAAATACCATTACAGGTCAGTACACACTGACATAATACAGTGGCAGAACAGAGCTATCATGGCAACTCGAGAACACGTAACACGGCCGTACGTTGACTACCTCTACCAACAACAAACGAAACAATCAAAATTAACTCACTTTGTGTCAAATTCCTGTCGTGACATTCACTGAAAGATTAAAAATGTGGATATATTTCTTTGTGCCTCGAGGCTTGGCGACGATCTTGATAAACACGAGGCAAATTCTTTGAAAACTACGACTTCCGAAGCTTGTTTATGTCTGTGATCTTTCGAAATGATTATCTTTACTAGGTAAGATCAACAGTCTGCTAAATGCTCATACACTTGACCAATTATTGACACCTTTATTTGCTAAAATGCTAGCTCGGACAGCGCGAAGCTTGCTTGCGTTGGGTTTCTATTAGTTACACGGTTGTAATGGTCAAGGGAAGGAAGACGAAAGCAGGGTTGTAACCACGTGAGGTGATGGGCCATGAAGGAGCATACCACCCCCCCCCCTTCTCCTATTAAAAAAATTACTTGTATTTTATAACACAAGCACATAGGGTTGTATGCACTGGCAACACAAAGTAGTAAAAACCATGAAACCATGAAAATGGAAAGTTTTTATCCCATTCCCCTTACTCAAAATAAAAACTTCTGAAAGGGGAGGGTACACCCTCCCCCTCCTTTCACAACTCCGCAGGTTGGACGTCAGTCAACGTTGATGTGCCCCTCCCCATAAACTTCTAAAAATGATCGGACAATCTGCCACCCCCAATCCCCAGAAAGGATAATTTGTTACAAAAGAGATTTTCCCCTTTCCAACACACAGGACTGATTTATAAGGGGTTTATATAGACACAGCCACATTAGTACAAATGAGATTTAAATTGACACAGCCACATTAGTACAAATAAGATTTAAATTGACATCAGACATGAAACAGTACAAAAATGATTAACTCAAAATTCATTGTTGGAATTTGATTTATTCTGTTGACAGTTGTCTCTGTCATTAACAATTACCCTAAGAACAGTAAACAAATCCTCCACTGGTTTCTATACAACCAATGGGAAACAGCTTTCACCATCACGATTCCGAGTGTTTCTTTATTAAAAAAACAAATGATGGGAAACAGAGTTACTCTTACATGCTCTAGAAAGAAGTACATCCCATAGCTTATGTTTTCTTAGTAAAGAATAACACATTTAATGGTCTCTTTTGCAATGACATGTTAACTTTCTGAATAAATTACACATTTTGGAACTTTGTTCTCTTTCATTCATGTTCTAGAATGTACCTTTTTCACAAACTCAATAACTTCTAATGGACGTTAGTTTCTATTTTACCTTAATGTTTGGTTGCCTTAAGCTAGCCTCTTCACATTTCACAATGTTGTGTCAAATACACTATGAGTATCTTTCATGAACGGATAACCAAGCAATACACTTCAAATATCATTATCATTGTTATTATTATTTATCCCAAACCCTTAGTTCACCAGTCATAATCTCAAAATCTAACGGCCTTTGGTATTTTTACACAATATGTTATATTTTCACACCAAACATTATGAGTTTGCTTATTTTTTGTAAGAAGGATTAAAATCTGTGGGAGAAGATACTGCATCACAACCAAGTGATTATATGGTAATCGCAGAAACTGGGAGAGGTGATTCAAACTGTAATTGTAGGTATCGGTTAGTTAATTCTGTGGGAACAGATCATGAATTATCACCAAGTGATCATATGGTAATTGCCAATACTCACAGAGGTGATTAAAGATGTTATGGTAGGTATCGGTTAGTTAATTCTGTGGGAACAGATCATGAATTATCATATGGTAAGTGATCATATGGTAGTGATCATATGGTAGTGATCATATGGTAATTCTAATTTCCAATACTCACAGAGGTGATTGAAGATGTAATGGTAGGTATCAGTAAGTTAATGATTACCCTGCAGAGATCAATTTAGTGTTCAGAATTTTGTATAGCAGTTTTGAAGGCTCTGAACTTTTCCTCTTATAAAATACTACGTGTTCCTTTGTAAAGATAACCTGCTATACACCTTTGCACTTTAACCATTTTGCATAGCATTTCTTGATGCAATACCGGATAAATTTATTCCCTGCCATGAGATGCAGAATGAGGCTTGACTACTTTTGGTGAGTGGTAACTGATAAGCAATCATATGAGAAATATCAAAATTGGAAAATGTCTCTTTACTACAAATATTTCAACAAAGCAAATCCATTGATGATACTTGAAGATTACAATGTTTTACATTTTATTTACTTTTACAAGGAAAACCACATCTTTTGATCAATTATTATTATAACCAGGTTTCAGACTGTGATAGGATCAAGGTGTTGTCATATCATTCAGCCCTTCACATTCCTTTTTTTTACCAGCTCGGTAGAAAAGGAGAAAAAGGTTCACTGTTTCACAATATGTCAAATTTCTTTTCATTTCTTTTTTAACCTAAAGGGTCACAATACGTTCAACTTTCGTAAACATGAATGCTTCGTGTTTGCAAGTTTCGAGTATAAAGGTCACCAAAGCTCAACTTTGCCTTTCTCATTTCCCCTGAACCTAACGGCTGTCCTGGTGTGAACATTTTATGGACCAATCGTTATGTTACACTGGAAACGTTCCGTCCAATTTTCTCTCGTTTGGAAAGATTCTTGGTTTACGCAGAGTGACCGATGACTATGTACAGGGGAGGCCTACTACATGTTATCTAAGACACTTCCATAACTTCTACTGTAGTATCTATAACGTCTAGTGATAGTGGTGTCACCATCTTGGTCAAGACTGCTGTCGTTCCCCTCTTGTAACTGTAGTCTCCTTGCCTGAGAGAAATGAAAAAGGATAACAAAATTAAGTCATTTATCAAGTTTACCTTGTTGATCTATGTGGATGGTGATTAGAAAATAAAGTCCAGGGATGGGGTTTAGGAGTTTGTACATTCTACTCATCTTTGTAGAGTCATCTCTCTTCCAAGATCAAAAGATCGATAAAAACATCTTGTAAAGAATGCAACATACTATCCAGCCCAGTATCATGAATGGTCACCGACCTTAGGCACGAAAGAACTGTAATCTTACTACCTAGGCTTCAGAGCCCAAAGTTGAAAATGGGGATTGCCAACTCATTTCACCTTCTGAAGCAAATCTTACTTTTTTTTTTGTGCCTTTTTTTAACTGATTACATTCTTGATTATTTCATTCACTCATCTTTTATCTTTTGAAAATAATTACAACTGTACTCACCTCACTCCTTTAACATTAGCCTCATCATATGGCCTGAGATAATCCACTTTGCCCTTCTTAATGACGCAGAGGTCAATGTTGGTTCCCGATCCTAAGTCGTTGAATATACCAGCAGCTATGGCATCACGTACCAGTTTCTTGGCGTCTTCCTCCTACCGACGGTGAAGAAGGAATGTTTTAAACCCATCACACAACAAATTTTCTCATCGCAATCACAATATCTGTTAGTAACTGCAATCTGTTAGTTACTACAAAATTGCTGCAATCGCATCAGGGAAATGACATGACTTTTGTCATCGAATTAGGCCAACGTACCACATTAAATTATTAAAGATCTGACTTATTAGATATTGAAGGATTGATATCTCCACCAGCAACAACCAAACATGATAATATTTTCATGGGCATTATTATGTACTGTTGTTGATTTTCTCTCTTTTTTCCTTTATAGCCTTCTTTTTCCTTTTTTTTCTAGCATTCTGACGACAACATACTGCATTGCATAAAGGTTTTTGTACTATGATGTACGCATGAAATTGCTACCCATGCACACCTTCAGAAAACCGTGACAGACTGCCATAAACTCTTTAATTTGAGGTTGCTCAGTATCCTGTGTTGGGTGTATTGGTACAGTAGGTAAAATATTGAAAGTTTGAACAGCACAGACTGGAAAGCTTGTACTTTTTTTGCATTTTCCAACATCACATCTTACCTCCATATCCTGTTTATAGCGATCTTCAAAGACGGACATGGCAGCCAGGGAACCCGATCCCATCGTGCAGTACGGTAGTTTGTTGGTGGAACCGTGCGGGTAAATGCTGTACAGGTGTGGACCGTTGATATCTACACCGCCGAGGACCAAAGCTGCACCGACGTAACCTTGGTATCTGAAGGTAGTGTGAATCAAAATCAGTAGAGATTGTGAAGTTAGAGAGCATAAAATAATTACATAAGAAAACTCTTTTGTGCAATAAACATAGAATGAAATATTTTACGAATAAACAACAAGTACAGTTTCTATTGCTACATTGATTTGAAGGTTTGGCAGTGTCTCAGGCGGGGGACAAAACAACCCGGCCAAAGTATGTTAATATTGCATGATAGAAATGGTGTGCAAAAGTTCTGCATTATGCTATGCAATCCAAGTTAGCTTGTCTAAAGAAACACATACATTCTGCTCAACAGAGGTTATAGTACATCTGTGATACATGTATAAACTGCTGATTCTTGTCAAGTGTCAAAACTTCCTTCATGAAGTTCTAATTGCAACTTACAGTGATATTTAATTTGGGGGTCAGGAAGGATGTGGGGCAGTTGAAGGAAAGGGGGAGGGGATGGGGGGAGGGATATGGAATCTCTTAGAACCACTGCTTCCTACCTAAACAGCATTTGTTTCAGCATTCTGTTGGCAGTGACGACTCTAACTTCCTTCCCGGTCGACAGACGGTGTAATTCCAGATTGGAAGAGATCATCTGTGTCGTCATCTCTGTGTCCGCAGCTGTGCCCGCACCACAGCAGCTGATGAAAGGAAGAAATGATTCATCGAATCGATTAGGAATGAAATCAACAAATCGATATCTGAATCGTAGAATATTGACAAAAGATGTAACACATAACTACACAACAGAAGGGTGGAAAGGGGAATCACTTTGATGACTTTACACCAGTAACAATGGAGGAACAAGGCAATACAGAAATGTCAGAACTATCAATGTTTTTTTAACTTTGAATCAGATCCTCAAACAGTAACTTTATCCTGCGTAAAAACTTGGAAATAATCATTTTGCATTTTTGTGGTAAAATTCAATGTCATGTTATCCCAGTGACCTAATATTCCTATAATGAATAGTCTATATGACTAGATAGCTGATACCAAAAAAAAAATTCAGTGACCATTAAGAACATGTGTAGCCATAAGTTAAAATATTCAACAACCTAAAGATAATAGGTTTTGTTTTCCATTTTTTTTGGCAAATATTTACAACTTTACACTTTAAAACATTCACAAATGTCTCTTTATAAATTCAATTGTGACAATTTTTGGCAGTACCAATGGAAAGCCTTCAAGGAAAGATTTCTCCTAGCCAGAAATACAAGAAAATGAAAGTAGTTCAATCTGATAAATGATGGTAGCGTACCCAAGTGTACTTACTGAAAGTCACACGCATACCTGAACACATCAGTTTACTCCAAACTCAATTAAGAGCTCCTTCAACTAATTTGAAAATCTTGCCCTGGCAATGGAGGTGATCTCAAAAGGTTTGGCAAATTCAATGCAGAGTAAAGACAGTAATAGCTATGCCATGAGGTAAATAGCTTCTATACCAGGTGGAGATTTTTGTTAGTCTGTCCATGGGTCCAGATGTCTACTGAATAATATTGAATGGATTGTTTCTTTTGACTCACTAGATATTTGGAGCAATAAAATGAATCTTGGAACAATTCTTGTCAGCAACAATCGTGTCTTCTGTGGCTCTTGTGTCAGCACCAAGGATAATGCCATCCTGGAAAGGAAAGACACAGACATCAGGAAAAGGTACAGTACCTGCTAGTCATGTATAGCAATTATTTATCCTAATTTATGGTTCCCTTGTTGATTGTAGCTCTTTGCATTTGTTCAACATGATTAATACCAAACCTGTCATTTCTTTTTCATAGTTCAACTGCAACTGGTCACAATAAGACTCTCATTAGGCTTATAATACAGTAGGTACAGAAATCACGCCAATTCTTTCACAGACCATCATAAACCGACTTATGTGTTTAGGCACATGCTCTAGTGGCAGTAGAAATTTAAGTGCCTTTTTTTTCTACTGGCAAACTGCAAAATCTGATGACAGTTTAGCCAGAAAAATAGCTTGAATTTTGAGGCTTGCTCATGTCCTTTTCATAATTTTTTCCCCTTACCCATGATCAAGCTGTTGGGTCGAATAACTCACTGGCTTATATATTACTCATTGGTGTCTCTGTGGTACTGCATTCACCATTTCTGCTGAGTACTCTGAAGTTATTATTTTCCATGAAAAACCTCAACATTAAGAACTTGTATATGTAGAAGTCAAGAGAACACCACCACTTACACAAAAATCATGCATGATGTACTAACAAACCACAAACATCTAAATAATGTCAGTTTTATGCTCAATCAGACATTCCAAGTTGAACATTAGTTACTGATTGGATTTACCTTGAAAACTATTCCAGCAATAGTTGTCCCTGTTTTTCTTGCTGTGGGTCCCTTTAGTCCATTCCTTTCTAACAAAGCATTTCTGTAATGAGAAAAAATTTGACAACTGTGAAATCATGCATGAATTTGATGATTGGTCCTTAGTTCATTCAGGGACTACGTTCACCCCCTCCCCCCCCCCCCCTCCTGAGTGATCCTGCAGGAAGTATCCATCAGCAATACCCATATTTCATCCTTAAGTGTGCTGGAAAGTTAACCAGAAAACTTCTAGTGACAAAGAGAACAGACCCTCTAGGGAAAAAAATAGTTGACCGTGAACTTTCAGTCAGAGAATAAATGATGGTAGCTTGTTGAATATCATTTCCACATGTACCGTATAACATTAATACTGTGTTATTAAGCAAAGACTGAATCTAGGTGTCCTATGCTAAGCCTAACCCTCTGGTTTATTAGGCCTAGTGGGAGGCTACATGTAAACAAAAATGCATATGCCTATCCATTACTAACACTAGCCTAGGCCTAGGGAACATGGGAAGAACTCCAACGTTACAATGAGGCTAGGCACTACTCATCGTGTTTGTGTTATTTGCTTCCTGTTGCTTCAAAGATGGGTTTATTGGGTATGCTAGATGTCGAAACTGTTAAGTTATGTATTGAAACAGGCGAGAACTGAAAGCTTAGGCTACAGATATCAGCGCCTTTTGTGTGCTAGTAAACAAAGTCTCTGACCATCTCCAAGTACCTGCATCAAGAACGACAATTAACTTACCTCCTGACGTTTTCAAAGACGAACCCACCCGAAGAAGGTGGGGCTACAAGAGGTGCAGACGACATAGCGAATTTTCTGTCTTCGAAAATACTTCTCTTGTAAACTATTGCAAACTCTCTTTGATTTTCTCGTGCAGTAGATACTAAGTTAGTATTTGCTGCATCACTTGTGTAATTGTTGTGTGGAACGCACAATAGGTCAAAATTGCATCTTGAAACGAAAGATTCCACTATTGTCATAAACCATATTCCCTCTTTACATATTTCCACACACCATATTTCCACATACAGCTTCATCAGGCGCGTAGCCAAGGGGGGGGGCGAAGGGGGCAGCCGACCCCCCCCCTTGAGCATATTTTTTTTTAATGTTTTTATGATATCGTTAGTATTTTCAAACGTTGTGGCTATTCGCACGAACGTAATCGTGCGAATAACATTGACTATTAGCACGCATGTAACTTGACCAATGGGCGCTCGTGGTTGATGTAACCAATGAACTGTCCTGATATGTGCTGGCCGGGAGGGATGAACAGGACATCGATGGACAATAACACAGCAGTGCATGACAATGGAACAGGAATTTGATAACTATGGGGATTTTCAGGGTTATGTTCAAAGGATATGGATACTTTTTCTATTTTTGTAATAAAGGATTCCAAAACCGTCGAAGCAGCAAACAAGCTACTAGATGAATTAAGTTCATCATATTCCTTATGCATTTTAAGAAAGTTTTGCAACAAATCTTTTCTGAAATATTCCAACAAAATCTTTAATTATTTCTCTGAATTTTCCCAGAATTGATCACATCTTTGATTTCTCTCATATTTTACAGATTTGGCTATTGATTTTGAAAAAGATAACCTTTTTTTTGAGAATCAGCAAATTTTCATCGACCAAAATCTTCAGGGGGGCAAGTGGGGGGGGGGGACAAATCGACCGTGCACACCCAACACTGTGGTTGGGGCCATGGTTTACCTTCCCCGCCTACTAAGTGCTTTTCTAATCACTACATTCTAACATGCCTACTTATACCCACATACACGTTCGTGCGAATAGCAATCCTTATTGGCACGCTTTCGTGTGTAAAGTCACTGTCTATAAGCACGAGCATGTTCGTGCGAATATCGATGTTTATTGGTACGTCAACGTAACAATAACGGTTGTTATTGGCACGTGCACGTGCCAATAGACACGACCATTTTCAAATGAGAAAATGCTAAGATGCAACTTACAAGGCCTGGGAAGTGCCATTTCCAGCGATCTGGGAGGCATTCTAAGCCCAAATTTTCTTGTACGCTTCGCACCAATCATGGTGGCGCTACGCTTAGATAGTTTTCAATGCCGAATGTACAGTTTCGCCCCTCCCTTGGCAAATTCCTGGCTACGCGCCTGAGCTTCATTCAATTAACTGGAAACCATGTCTTTTTTAGGCTTTGAAGTTTCCTTTAGTTCTTCTTTTCGCTAGAAAATTCGTTAACGTTGCAGATAGCCTGCAGTTGCAACTGAACTAGGAAAACTGTTTCTTTGCATGCCTATATGATAACTGTTTCTACAGTTATTAAAGAACTGTTAGTATGTTCCTTCGAACTTGTGAATCACCAACAGACTCATGTAAGAACATTTACAATAGATCAAAAGCAAATGGGCCGGTTTTTACTGACAATTTGTGTGGGATTCATGTCACTTACAAACTAGGTTTAAGAAGCAGAGTTAATAGATTTATTTGCTCTTTTATCACTCCGTTTGTTTACTCATTCAAAAATTCTGTTCATGGTTGACTAAAAATTACGATGAAAATAAACTCATCAACATTGGCAGCAAATATGCCAGAATTTCAAATAATGGTAACTCATGCTTCAACCTTCGTCAGCAGGCATTAAGTTACTATATATCCTAGAGCAGGAACGTAGCCAGGGCATCAATAGGAACGACCCCCTCCCCTCCCCTCCCCTCGCCCCTCCCCTCGCCCCCCTCCCTCTTGAGTACTTTGAAATAAAATTTAACTAAAAGCAGGAAATATCATTCTATCAAGCCCTCTTTACAGGTTGAAGGAAGCTAAGCGACCCTTCTCAATCTCTCACCTTAAAGTTCGTCTGCTACGTAATACAATAAAGCTCTTTATTTCCTGCAACGTGAGAGGCATTTTGGGCAAACTTTTTCTTTGTTCTTCATGACTCTAATAATGCTCCCTATTTGAAAAGTGCCCCCGTTTGAAGTTCTGCTCTCCCCCATGCCATTTTTTCAAATTTCTGGCTACGTCCCTGTCCTAAAGGTATTTTTCCTCACTGAGGAAGAAGTTGATGATCTGACATGAACACTCCTCGATGTCTGTGAATACTTTGGGAGGCCTAACTACACAGTAATCAATGGACTCAGTGCAGCAAACTTTCTGCAATGTTTGGCATGTTTAAGTTTGGGACCAGTACTGACGACCCTCAAAAAACAAAGCAAAAAGAAGAAAGAAAAGAAGGTCGTTGCTGAAATTAAAAGATGTGTATATAACATTGTGTTCGTTATAAATATAAATAATAAAAAATAAAATAAATAAGAAGATTATAAAAATCTGTTACACTTCCTACAAAATACTTGCTTTATATTAACAATACAAGTGACTGTTTGAGTGTGTGTGTTTCTTTTCTTTAATCCTTTTTTGTGAAAAGAAAAATCCATAAGTATCATTAACAACATTCATGTTTGTACAATTATAAATAGTCATAAAAAGGAGCCTCGTGCTGTAAACCCAATTCTGAATTGACTTAAATAATTATTACTGTCAACATTAAATTGAACACCTTACGTGCACAATTTACAACATAAAGGCATTGAAGACTCGCCCTAAACGGCATGCGGCCATCTGTAAAAGTTAGCTTTCCGTTGCTTGCAAGTGACGTTTTGTTCGTTTCGCTACAAAATGCAGACAGTACAGTAATGAAGCGTGATACCTTGTTATCTTTGGCTGGACCTGAGATGTCCATCGCTGTATTGTTTGTACACTGTGCTGTGGGTATTGACCGCAGCTGTATGTACTGACTGTACACTAGTGTCTAATTGCCGATGGTAGCAAGCTGTGTGAGTGAATTGTCTGGGATCGATGGTGGTGTCTAACACTTCTGTTACACCTCATTCGAAACTAGGTCAGATTACCGGCATTACACGTTTCTTTTTGCGCGAGTCTTCACACCCTTTAAGCCAACAAAAATGAAGAAAAGAGGGACTGCAATCAGTGACATGCACAAATGGGGTGGGGTGCTGAGGGGGGGGGGGGCTCCCCATCTCCATCGTCAGTCTGGAAAGCCATTGTCAACTTCGAAGGGAATTGCCACTTGAACAATATCTAGATCACATATGTGCAATGTCTGGGCCGCGTGCCAAATGTGGCCTATTCGTGCAGCCCAACGAGGGTAGACACGAAATATGTATAGCAAAATAAGTTTTCATGTAACTCCTACTTATGATATTTTTTCCCTTGTTGACAACGTGCAACACTTTTTTATCTTTCAGTTTTCCTAAATGATGCAACATGGTCATTTTTGTCACAGAAGAATATAAGTCATTAGTTGTTGCGGCACATTGAATAAATGCAAACTTCTACTGCTGCCCTCTATTTCATTTTCGTATCTACACCTGGTTTGAGTAACGACAGTATGTGGACAACTGACAACTTTATCAATGAAAACTGCAATATGAAATGTTTCCGCGAAAGGAAAGAGGACGGTATTGAAACTGATCATACATAGACTCTGGATGTGTGGCCTCATAATCTCGCATAAGAGTTTTCACAGAGGTTGTACTCGTAATGGCTAAGGTTGGCCTGCAGTTGTATAAGAACTTTATTGCAGAATACCTACAAAAAATGTGTGATTCTTATACGTTTTCTGCCGTGCAAGCAGTTATTTATGTCCAATTTTGTTACGTGACCCTATCAACATTATAGTACTAACCAAAGCCTTAGATACATCGACCGTACTTTTGTATAGTGGGTTAACATTTTCTTTACCAAACACAACTTGTTTTAACATTTAAAGAGATGGTTAGTACATAATGTTATCAACATTTACCAATTAATATTACCATGTACATTTTTAGTATTTTTCCATAACTTTATTATACAGGTTGAATGTTTTTTTTTTTTATACACACAACCAGTGCATGCAGACCCTTCGCTTTTAGTGATAGCAACCTTTTTTAGAAATGACTTTCTGCCGTCGCCTGGCCAAAGGATTTGTACCAGCGAAATCTTCGGCTTTGAGTACGGCGTTTCTGTATGTTGCCGTGTTGGACGAATCTAACGGTAAAAGTATTACCTACTTCGCGATGCGCGTTAATGTCATTGCCGACTTTTCAATCGGCGATCCCTCTCACAATTTTGTAAGGTTGGGTAAAAGTGACTCCATAGTTTCCCCTTCCGGGGAAACCAAAAAGTAAAGTATACTAACACGTTTGACGTGGTACAATGCAGTATAAGCAGTTTTGGATTAGCGCCATCTTCTGGTAGACCCAACTTGGTGGCGCTTTATATATGAATTTATAATCGATCATTCAAAATTCCAGCTCACGTAAACAAAGTCACCGTTAGGTACACACGTCAACAACTATGATGCTTCGCACTATTTCCACTTGAAAGGAACTTAAAATGGATTCAGTTATTGGTGAAGATGTATCTTTACCAATTAACTTCGAGGAGAGGTAAGGATGTATCTCAAATATAAAGCATATTGTGTTTTTGTAGTCGAAAATAATTTCAATGATGAGTCAATCACCTGCTAACGTTACAAATGTTTCGCTGAATTGGTATATATTGTACAGAAACAGTGACATGTTCTATCTTTTCATGTAGCCAAGGCCTACTGTACTTGACTATTGTACTGTACTATTAGCATCACTCCCTTTGAATTAAAATATTTCAGCAATTTTCCTCAATTTTCATCAATCAAATATATGTAATATGTTACCTTCACATATGTATGCATCTTTGATATTTATCGGAAATGTGTTGAATCTGGGCAATTTACAACTTCACATACATACATGTATAGTCAGTATTGCGAAGTTCGGACACCCCTAAAGAATACACGATTTCAACATGACAACCTACAACAAGAGCAAATTTCACAAAAAACTACGAAGCTACAGTTATTTTCTCTCCAAAATGACCCGTGTGCAAGTATGTACTTACATATTTGTCAATAAAAGGAAGAACTTTTGGGGTAATTTAAGGATTAGGTGTGCGAACTTTGTAGTGTCCATGCTACTGAAGTAGGCCTACAGTACCTTTATCAATTAATACTTCAACATGAGAATTTATCAGAACTTCACATTGACAGCTTCCAAGGAGTTACAAGTGTTATCACAATTTGTATATATGAATTATTTGACAATTACAACATGAAAGTTCACATGAGAAGATATTTCTTAATTCTATATATTCAATATTATAAACCAATACTATTTATAGTGTAGCTAAGCAAGTACAAGTAAAACAATGTGTACACATGAAGTTATAAGATACAGATCACCGGGATCGGTACTGTTAGTAGGATTCTAATATTTTTGTCCCAGGGACAAAGCATCTGCAAACTGGTCAAAAATAGATTAAAACCTTCTCCTACACGAACATACATATATTTATTTATCACGACCATTGCGGACAGAGTGGCCAACTGGCTTGGTTGCAAAGAAAGCATCAGGAGTAGTATAATGAAGGCTGAAAAGAAGGATATCAAATTTGAAATTAGGCAATATTATAGCTAATACATAGCAACAAAATGACTATCAAATTGTGATCATGAAAGTGGTAGTTATCACAGTTCATATCTGTATCTTGTTCAATGTACACATGATTTAAACCTTGCAGTAGGATTCCCCTAGATAGCATCTCTGTTAATGAGACATACTGTACATTATTTTTTATGCTGTGATGAAAGTCAGAATCCATTTAAAAAAATAATAATAATAAGTCTTCAGTAAGGACACACCAGATATCTATCTGGTTGGATAACAAAATCTTGGATAAGAAAATTCAAAGTAAAAAAAACAAAAAAAAAACAATCTTGTCAGGTTTTTCTCAAAATCTGTTGAGAATTACTTGTCATTTGTCAAGGAGATATAATTACTACTTACATAGCTTTAAAGTTAAAATACAGTAATATATTTCAAATTATTAATTGAAAAACTGTCAAAGTTAAGAACTTTAGATACAGTTTAACATTTATGGTTTATTCAACATTCTGAAAGTTTTGAGCAGGCCTGTAAAAAGAGGGCAAAACGGGAATCTCATTGCCGGGAAATCTTGAAAACTCGCGGGAAATATCGCACGCAGCAACAACAAAAAAAAGGGTTAGAGAAAGAGCCAAACGAGGAAATAAAATTTAAAAAAATTATAAATAAAAAATCAGAAACACTAACTTTAGTGTCTGGGTGTCTTTATTTCTCACTTGAAATAACCCAAATAGCATCATAATTATTTAATACACTTAATGGCATCGCCGCCGCAAGCCCGCTGAATCTCTCAAGCCAATGTTGGTAAAACCTTGTTCAATTTCCCGTGAACACACTGCCGATTTCCCGTCGGTGTTCGCGCAGTACCTGGGAATTTTCCCAGGTACTGTACATTGCCAAACAACTGTGAGCGCTTCCCCTGTCTAACACCTGTTGGTTAACCTTTTTTTTTTCTTTGGCACGTTTCCAAGGAACGTTTTATGTAGTACACGAGGCACAGCCCATACGTACATACACGCATATCACGATATCAAGGCCCCTATAGCCATTGCCATCTCTATTATGAAAGTGAACCTTGTAATAACTTATGTTTTAGGCCACTTGGCATGATTAACTAAATGCTAAATATTGTTTCCATGTTCTTGTAGAAAACAACTTCGCAAAATACAGTTGTGTTTTTGTAGTTACGTGAGATCCGTAACCGACAAGGTGGTTAGGCTAATTGATATGCACTTAACTATGGTAGGATATTATTTTCTCCGTATTTTTGGAAATTCTAGAAAATACTTTCTTTTTCCCCCGCTTAACACCAGATGTGGTCTTACGGTTTATTCTAGAATGGGTGTACTAGAGCCTTGTTTACGTGACATTAGTTGCATTTAAGACGATATGCCAGTTTCGCGTGAATTTTTCGAAAGTGTTTTGCTCGATCTTTCGTAAAATTTGAAAGGTGTACCAACTTACTTTTCGTACACAATTGGTAATTTCTCTACTGATTTTCAGAGGTTTTATCTCCATACAGTCAAGTATATACGTTGTGTATTGAGTATAAACTAATCGAGAATGCAACTTATGCAAGAAAACAATGCGGGGATTTCCAGCAGACAATTTTTTTCTTTGCGGGATTACTGAGTCAGTTGAAGGGAATCCCGCACCTTAGAGGGAACACTGACCTGAAGTCAAATTCATACGACAGAAAACGTTTACTTTCTAACATACAATATAATTTTTTTTAAATGTGGAATGGCAATATTGTTGTTAAAAACATTTCCCGCCAGGCTAATTTTTTACAGCAACCTTCCCGCGCTGTGCCGTGGGTGTCAGTGTGACATTGACATTGCCCTTGTGAGTGGTTTGGGGACACATCATTACTCGTTATTGTGACAAAGATTGCGCGCACGCAGAACTTTTCGTAGGTAGTGTGATGCACTGATTGTCAACATGTGATTGTCATTTTAAAAAGTTTCGATATTATTTGTACGTGAATGAGAGTGAAGTGAGGAGTGGTGTTTTTTCTCGTGCGCTTTGATAAATTGATAGGGGTAGTCGGGTAGGCCCACACGTCAACAAAATACAAAATGGCTTCGTTTATTTAGTCTTTATCAGAAATATTTGAAGAAGTGTAAAGTCTGCTCAGTTTGATCGATCCAACACAATATAATAATAAAGGCTTACTGGGCGTCCTCTTTGAAGGATTTTTATTTCATTTGTTCTATTTTTATTGTGAACCATATCCAATTTATCTCTCTGCTCCAAGCCATGCGGCACACTGTACATACAGTAAAAACTGATGGGATCCATCGCGCACTCCATTGCTAAAATACACGTGCTCGCTCCAGCTCCACTGATGTGTAGAGATCAGTGGCTCACTTGCATCTCATGTTTGTTTACATTACATATTAATAATTGATGTGGTACAATGTGACAGCCGGGTTATAGATGTATAATAAATTATTATCAGACTGGAGTGATTGCTTGAGATGAGACTACTTTGAGTTTTGTCAAGGTAAGAACTCAAGAAACTGACACACTAAACCAGTTTGTTTTAAAACTTATATTTATTACCTTTTTAAGTTCAAATTAGCACTGGTCTCAACGATTGCAAGTTGTTTTAAATCGCCAAAAAGGTGCACCAAATGGCGCCAATTGCATCCTCATTTTTCAAAAATCTGTACCTTGTGCGGGGGGCACATTCCCCCTCACACATCCCCCTGCGACGCTAAAGCGGCTCAATGGCTGCACTGCAGCCATATGGTTCGAGGGAAATTATACCTTCCTTGCAGGGAAAAAAACATTTTTTACAGCCCTGGTTTTGAGATGCTGTCAGAATAAATCAACTTAACCAAATTATACATGTGTGCCAGTTTAAAATGGAAACAACATCTGGTAGTTTTTATTAGTTGAACAAAACGTGCTCAGTTGAATACTGACATTCAATCACAGGCATTCCTTTCAAACCTCAATCATTATGCCATTACATTTTTACTAGTAGTGTAGGAATTCAACTGTGAAGAAGGATTCAACATGTGTTCATGAAAGTCTGAGCTCATTCTAATAATCTCAATATTCAATGTATTTCATTTTTCAAGTCTCACTGTTTATTGTATGTACAGCATTACTGTACTTCCTGACAAGTCTTCCTTCTGTCAATTAATATAATTTTTTTTTAAAACATTGAATAAATATAAAGTTTGTAATCATAGAGTACAGTATCTTCTTCTTACAGCATATACAGTACAGTATAATCTTGTTTACTACAGAATGAATGTACATAGATCTGGTTTTTTCTTTTTCTTTTTGCACTATTTTTTATTGTATTTTCTTTCTATTTAGCTGCCAGACCTCTCGTACAATTCCCCTTAATTTTGTCACTAGGTATTACATATGATACTTGTTTTGCAGTGTAAATTGTAAAATCACAATCAGATACAAGTTTAGTTTTACCTTTTGTATATATAGGGAATGAAGCACCCATCTCTGTAGATGGAATATATTTTTAATAAGTCTAATGTAAATGTACATATTTATAAAGAGTTAAATTCATTAGTATCGGGTACCAAGTTCAGCACTGACCGAGGAGTGACTGACACACTTAGCTGAACGTTTATACAGAAACAGACTGCTGATTTGATGTACAATATTAAGTTTTGCCTGCCAATTGTTTACCAGAAATGTATGCATTCATTTGAAAAAGAAAATTGGTACATGATGATAGAGGGATTTTACTCTTTAAACGTATTTCTTTGCATTTCAACTGACTTTTAAGAAAAGGCTGTATCTTGGCGAACTTTTCCTTAAAGGATGCTGTTATTTTGCCATCTTGTTTTGAAACTTAAGCTCTATGCATAGAAACTTAGAAAGTTGTGTTCTAACAAACATGCCGCCCCATTCCCCCCCCCCCTCATGAAAAAAAATCACAGGTTTACAATACTACATAACATCTGTTTTAAGCAATTATTACAATCATATGGAGATTCTGTGGCATTTCTAATCTAATAAGTTGACAAAATATGTAATTATACTGGAATCACCCTACATGCAGACATACAGTATGTTTGCTAACTGTATAAATTGTAAAATGACAAGCCATGCTTTTTGAATAGCGCCATCTACTAAAAACCTACAATTTTTATTATTGCTTTGCTCGCTTTCTGAAAAAATTATGGTTAGGCCTATATGTGGATGACAAGTAGTTAGGGTTTACTTAAACACACTAAATTTCTCTAGTTCTAGGACCTTTTTTAGGAAAATATCTGTGCAGCCACAGACATTGACAACCTGGACATTACTTCATTTGAAAGACTGTTCATTCACACAGACCTGTTTAGACATTACATGAGTGACAGATTCATTCAATTGTTTGGTGTTTGCAGATATGCACTGCTATATATTTTTTATCTTTTGATTATTAGCTAAGGAGGCTTAGCTTAAGAGGAGGCATTCCACAGAAAATCCTGTGAAGCAAGGGCCACTAGTGATTAAAAATGTGTCTTGGTCATTTGGTCCTGGACATTTTAATTTCACCTCTATCTTCACTTCTAAGATCTCAGATGCTGTAATGTTCTGACTTTCTTTTTGTTATTTAGCCAAGTCTGTATATGAATTACATGATACTGGGTAACTTGAAATGTACACAGTCAGTTTGCAGTCTAGCTAAGTAGTCAGCCTCTCACATGACTGTATTTGTGACATTGTTAAACACAACAAAATGTTAATTCTGGTTTTGTGTAGTAGGCCATTAATTTGGTACCCATATACAATATATAACAATGAATGAAAGATAAGTAGCTACAGGTAGTAGCAAAGTGTTATTTGCCTCTTTCATACAGTAGAATGCCTTTAAATCAGGTTCATTGGGTTAATCCACATGTGGTCAAATTCCATTAATTTTAATTAATACAATTAATACAGTCCTTGACCTTGCACAGAACTGTTCAAATTTTATTTCAAAGAATCAAGATATTGACCGTTTGATTTCAAATGGTTATTTACTCTACTAGACATTAGGCTTGCGGGTGATTAAGGTAAGAGTACATTTAAACAAAAATACAGTGGGTTTTACAGTTGTCAGAGCTGAATATGATTCAAAGGATTGTCTCTGAGTGGATGGGATATTCCATTGGCCGACAATGTGCCGCTTACTTTAATAAGGAAGAGATAAATATTCCACAGTTAGTCACAAAAATCTTGTTCCCAATGTTGCTCTAGATCTAGGCTTGTTTGAATGTAAAAATCTCCAAACTTACTGGTTTGGATATTTACGAGTGACGATCTTACCTGTCTCCCCACAACCTCGGCACTCTTGTTCTAACGTGCTTAGAATGAGCTGATATCCTTGTAACACTGTGCGCCCTCTATGGCCAGCCCGTCCGGCCAATGCCCTTTCTTCTCACTCTACCATCCAAAGTGCCAGCATTGTACCTATTTCGTCTTAATTATTTGTACGGAATTCTTAATGTAGCTCGAGATCTAGGGTTGTTTGAATGTAAAACTATTTTTTTGTTCACATATATAGTAAGACGGGGTAAAAAAAAAACGTTTCCTTAAAGTTTAACATAAAACTCGTTAGGTAGATGCTTAGGTAGATATTTTAGCATTGTCAGTTGACAAGTGGGAATACCTTCCTAAATAGCCATAATAAAAATTTCAATCACAATGAGTAAAGGAGAAATTCCAGAAAAGGGGTGGTTTTTTTTTACCCCGGCTGTTAGTCATTTTTGGGGTAAAAAAAAACCCTGCTGGGGTAAAAAATGTCCACACTGTTAAAACAACATACTACCAAAGAAAATGTGCAAAACCACCAGAAATATTTTCAGCACACTTTAGAAAAGCTTTATTTGGGCATTTTCAATCAAGTTCTGCATGAATTAACCTATTGCCAAACGATAAACTCCGGGAAACAAACCCCACCTTCCGAGACTAAGCAAGATTCTATCAAGACTGTTTAATACCCCCTAAAACATTATTGACCATGTTTTATGAGTTTTATTCTATATATTAGTATGGGGTTGGGACTTAGGGTAGAGAATAACTTAGGACTCTAAAAATAACAAGATAACCATATACAGCAGACATATATTGTGTTAGGCTATAACACTAGGCTAACATAGAAATAACTTAGGTTAAGATCAGGCAACAGTTAGTTATAAAAAGGTAAATTATTATATTGGTAGAAATTAGAGGAGCATAGATGTACTCCCTGTGTCAATCATATAGCAATTCTAACATTCTGTGATAAATATAAACCATTTTGGGAGGAAATTAGGACTGGTCTTTTTACCCCAAATGGACACTAAACCCTGGGGTAAAAAAAACCCACGTCATTCGAGAAAACTGGCAGATCGTGCGGGTAATTACATTACTGATTCATGTAGGTATGCCTCTTGTTATCATAACCAAGAAACAAAAACCTCTATATCAGTTCTAATATTTTTGCAGGATAAAGTTAAAGGACAGTGTTCAGAACTTAAATATTTGCTATTTTTAGAGTATGGGAAAAGTCGGCGCTAAAAGTATCGGTACGCCGATGGAAAAGAATAGTAACAATCAATAAAGTATGTCAGAATTGACTTGGGCACCATGGTTTTCACATACACCATACAAAAATGTGTTTCTATTTCTCACGACTTGTAGTTGGGGGGTGGTTTTTTTTTACCCCAACTACCCTGTGGTTTTTTTTTACCCCGTCTTACTATAAAGTCTTTTTTACTGCGCAAAGTTGATCAAAGTGGGCGGCGGTCAGGAGATGTCATCATGGAACGATGTTCTTCAGAAGTGTTTAAGTAAATGAAATAATAACCACAAATTATGTATGATTTGACCTTGGAATGTGATAAATGTGGTATGCATGCTTAAAAGGGGGAAAAAAAGGCCTGTTTTCTTCATTTGTAATTTCATCACTGTGAAATTTGTTTGTAAGAATCTTATTTTTTAATCAGTGAATAAATAAAGTTGTACATGTTGTAAAAAAAAAAACTGTACAAGGAATTTTCCACTTTTTTAAATTGCTCAAATTGCCATCATCATCATGATGACATTACCACTTACTTAAATGTTTCCTACAGTTTTTTTGGGGGGGAAACTATCAAAGTGTGCAGAGAGAGAAGGGAAAAGAAAAGAACCTCTTTTCTGTTTCTTGAAAGTCCCTGAACTTTGAAGTTTAGTCAGGAAAAGTGAGAAAAACTCCTCATTTCCAAACTTCCCATTGATATAGATGATGTATACTTAGTTACTTATGAAAAGTTTCATTTCACCAAAAATGGCAAACAGATCATTTTTTTTGTCCGAATCAGCCAATTTGATACTTTCCTGTGTTTTCAAATTTCCACCGTACGTAGATTCATAGCTTTCCTGCAATTAAAGGGATGGCATTTGACACGGTCTCCTTTACACTGACTATATACACGAGCAAGGTGTTTAAGAAGTTAATACATGTGATAAACTTGATTAAAACTGTTGTGAAAAGTTAAGGCTAGATATGCATACCCTGTTTGAGGCTCATGAATCCATGTTTGAATGTCCCCAGGGCCATAGCCACAACTTATAATAATAATAATAATTTATTTTATAAAGCGTAAAATCCACAAAAGTGCTCTAAAACGCGATGTAACAGTAAAAAAATATATGACACAAAATATGTAGTAAAACTGCAGAATAAAATACAATATAGATGAGTATGAAGAATAAAACCTTTAAACCCTAACTTAACGATGAGGTTGGCATGCATTTTGCAATCTTTAGTAAGGCGTACAATAGGTGGTTTAACAGGAAGTCCTCCTTACTGTTTAAACATATATAGTATACCTTTTATAATGTATTTTGTGGGTCTTTCAAAATAGTCTTAACTCTGCTGCGTCAGTTGAGATTTTTGGGTACAGTATCATATCTATGATCCACAATTCAATTAAGGATTGCATCATTTCACAAATCAAAAGATGCAGAACATATCTAGCAATTTTGTTAAACATTGAATTCCAGCCAATCGGAATTTCCCTTTAAATTCTATTTTTAAACACTTACAACAACACAAAGTACTAAGTCTTGTCTAGATACATTTAGCACAGTAAGTAAAGATTGTATATATTTGTACAGCAAATCTACTGCTTGAAAGTTTAAATACACAAACCAAACCTTGTTTCCATTATCATACAAAGAAAGCACAGTACATTCACACCACAGAGGTACAGTACCTTTATAGCCCATTACCCACTGACTGTTGCAGCCTACTCAAACCCAGTATGTGTATGTTAATAACAAAAGCTTGCTTTGTCAGCTGGCTAAAGCCCTACATTAATTCTTCTAACAAAGAAAGAATGACTTATTGTTTTCTCTTACTTAACCCCAAACTGACTCTTGCAGTATAACAAAAGACTATATACCACCCTTCCCTCTTCAATCAGATCAAATTTTACAGAAGTTAATGCCCAGCATCTGAGCTGTGATATATCCTCTGTAACAATGAAACAATTGTACTAGAGTTAACCAGGCCTACTGTATGTGCAACAAGTGGTTGGTTTTGTGTTTAAGTTTTAAAACTGGTTATTATTACAGCAGATTAATTTCTTGACAGAATTATTCACCTATTTAATATGTGCAATTGCTGTACAAAGTCTGGAGTTTGTGCAGAAAGGAGTCAGATCAAAATGGAGGTACGTGGTGAATGAGGGATCCGGTCGACACTTTACAGCGTGGAAGCTAAGTAATTTCCAACTGTCCAAGGAACAGTCTGAGAAAGTTGTTGCCGGGGATATTATACGTGATATACTCAAAATCTCTACAAAGGTTGGTAGTACTGTAAGACAATTATTACAGAGCTGGTGCACAGTACTATATAGAAGCTCTGTGATCAATTTCGAGGAATAATTTAGTGTTTCAAATTTTGTAGCAGTAAATTTGCGTGAGGCTCTGAATTTGTCTCAGATTATTAAATACTACATGGATGCTGTGTTTAACTAAAAAACTGCTATGCTGTATACATCTTTGCACACTTGTGTAGCAGTTTGCCCATTTTACATAGCATTTGCCATGCAATTCCGGATATATTTTTTTGCCTCTGAACGTGCAATACGTTCTGCAGTACTTAAGCCAGTAGCTGTTTGGTAATACAATACTAGTCAGCGATACATATAACTGTGTGCCAAGCATCTCTTAGATATAATTATCTCAAGTAAGAAGATAATATTAATATTGTCAACCACTTTGTTTATATTTTAGCAATGTACAGACCCTGTGGGTGTTCACTTAAATTGAAAGCAATAACATTAAATTTGGAACTTAATGAATGTTACACAACTTTTCATGAAACTGTGATCAAACATTGAAATGATCTCTTTCTTTCGTTATTCTTTTCCTTTTCCTGATAAAAGATAACATTAATTTATGATTTCCTTTTTTCATAAATTGTCTTAAGTTAGCGTACTCGAAGGTCATGTACGGAGCAGATTCACAGCACGGTACAACGATTGACCTTGTTTTCCCGTGCAATCTCTTCAAAATATCTCCAATTAGTGGAAGTTGTCGGTCTTGGAATCAAACCAAACACCCAGACGATTCACCCCTAGGACTAGAGCTTTATCGAGAACCAATGAGAGAGGCCGAATCACTCATTCATATTATTCTCGTTTCCTTCCTGTCTTTAAGCGTGCCCTAGGACTTTAAATGCTTCCAATATAACTTTCAGTGTACAGTCAACTTGTCTGTAGTGCAACGTGTGCAAGGTTATGGGCTTACAGTGCATTGTAACGTCCTGTTTCTCATGGATAGAGTTAACAGTTGGTGCGGGATTTAATTTACAACAACAAGTCGGCTCGCGATAGCAAATATTGGAGCTTCTAACAGCAAAGTTTTCAAGCAAGGTTTGTCAGTTTTAATATTTAGCAAAGTACTACTTCTTACTTTTTTGATATTCAGTGCCTCAGGTGGAAAAGGCCTGTTTTTCCCCCATTTCTGCCAAACTATGGTGGGCTGTATTCTCTCACTTGTGGATCTATTGATATCAAGTTTACATACATGCTGTAGTGCAGTAACAGTGTACATGATAATAAGGTGACCCCCGGATTCAGCCAGTAACCATGCACACAGTTCAATATGTACATTATATACATATGTGCAACCTCAATGATTTAGTTTAACACTGCATGTTTACGTTACCGTGGAGTTACAAAGTATTATCTGTAGGTCTGCAGAAAGTGGCCATTTTTCAAAGTTTACAAACTTTACAGAAAGCTATGGACTTTGTCAAAACTTTCCCAGTTGTTTATAACTTGTATGAACTAAGTACATGTATGTTGTTAATTGTTGAATCCAAAATATAGGCCTTAAAAGTAACATATGAAATTCATAGATCTTGAAACAGTTTTAGCCTGCTACCTGTATGTGTTTATGTGTTGGTCTACTGTACACATATTACAGTGCAGACCTATTTATTGTAAAACTTTAGCTTTGAATCTCGAAAACCAAATAGTTTAATAATGGGAGTTGATAGCTGAAAATTGTGTGTAGACTCTGCTGTTAAAAGCAGACTTTGCACACTAATCAGGAAAAGAGTGTATATACTGTATGTATACATGTTGGTGTAAAGTATGTTATTTCTTTTGGGGATT
Source organism: Apostichopus japonicus (assembly GCF_037975245.1). Lineage (NCBI taxonomy): Eukaryota > Metazoa > Echinodermata > Holothuroidea > Aspidochirotida > Stichopodidae > Apostichopus > Apostichopus japonicus. Next base: position 14,995,175 of record NC_092582.1, on the reverse strand, counting down.
CACCAGGTGGCACTGCTTAAATATAAACAGTAACTGACTTGAAGGCAAATATTAAAGCTCCTTTTCTGAGGAGCTAAACTAGGCAAGGAGTGATTTAGTGGCTAAATGACATAATCTGACATACTTATAGGTTATGACTCAATGTTTGGTCCCAGAGGATTTTTGATGGGTGCCCGAGATTGTTTCAGAAGGTTTATTTTAATAGTTATATCTTTAAGTTAAATTATGGTAATACTAGACACAGTGGCTCTGTTAGCCAGTCTCAGGATTGCATTATTGCTTCTTCAAGCCAAGGTCGACGAACTTGTGGAAAGGAAGCAGAGCCAACCATCGATAGAGGGAGGGTGGAGGGGATGGGGGATGACCCCTGGGTCCTGGTGGAATGTCAATAATTTTGGCTGTGTTGTAAGTGGCCTTAAAAAAGGGTACAGGCTACTGCTTCAGTACTTATGATCTTGTGGAGCGATTCTGCAGTTTATTAGTTTATGCATCTCATAAAATATTATAATATAATAAAGTAATTAAATGATTCTGTTGAAGAGAATACATGCCCTGATGAATGCTGTGCATTAAAATTGCTAATATTGCAAAACTTTTAAAGTTATTCCTTGTGTACCAAATGTCATTTAAGGGAAACAAAACTATTAAAAACAAAACAAAGTAGGATTCATAACACAGAGAAGATGTTGAAAGAAGATATCGAGAGACTAGTGTCTACGGTGCAATGGAGCATTCTGTAAAAAATAAATGTACCGTTGAATTTCTATAGTTACAGAATATGCATGTTTACAGTAAAGATCCTAGGTGTACTGTACAGTATTACACACAAAATAAAGGTGGTAATATTTTATGTTTCAGGGAACTTGGGCTCATTACCGCTGCCTTTCTCTTTCCCACCAGTGACCCCCATGACACATGACCCCCACCCCTCCCTCTACATGACCCCCACCCCTCCCTGTCTGATGAGATCCTTTTTGAGGTACAGTGAAGGAATATCTCTCGGCCATTTCATTTTAAAGGAAAGCAGTGTTGCCTTGAACTATGCTTGAAAGGCAAATAATGGTTGATAGTGATAAAACTTTACCAGATCATTTAATTTAGAAGCTCCCTTTCTAGCGCTCTACTAAAGCACTATAAAATGGTCTGTGCATGATTTGGGAAATTGGAAACCTTTATACATTACTTAAGGATAGTACAATTTTTGTGTTGGTCAAAATGGCAAGGCATTGGACTTGCAATCTAAGGATTGGAAATTTGAGTCCTGGCCAGATCATTACGTTGTGTCCTTGGGCAAGGGACTTTACCTCAATTGCCTCTCATCACCCAGGTGTATGAGGTCCTGCCAGGTATAACTTGTAAGAATAGTTGTGTGCGCAGGTTTGTGGCTGTACCCTATGGAATGTCCCCCAGGGGACATGTTAATGTTGTGTCCCTGCAGTAAGTGATTGTTTGAATTGTGCACACTTAGATATGGGTGTGACAAGTTACCAATGACCTGGGGTTAAATGTTGTAAAATGTAGTGTGAGAAGGCCTTGCCTTGATACAAGACTGTTACCTTGAAAATTTAACATTTTCACCTTATTATAGCGCATAAATGTTAAAATTTAGCCCAGGCAATAAATATTCAAGTATTAAAGTTGCATGGATCACCCGCATGATGATGACATAATTGATATCTTCCCATAAATAGATATTGACATATCGATTGTTCTTTTCCTTCTTGTTCCCAAAGTGGCAGATTTGGAGGCCTGCAAAATGACACCAGCTTATATCCAGATATAACAACTGATAATTTCAGCCAGCATTTTCCAAACCCAGCAGCTACAGGTACAGTAAAATCCAGTCTACAGTATTTCAATAAAAGTGTTTGTCCAGTTCTCAAAGCAGAGTACGTATAGTTTTGAAGAGCCGTGGCATATATTTGTAGGTCTTCTTCTTTTATAAAAGTGATTGCTGATTTGTAGCTTTTAAAGTGTGGTAATTTTCCTATTTTTTTATCAGTCGAAGGCTAATGCTTCTTTAAAACAAAATGTGTTATTATATAAATCAATGTTGTTAATCTCTCTTTGCAAATTATCTCAGTTTGAATTATGTCAATTTGTCCTGAATAAGAAAGAAAGCAGCGAAAACAAAAATAAGATAAAGAAACCAAATATTTATGAAACATCCAACTTGAGATGTTGTAAGAATGTGCCAAAATTTGATAAAGCTTGACAAACAAAGTTTACAAAGCCTTTAATTTAAGTTTTGGAAATATTCAAGAGATAGAGGACAGTAAATAATTATCGCCATGAGGTGTAGCTGAAATTTCTTCATAGTTTGGTATAAAAAGTGTAAGTTTTTTTGGTTGTTGATAATGACTAAATATGTGGTAAGATTCATTTTATGGATAATCCTTTGAGGATTTTCAAAGAGTTATCCTCTCGGAACTTTCAACATTGAACCTTTTTCAGTTTGTAAATTTTAAAAATAATCGAAACGGGTCAGTTTTTTGTTCAGTCGTTCCTTGTGCTTGTTAAATGGATATGCCTCATGTTTTTGTAAATTATAACAGTGTCCGGTTCAAGTACATCCTTGGCAAGGAAAGCGAAATCAAAGTGAGACATCGTTATAAACATGTTATGAGCGCTTCCTTAATTGACCTTATTCAGGATGTGCCGGCTGTTTATTAGAAATGACATCTGACAACAAGGAAATCATCGACATGTTTATCCAGATCTGAAATAACTAAACCAGCAGTGTTAAGTTCATTTCTTGTAGTTATAAATTTGTGATATGATTTGGGGTTAATATATCATGAAGTAATGATGGAAGACTTTTTTTTTTTGAGACTATATTTTGGCAGAAAACACAGGGCACATTAACATCATACTACAGCGCTGTACGTAAAGAACTGACCTGCAGATTTGGGGGGAAATCTAATAGAATATTTAAGTCTGATTACATAAAAATGGTTAATGAACTTAAGTAGTTCTCCTTTCCAGACTTTCTAACAGTAAAGGGTGACTTCAGGCAGAAATGCAGGTGTGTCATATTTTACCTAACAGTTCAAGGAAAAAAGTAATATTTTGATATCCTGGGTTTTAGAATATTCAGCTTTATTATGCTTTTTTCTTTGGAATGCACCTTTAAGACTTATCCGAGCACAAAACGAACATTCTAGACACTTTGGGTGGTCAAAGAAGAAGGGAGGTCATTGACCGAAGGGGTCTGGTCATAGAGGGTGCACAGGGTTAAAAGGTTACCAGTTCACTCTAGACACAGTAGCATGAGAGTACTGAGGTTGTGAGAAGACAGGTAAGCCTGTCACTTGTAAATATATCCAGGCCTTGAATATATATCTTGGCTACATGTCTAATTTCATTGTTCTTGTTTTTGACTATTTTTTAAAAATTTCTGCCAATCAAATACTGAGCACGCTCTCATTTGAGACTCATCAATGACGTGTGTTATCTGTTGGTGCGTATTATAACTGTATTGAACTGAAACCTGCTCTCTGTTTAAAAGTGACACAGTAATGGTGACTGGGTTCAAGGACTAGCTGCGACTTCATGATGAGACTCATTTGACAATTTTATTATTTTCTGTTTTCAGGGGGACCAGCCATGAATTCCAGCAGTGGGAAGTTGTCGCCCTCTAGAGCGTACACAATGAAAGACCTGGAACAGGTAAAATAAAATATGATGATATGTTAAATGTTTTCAATTGGTCGGTAATCTTCTGTACAGATTGTCACTGGTATACAGATAAAATTATGTCTGGAATACAGTAGTAAGATTCTGCAACATTTTCTGCTCCAGTTTCAATCAAATATTTCAATCTATTGTGGAAACTGATTGATGATTCAATATAAAGCAATCAAGGGAAATTTTGAGCTCAAAAGTTCTATTCCTTAGATCTGATTTCCATTCTGGCTAATCGTTTTCTTTGTTCATTTTAACAAGTTTTAAAAAATATTTTTAAAATTTATTTCCCAGTTGTTGATCTTTTTCTGCTATTTTACAAACATTTATAAGATATATATATCTCTTGAAATCTTTTCCCTTTCATTTTTGGGGTTGTGTTGAATAAAACTGGGATCATATAATCTTTCCTTCAATGGTAATGTAACTAATGCTCAAGTGACATTGCACTTTAAGCCAATGGGCATTGAAGTCTCATGTAATATGAGTTAACACTTAATAGTGAAAACAAAACCCGCCTGCTTTAAAGTCCTGTTTGCTGATCTAGTCAGGATTACTCTTTGGTGGTGTTTGTTTCCAGTTTTCAACTGTCAGATAATCCAAACGGCAAAGTTAACCTCTTTCAGGAGTGTTTGGCTTTCCTTGGCTGAGCTACAGAACCATTCAATGCTACAACAGATTGAATTTCAATAGATTTGCAGTACTCAAATGCAAAGTGTATCAGAGAATGTGTAAACTGTACCCTCAAGAAAAACCATCTCCAAAGTTATTCTCTTCTTCAAAACATGAACACAAGGAATTCTCTGCAAATCCTTCCAAAATCAGTTTTTTAAATATTTTTTTGTTTATAAAGAAGGCCTGTTACAGCTAGTAAATTACCGATTCTAGGTTATATTTCCCGTACAGTGCAGTCGCCTCACAGAACTGTTTCACTGACGCTATCTCTGTCATTTTACAGCAAATTTCTGAGCTCAAGAAGGAAAACTTTAGCCTCAAATTGAGAATTTATTACATGGAAGAGAAGATACAGCAGAAATACGAAGACGATGACGATATTAAGACAGTAAGTGTTAAATAAAATGGAGGATCAAGAACCATTGAGCACAATTGTATAGTTTACGGTACTTAGTTCATGTAACATCCTCTTACCGTAACATGGTCGACGGTATGTTCATTGCATCTGTAGGTCTGGCTGATTACAACTTTAAAGGATGACTTGAGGCATAAAATTAAGTTTGATATTTTATTGTTGATGATTTACACTTAATACTCCTATCAGTCCAGGTTGTATTAATATATACCATATTAAGTTTAGGGGAATGACCCTTTAATTATCTGAGGGTTATCAAAGAGAGTAGCTGGACTACTTAGTCTTCAATAAATACAAATAGAAAATATAAGAAATATAAGAAATAATACAATATAATATAATATACAATATAATATAATAAAATATAATAAATATAAAAATATAATATAAAAAATACAAATACAAATAAAGTATAATAGATAAGTGAATGAAAAAGAAAAAAGATAAAAAAATAAGCTGTTTGGTATTACCAAATAATAATATATAATAAAGACAAAAACATCATCAGTGTGTTAGACTTTTTTTCGTGGTAAAGAACCTAAGTTCTCGGTTGGTCATCCACTTAGTGAACCAGTAGCAGGAGATCGGCTGTACTACAAACATGTATGTGGAATAGTCAGGGAGATATTTCAACACTGTGCTTATTATGTATTACTTGTTAGTTAGTACTTGACTGGAAACTGATCTTCCCAGTCTGCTAGTATTTATAGCTAGACATTTCAAGAAACAAATTCAATGTTAAAGATTCTAGATTGTTAGGGACCAATATATGTCACTGCAAAGCTAATATTTGCACAAAAGGAAAATATTTGTCGACTACTGGTACCCTTATGTATCACTTTAATTGTACACTGTTGTCTTTGTTACAACACTTCAATAATTGTTGAACATAGAGACAATTTATTGTTTGCTACCCTACAGTACCACTATTGTACTGCCATGTTGTTTTACTATGTCTGTCAAGTTTTAGTAAGTACTTTTATGTACGCTAGCTTTAACTACTCTTGTTATATTCAAGAACTATCAGCCATTTACCCCATCTGTATGCACTACACAATATAGCTTGTTCAGCTAACATCCTTATACTTGACAGTGACCAGCCTACAGTAGTACTACTCCATAATACACAGGTTACTGTATATAGAGCTAGTACAGTATATAGCCCATAGTCTGGTATGGTAATCATATATGTTACAGACTGATCGCTAAATACTGCTGTTCAAATATTTGTGTACAATTTTTGATACATATCACAATCAAATTAAATCACAGGGGAAAGGGAATTTTGACAATTTAAGTTTCTCTTTTTGTTTTAGAATATCGAGTTAAAAGTTGAGGCCGAGAGTTTGAAGAAGGAACTGATGGATAAACAGCAACTGCTTGGCAAAGCATCGTAAGTAAAACTCATCATCTTCATTATCAAGACTTCTAGCTTCTGAAGCTGGATTTTAACCTTTCAACTGATAATCATATTTCTTCACTTTGAAGCCCCTGTAGATCTGTATCAAAAATACAAAACAAATCCTCATCATTTTTCGAGGAATGAATTCATCACCAATTTTCGTTTTTCATTTAATCCTTTGCAATATTCTGTGTAAGTTTGTCCTGTTTTTCTGTTTGCCACACAAATGCATGAAACACAAAGCACGTTGTTAGTGCCTTGTGTGGTGTCATAATGTTACCTGTTTTGGGTCATTCCATAATGAACGTAAGGGGGCCATGTTCCTGACATTCTTGATGTCATTGTCCTTCTATATCTTAAGACTGTATTTGAAGTTTGTTTCTTAAGTTTACAAGAATTAAATTGCTCCCTAATAAAATATCTGTTGTGGCTAAAAACATAATTTCCTTTGCATTTTTTATATTTTAAAGGAGCTATAATGATTCAGAAAACGTCTTACTGCTAGACACTGACATGGACGACAAGAAAAAATCCCACAACCTGTCACAAGTTGTACCCCTAGTTTATGGAACGTCCCTCATATCCTAACTTGGGGGAGAGGAGTACAGTACCTTCATATGAAAACAGTAGACTACTTCATATCGAAAAAATAGAGGACTTAATATGGAAACAATAGACTATATATACATCTACAGTATATGTTTTTTTAAAACAACCATCTGTGATAAATCCAGTCAAAGTACACTACCTGTGATCAATAGTGCTGATCTGTGTGTTCCAGATATCACTGAGTAATATATTACCCTTAGGTGTAATGTGCCATCTTCTAATTTTCTTGTCTTTGGGTTTTAGTCTAACATCTCTTTTTACTAAATGATGTAATATCAATTCCCAGTAGGTTCTCCTTCATTTCATCTCTTTATCATAAAATGATAATTTATCACCTGAATTTTTTAGTCATTAGATGGTAGTCATTGATATATAAAAATGATTTATAGAAGAAAGTACCAAGAACAGAAGATTCGTACGGTAGTAAAGATCTTAGTTATCATCCGTTGTTTATACAGTATGTAACAGTCTAGTCACAGTTACGTACAATCTTATTTGCCTTGTCTGAAAATGTCTTGTTAGCAGTGATAATCTTTTGCTTTGGTGGAAAAAAAATCATGAATAAATATGTTGTGTGAGATTTGAATTAAATGAACTCTGATATGATTTATTATCATGAAGAGAGTGAAAATTTAGCATCTAGTAGCATACAGTAGTGGTGCAAGGGTTTTCAAGTAATTGTCTACTACAAGGGAGAAATATTAGTTGGAGCAAAGAGCCAGGGAATATCAATATCTCACTATATATATATACCTTGATTGAGTAATGTACAGTGTAGTACTGGAAGTCAGGTAGACTGCTCAGTTCTATTGTAAGGCCTTCATACCCAAAAAGTTCAAGATCGTGTGAACGTTGTCTTATTCTTCTCTGGTTATAGTTTGCATGTGGGTTACCTATTGCCAACCCCTGTCCTAGTACTAGCCACAGCTATATAGTAAAATCACAGGCAACTTCTGTCTCTTCTCTTGCTTTCACCTAAGCCTCTCAGTGTACCTGGAACCAGCCCCCCCCCCTTCCACAACCCCTTTCTGGCTTTTATAGTCAGTCGGTCTCGTCATCCCTTCCCCTTTTATTGCCATGTATGGCTTCTAATCCTAAAAAAATGCTAGATGTATTAAGAGGAGACAAAAACACTAGTGAAGAAAAAAAGCCACAGGATACCTATGACATTGGTGAGACATGATTGTTAAGTTGCATTGCATCCTTAGAGTGCCTTGTTTGACTATTACGGATCTATTGATATATTGATTGTATGTGTTCCACTTTATACAGACAAGCTGTGGAGAGTCTGGCACTTGAGAAAGAACAACTCTTGAAGAAGAGGGAAAAGGAACAAGATGTCAATCTGAAACATCTCCAGGAGAAATACGAGGAGAAATTGAGAGACAAGGAGGAGGTAAATAGTCGGCAAAATATTGCTGGAGTCGTTTGAAAGGATGACTTATTACTTTTGGCGACTCTAAGAAGGGTCACAATCCTAGAAAGGATCACAATCCTACAAATGGTTAGGACCCCCCCCCCGCCCCACTTTGATTACCAGGTCTGTATTTGACTCCCTTCACTGAAATACCAACCTGTAGGTCTGGCCAATACTAAGGCATGTACTGATGAACTACCACCTACTGCACAGTATGCTTAAATTATATACATGTATGTGTTTGAATACAGTTGTATCTTTTCTTGCCAAAATAATTGCCCTCTTCCTTCTCTCTATGGCAATCCTTGTAGGAAAATAAATATCTGAAGGAATTACAAGATGATTTGCAGAGTCAGCTGGAAAAGGCACAGGAGCTCCAGCAGGAGTTGGAAAGAGAGGTACGAACTAAGGCAGAAGAGAAAGAACTGGCATCAGAGAGCAGCAGGGAATCCATCGGCGAGAAGGACAGGTACATGAAACAGTTTGGCATAATTAGGGGAGGGAGGACTTAGAAAGAGGGTAGGGTTGGAGGTAAGGGATAATCAGATGGGTACGTGAACAGATTGGCACAGTTAGGGGGAGGGGGACTTAGAAAGGGGGAAGGGGTGAAGGATAAGGAGACAGTGAGAATGATGGGTACAGTAGGTGAACGTACTGGCATAATCACAGGAAGGAATGAGGGCTAGAGAGGAGATGAGTAGGTATAAAATGCAGTGTCAGTGTCAGAGAGAGAAGAATAGAGGTTGGAGAGGAGGTGGGGGAGTGGTGGGGGAGGGGGAGAAGCAGAGTGAATTTGAAAGGCTCATGAGCAAAAGAAAGAGCAGGAGAGAGTGGTTCAAGATAATAAGGCCGACAAGAAATCACTGGCATTAGAAAACAGCAAAGAGTTCATTGTAGAGAAATAAATGTGCCGTTTTGTAGTCATGGGAAAGAGGGAGGCGTGGAGAGGAGAAGAGATAGAGAGAAGAGAGGTGTGAAGTAATGGGGCAGAAAGAAGTACATTCAATAGAAATGGCTCAAGATCAGTTGCACGGCAACAATTTATATGGTGGCATCTTCTTACAGTGTTCTATTTATCATTAATCCTTTGTTTGCTATCTAAATATAAACTTGATGATATTTGATGAAGAATGAATGTTTGTGGCAGTGAAAGTCCAGCTACATTATAACAGTTTTCAAAATGCTTTCAGCTCAGAGGAAGTTTGTAAACCATTTTGACAGTTCAACAAACTTTTGAACTTTTGAATTTTTTTAGGGTGATCGATCAGCTGCAGTCTGCCCTTCAGACCAAGGAAGAAGTCATCTCCAGACTCATGGAGGAGAAGCAGCAGACCTCAGAGGGTACTTTGCAACCTCTCAGGAAGGATAACGACAAACTGAGGAAGGAGCTGGCAGAGAAAGAGAAAGAAGTGGAGGTAACTTTTTGGTGTTGAAAAAATACAGTACCAAATTTAACTAAATCACAGTTTGTATGTAAATAGATGAAAAGTACAACTGGAAGGTGGAGACATGTTTTTATCAGGGTTAACCTTCTGAATGTCATCTAAAACATTTTGGACTAAACATTTACACTACACTAAAAATCAGAACTTAAAAAAAAAAATTCATTCACACTACACTAAAATCCTCAACCAAGGAAATCAAGAAATTTAGTATTTTTTCAATTTGAAAGGTTAATGTCTAAAGGTTAGTAGCAATTTCTTATGACGATATGTTAGATATACCTGGGTATGAAATAAGAGATATTGCTTTTAAATAGCATTTATTTCATGTACCCTTTATTTCATGTACCCTTTATTTCATGTACCCTTTAAACAGAGTAATATTTTGTTAAATAATTGTGTTCTTGTCTTAGGACTTGAAGAGGGAACTCGAAGATGAACTAACTGAAGAGAAGAGAAATGCTGAGGAGAGGATAGAGGTAAAGTTTATATCGCAAAATGGGTCAGCGGGATAAGTTTTTAGAGTAATTTTCTTATATCTAGATTTAATAAATATAGCATTGAATTGACTTTTAGTTTATAAATCGTTAAGTTATAGTGCTAGCTAGAATGAAACACAGTGTAATTACTAAGAGATTTGGAAAATAATGTTGTTGCGGCTGTTACCAACCCCCATCCCCTCCCACCCCTTCCCCTTCCCCTCTCCAAGTTATTATTGTGGAGCGATGCCTACGGTACCTCAGTATTGAACAACTGTGGACTTCTGTTTTCTGATTTTGATTGTATTTTAGAACTGTAATTTTCCATTCAAATTGGCAGGAATGACTGTTCATAATTAGAAATACCTACTCTTTGTTATTTTTTAGAAACAAAAAGATGGAAATTTGAAGAAGATTAAGCAACTGGAAGAGACCTTGGAGAAAGCTAAAGAGGAACTAGCAGGCAAAGACGATGACATGAAGGTAAGTGCCAATTCAACAGCAGCAGTTTGGCATTGTTATCGATTTAAGAGTAATCATGTGCTTAGAGGTCAAATCCTTCATCAAGGAACGTAACATGGTTTAGGTAGTCCAACGATACACACACCTTAAATATTGTAGAAATGCAAGCAGCAAGTCACAAGGTTCCCTGTGATTCATAATTTTCGTGAATCACAGACCAATTTGAGAAGCTGACAAAAGCTATGGACCACTTTCCCAGCAAAGCGCACATAATACAAATATGTAGTAATGCGCACCAAACGTTCTGGCCTACACTTTATGCACACTCTCACACCCAATGAACTCTCTGTGGGGTCTGACGACATGTTAAGAACAACCAATTGAAATTGTTCCATTGTTGCCATGGAGACAAAAAAAAAATGGGTGAGGGACTGCTACTTCACTTCCTTCCACAAGCTTTTTGTGTTATCTAGCAATTTTTGGTATGGAACATTCTCTGTCTAAAGATGGTGTCCTTGTTTTTTAGAGAAATACACCCTAATGGAAGGAAGTACTTTCATAGGTTTGCATTGAACAACAAAGATGCTTTCAGGATAGGATGCCTTCCATATTTTACTGAAAAACATTTTTTTTTTTTTGCAGGACCTGGAGAATGACTTGAGATCTGCTCAGAATGCTGAGAAGGTAAGTCGTCTTCAGGGTTGCGAAACTTTTCTTGAACTTTCCTGCGAATGTTTGCTTAATAACGCAAATTTCACGCCACTGTTTATTGAGTGGACAACCAATCACTTTTGATTCATTCGGGTACTTTAACAATTAGTGAAAAGAAAAGTCAAACACTATGCTGAAGTTTTTCATGCTCACTTTTTATAATTTATCAGATTTTGTAAATTGTTATTTCATTTTTATCATTCATTTGTTGATTCTGTTGCCCATTGATTTCCCACAAGGAATATAAATTAACTCTTGAACATGATTTAGGTGATTCATAGCATTTTTCCAACCCTGCTTCATGATGAATCATCTGTTGCTAAGTGAGATACTTGCAAAACCTGCAAAAAGTTCCTCCTAAGTAGGATTCTCATTTATGTTACAGCAAGTATTAAAATAACATAAAATATATCTCCTGCATAATAAATTGGTCTCTAATTTTTCACAAAACCTCAATTTTCTCTGGTTTTGGTCTCAGAAGTTGATAGATATCCTCCACCACTTCACCTTTTCTCCTCATCTTAGAATATTCATGTTGATATTGCATTAGCCTCTGTCACTAGTGTACTTTATAACCCTGCTTTGAGGTAAATTAGGCATCTGGTCACTTACCATGAGTAGGGATCTAAAATGATTCATTGTTAATAACAGTTGTCAAACATTTGAAAAGTGCAATACTTATTTAGTGTCCGACTCTTTTGTGATTTCTTTAAACTATGATTATGAATTTGTTGATGTTAGGACATTAAAATTCTGATAGGGAAGATCCCTCCTTCAAATTTTTGTTTATTTTTTCCGTTACCAGGAAGCAGCGAAAGAGCTTAACATGGCAAAGAACGAGATCCAATCTCTGAAGAGTAATACGTTAAAGAGAGACAAAGCCATACAAGGCTTTGTTCAAGCTATGAGAGGAAAAGAAAAAGAGGTGACATATTCCTTTAAATTGTCTCTTAGAATGACCTATGACCTAGGCCCTCTCTCATTCTACCCCACATTCTTCCAGCAATGTCCAATTAATGTTATACTTGTTTGTGTATCATTGTGACCTCTAAGAACTACAGGGCACACACATATACATGTATACATTCCCTACAATGAAAGAAATTCCCAAAGAAAGTCCCATTTATAATTTAATATTAATTTTGTTTAATAATAATCATAATAATTAAATAAAATAATAAGATAAATGTCTGTTTTTTTGGTTACTAGATTGATCAACTTTATCAACAACTGGATAACAAGGACAAGGAAGTATCTGTGGCCAGGGAAGCCATGCACAAAGCTGAAATGAAGAAATACCAGGTAAGTGGCTAAACAGGAAGTACATGATAGGATATAGAAGGCATGACTTTTATTCTCACTTTGATGGGTAGCATACTCCTAAACGACTCTCCCCCTCTTTGACCATATCTTTAAAGCAGCTTTCCTCCAATGGTTCTTTCAAATGGGCAAAAATTTGGCTTAAGGGGGTCAACAGGTTAAATCAAATTGGCCATTGTCTCTGTGATTTATACTACATGACTATTGCTTTGGCAGTACGTTGTGAAAATATTTCACAGTTTATAAACAATGTTAATGTAACTCTCATTCATTAATAAAAATTATTAAAGGGACTTGCTAGCCCAAAATTGGTAAAAAGAAATGTTGTTTTATACATACATGTGTGTGTGTATATTTCACATAGGGAGACTGTTCTTTCTGGATATCGAAACATTTTGGAATAAAGATTCTATAACGTAAATTCCTTGCCAGTGAATGAAATGGTTGATGTCCACCGAGAGTGCTAAGAGTTCTGATCTTTTCTGGCTTATACTTAATTCTTGGACAAATTTAACTCACTTGTATTACATTAGTCAGATAGTTATTTTGAATTTTGAGCACACAGTATGTCAAGGAATCACAAAGCCAACTGGCTTTCTGGTTATAATATGTCACTAAACAGACTTAAACTTTGTCAATATGATAACTGATTCCTGATACCCTTATATATTGCCGCCTTTAGTCAATAGATAATCCTCTTCATTTTGGTGTGCGCAAGTTTATGGCTATTAACATGTATGGCTTACCACACTATGAATATGTTTAGGCATCGTAACCACTAATTGTTTCATTTTCTGGTTATTAAATATTTTAAAGAAATTTGACACTGAAATCCCACAAAAAATGTCAGGTTTTATGAGCTTAAACTTAGTCAAGTTTCATGTAAAGTACAAGTGACAAACATTGCACTTTTCTAGTACTTGCTTTTCGCATGAATTTAATAATACTAATATACAAAATGTGTGTGGGTGTTGAAATAAATATTTAACAGATTGTCGTATTTTCTCCCTCACTGAAATACTACCCCCTTTATCCAGGAGAAATATTGGTTTTCAGAATTTCTGAGCTTTTTGGCCTTTTGTTATCCATTCTTTGTTTTTTGTCTTGGCCATTTTCTAGGATTTGGAGCAGTACCAATCCTCAGTATCGGACATACAGACAAACGTTGCTGATTTGAAGGCAGATCTCCACGCCAAGCAACTGGAAAATGAGGTAGGGAGAAGATATCTAGCTTGTTCCCCCCCCCATTTTTCCCCTTACATTTCTTGATTTATATTCTGTTTTGCCATTAAATTCCTCTCTTTGGATAGAAAATCATATTTTTGGTATACAATTTTATTCAAAAGTCATATGGAAGGTTTGACTAAAAGGGGAAAAAATAATATCTTGGCATGGGTTACAACTAGCATTCCTGGTGTTTTAGAGGATTTCTAAGGAAGAATGATTTTCACAAATTTGAATTTGAAAAAAATGGGTCTTGCAAGTATTGAGGGGATACTGTGTTTAGGCTCTTGTTTTAAAATAGTCAATTTAGACAGGATGATAAGTTTTGTATGCTTGTATTAGGTTTGTGGTATTTCATAAGGATGTTCTGTTTCGTCAACCTGCAGAAAAACAATTTTTATCGAACAGGTGTTTCAAACACCCTCCGAGAAATTGCCAAAAGGCATCAGCTAATGGGATTATTATGTTGTTTGTCACATGGAGAGGTAAATTTGTGGTCTTAGGATCCTGGAATTAGGGTTGATGGGTTGAAAGGAATTAATGACCACATGTTTCAAACTCCATTTCCCCTCCCCCTCCTGACTTCCCAACCCCCAAACAATAATGATGAACGGGATCAGACACTTCAAATTCCATCTGGCCAGTCGTATGGAGAGAAAAGTTTTCTATTCTTGGACCCTGGAATCAGGGTTGATTTGAATGGGTGGTCGTATGGTCTTTGATGACCGTCAACTATTAAATTCATGGTATGGACGATGGAAGCTACATCTTATGGGTTGTCGAGCAGTTAGAACGCTCTTAACCTTCAGTTAAAGCAGTCCGCCCTACCCCACACTTGATCCTAATCCACACTCGGTCTTCCCACATACTTGGTCCTACCCCACACTCGGCCCTACCCCACACTTCATCTTAATCCACACTCGGTCTTCCCACATACTTGGTCCTACCCCACACTCGGTCCTATCCCACACTCGGCCCTACCCCACATTTCATCCTAATCCACACTCGGTCTTCCCACATACTTGGTCCTACCCCACACTTGGTCCTACCCACACTCGGCCCTACCCCACACTTCATCCTAATCCACACTCGGTCTTCCCACATATTTGGTCCTACCCCACACTCGGCCCTACCCCACACTTCATTCTAATCCACACTCGGTCTTCCCACATACTTGGTCCTACCCCACACTCCGTCCTACCCCACACTCCGTCCTACCCCACACTCCGTCCTACCCCACACTCCGTCCTACCCCACACTCTGTCCTACCCCACACTCCGTCCTACACCACACTCTTCATTAATCTTGTTGGATAACCACTTTAAATCTTGTTGGATAACCACTTTACCTGATCAGAGAACCTATGGAAGGATCAAATTGTCGGAGGCATCATCAGCAGACTTTGTTATCAAGTGTAGTGGGGCAGGGGGTGGGGAAGGGGTGGAGTGGGAGGAGTCTGCTATGAAAGTTATTTAATAGTAATCCCTCGGTATTTATTGGCTGTAAATAGATTAGCAAGTCCACACTACTTTAAACATTTTAGAAGTTAGAAGTCATACCTTCCACGAAATGCTTCTCAACAGGGTCTCCAGAAGACCAACGCCTGTAAGCAACAGGAGATTGATCGGCTGAGAAACGAGAAGATACAAGGAGAGGCTGACAACCAGAAGCGCCTCGGGGAGAAAGAAGCTGACATCCAGGCAAGTAAAAAAACAAAAGATTTTATCTGATGGAGTATATTAATTGGGAAAAATAGATGGATTTAAGGGGACTTCAAATTTTGTTACAGTGGTTTAATGAAATCTTCTTGCGACCAGCTGAGAAGTGTAAAAGAAAAGATTGGGTTGTGCTCTGTGCTTGTACATAAGACCAAGAAGGTGGTTGGGGGATGTGTGAAGTTGGGCAAACTTCAAGATAAGCAAATACGTGTCAAGTTTTACATGATATTGTAAAATTTTACATCTTTGAATGGTAATAGCTGGTATTTATTTAACTAAATTATTTGCTGGTTTTGTCTTAAAAAAACCTGCAATTTTTGTATTTTTTGGACAGGATCTGCAGAATCAGGTACAGGAGGCTAGAGACAGAGCTGCTCGTGAAACTGGAGATATGAAGGATCACTATGAGGTGAGGCATGATTTGGTTTCTCTGTATACATTTGGGTCGCTATTCCGTAGCAGAAGTATGGTGATATCTCTTCCAACTAAGGAAATGTCTGATTGAAAAGTGGATTCAAAACACTCAGCTTATTTTTAGATAACACTGTCGCTAATATTTGAAATTGTTTTCAACAGCTATTCATCAAATATTACATGGTCATTTAATTATTCAAGTCATAATTACAAAATATGTTACATAATGAGAAATAATTTAGCAATGTATTGACTTTTGAGTTTGTTTTCACTGGCCATAGAATTATTCAAGTCAATATTACAACATATGCTACAACATGAGAAATCAATTAGCAAGGAATTGAATTTTGAGTTTGTTTTCACCGGCCATAACAAACTTTAAAGCACTAGCCAGTTTCCATATCACTCTATTTTTTTCCTTTTGTTCAGGATCTTCTCGACGACTGCAAGAAAGATCTCGACAAGAAAGACAAGCTGATCCAGAAGTTGAACAAGACACTCCAAGATAAAGATGAGATCATACAGGTATGTGAACCAGATATGATGCAGAGATACACTCTATATTAGAAGTAGGGCGACAGTTTTCTTTATTATACAAATAAACAAACAGCGAAAACCTGACTGGGAAAATATAAAACAATTTTAAAGAGCAAAGATATTTATGGCAAGAACGGGATTGAAACCAGTGACCCAACACACGACCAACTGAGCTATCCTTAGTCTTAGTTGGTAGCGATCCCTATATAGCCTTTGTTTTTTTTTAAATGGGGGGCGACATTCAGAAACCACATTAGCTTGCATACTGTGTAACCAGGGATCACTCCCAAGTTGCATTCGGTACAAACCAGAAACGGGCAGGGAGGTGATTTCGAAAGAAATTAAGTTTTTTATGCAAAAAGTTAAAGAAGTTAATGAAAATTATAAGCAACAGAAAATGAGTTTACTTCATTTGTAACTTTCTTGTGTAAAGTGAATAAAATTATAGTCTTAAAATATGTAAAGTTTAGCAAGATTAGTGATAGAATGGATGGCATGTTTCCCCAGGCAAGCCTGAACCCCTTAACTTTAATATAGTGGCCTTCAACTACACTTTCTAGTGGTTGGTGAGAGTTTTGTTAATACTAAGAGAAATAACTGCTACTTTTCTGGTCGACGGAAAAAATGTCTGAGTTAATAATGTTTAAGGTGCTGAAAATCTCTTTGCTGGCCAGCTTAAAAAAAACAGAGATATAATGGCACAAAGATGCCTTTACAAGAAGATTGACAAGAGTCTATATATATTGGTGGTCTGGTGTCTGCAAAGTCATTTTCCATGCCAGCAAAAATAATAATAAGAAACGATAAGCCAACTTCAAAAAGACAAAAGAATCTTAGCAAAATGAGAAACAAAATCAAGAATTTATACCCCCCCCCATTTTTATACATAGAACAAAAGTTCTTCAGTATTTTATGATAGGCAACGGCAAATACCCAATTATAGTAAAGTTCAATTGTTCAACATTTTCCTGCATCCTCCCACACCATAACCCTTTACAGGATCTCATGGAGAACGCCCGAAGTAACTTCTCATCTCTCGTGAGTTATTTTGCAGTCCATAGTGTTTTCCTTTTTTTGTCCTCCTGAAGAGAAGGGCTTCTGTTTTGTTCCCACCATTTTCCTGTGACGTGCTTCCTTTGTGTTTCCACTTGCTCATCAAACTTATTCAAGTAGCTGTCTTCACCATCCCATACCCCACTCTTCAAGACTTTGTAATGGAAATGTTTCACTCCATCAATAATTTAATATTGATAGAATCTTTTATCTCCATTTCTGTCGTTGGTTTTGAGATTGAAAACAGAAAAAATGTCAAGCTTACCACTTATGATGCCAAAATGCTGTTCGTAATGTGTAAATTGATGCATGCAACTGCTAAGCTAAAATGACTTTTAGTTTAACCCCACATCAGAGTCAGTGCTAAAATGACTTAAGTTTAACCCACATCAGAGTCAATGCTAAAATTAATTTAGTTGAACCCACCTCTGAGTCAATGCTAACATGCCTTTAAGTTGACTCACCCCCTGAGTGAATACTATTAAAATGGACTTTAATTTAACATACCTCTGAATCAATTGTGCAATGACTTTTATTTTGAACCACCTTCGAGTCAATGCTAAAATGCCTTTAATTCAACTCACCCCTGAGTCGATGCTAATGTGACTTCAGTTTAACCCAGTTACATGTGAAAGCTTAAATGACTTTAATTTGACCCACATCTGATTTCAAGCTAAAGTGCCTTTAATTTGGTTTACTTCTGAGTCAATGCTAATGTGACTTCAGTTGTGCAAGCTTAAATGACTTTAATTTGACCTAAATCTGAGTCAATGCTAATGTGACTTCAGTTTAACCCAGTTCCATGTGAAAGCTATATTTAAACCCATTTGAGATAAAATAGAATAGATAATGGTGAAAATGTTAATTTGAATGCTGCTCACATATCTTCTAAAAGGACTTGTACATCACAGTATATGTACTCAGACTACTCACATTGTTCGTTTTAAGTTTTCCATTCATTTTATCTCGTTAGTTGTCCTCACATCGTCTTTACACCAAGATTTAGAATTAGAGAAACACTGCTGTATTTGTAATCACCACAACATCAATATGCCACAAGACATGTCTTTTTTTGTCAGCCGTTTCAAAAAGAAAAAAAAGAATGCATTTCTCTTAGTTTTGTCATTGTAGTAAACTGCATGTTGCATCTAGAACAAAAAGTAGAATGGTTTAAAACTTAAGCAGCTTGTTAGAACCTGTTCTTACACACCGTGACAAGCACCTTCATTTTTTTTAATATAAATTTCACCCACTTGATGTTAATATTCCACTTAAATCAGTAAGTATTCTATAACATTCCAACTATAAAGGGTCACTAAGGAACTCACATTGTTACCATGACAACTGTTGCCATGGCAATTCATCACCTCCTTACAGGAGCAATGAGGTATTACAATTATACTACACAACTGTATAAAACAGGAAACCAAGGCAAACATTCTTTCTTCTGGTTTCAGGGTTACATTTTCTGCTTGATTGCTTTTATTTTTCCCTCTCTTCTTTGAACTTTACTCTCTCTGATATCACATTCAACAGAGATGCCTCAATTCAACCAAGTTTAATGCCTTATGGGAGGCCAAATGGGAGGCTAAAAACCAACACTGTGTGAAGTGAGCAGCTATATGTCATCAGCTTACTTTGGCTTCAAATGCAAGATTCTTAATATTTAAATCTTATAAAGTTGCATACCTTGACAAAGAATCAAGAAGGGAATTTAAAATATCGCTCAGGAGCATTTAAAATGATTCATTGGTAGGACTGTGTCACTGCTGTCCACAAATACACTCTCATGATGACACAAGCTGCGACTTTGTTCTCCTTTCTTCAGGAACAGTCTCGAGATGCCGACTCGGCCTTGGATGATCTGAAGAAGAGGTTGAAGGAGAAAGAGAAGAGATTGGAGGTTTGATTATTAAATATTATATCTTACTTACCCTGACATGCCAACCAGTCTGGGTTTTTCCGTAGTTCGTACGGAAAATAACAATGGATATGGAAATATGTTTTTTACATATACTTAGTCCAGATTTTTGCGTGAGCACAATTTTCACAAAGGTATTAAATGCCTGTCTCAGACAACTGAACGTCTTGAGCAGTAGTTTGGGTCGGACATTCAACACTTGCTTCCACATAACAACTACATTGAGTGTAAGAAAAAGTTACTAAAATCATAAAATATGACTAAAACACATCAGTGTGTATCATTACAGTCAGATCTCCGTTAAAGTTAAAAGTAAAATATCCAAAAGATTGTATTACAAAGAAAATTAGAATGAAATATGTGACCGAATTTTATATGTGAAGCTTTTGTAACTGGGCATTGTGGGTTGAATGATAAATGTATTAATGTTAAGGTGTACATGGCATCATGGAAGTATGTTGATTTTCTGTATAAAATAACCTAGTTTTGGTCTCTTTATTATTGAAAAGTATTTTCCAAACCTAGCATCTCTGCTTACCCATCTAGGAAAGCCGTTTCTATGCAGCTCGTTAGTCTAGTTTACCATCTTAACAGACAGAAGACATTTTTATTTTGACACTTTTGTGTAATTAATTTCTGAATACTAAATATAAACTTCACATTTTCTTGGCTAAACAAGATGTAAGTTTTCAACTTTCCAAAATTATCTCTGTATTTTTCCTCTATAAATTCATATATCCTACAAAATGTTGTAACCATAGCAACAACTAGAGTTAACCAATCACGTTACTTCCTTTGCAGGGTAAAGTTGAGGAACAGATTTTAGCAACAGAAGCAGCCGAAGCTGAAGCCGATGACCTCAGGAAATTGTTGAAAGAAAAGGAGAATGATTTGGAACAACTTCATAGGGCTAATCTGGATCAGAAACAAAAGTTCAAAGTAAGTCGAACACTTTATGTAAATCAGGGTCATGACCTATATGCATAGCTTATAAATCTGATATAAAAATGATTAATTTTGTTGCAGCTAATATAGTCTGTACTTTAAGGATATAAGTGGTAGAGAAAACTTGAGAGAGCTTTTATTGTGGGTAAACTTTAAAATTCACTTATGCAGAGAAAGTCAAATTTTATATTGAGGAGGTATTTCCGTTTCCTCAGGACTTGGAAAATAGGTTAAAAGGAGCTGGCGATCAGAACAAACAACTCACTGAAGCATTGAATCTTCAAAGCAGGTCCAAAGAGGTATGTCGTTATCTTTCGTTATTTATATAAGACACAGTTGGTCATAAATGCTCTTTGAGACTGAGAAATGGTCAAAAAAATCCTTGACTTAATTCACTCATTTTTAGACCATTTCTTACAAATATTTGAAATGCTCTTCCATTCGTGAGAATGAGTAGACATTCAGTAAAAGTTTATTCAAGTGTTAGCTGAGTAGTGGGTTATCTAAGGAAGTTGAGGTCATAGATCATTCTATTCTTTGGAAAACATCTGAGTGTGAGTCCTTCCACAGAAGTGTTTGCATTTTCACCAATGTTTGTGACCATTACTAGTAACTAGTTGGGCGTTCAAGGTTTTCTTTACATCAGCGGTCTGCAAATTTTATGCCCACCTATATCTGTGACAAAGGTTTAGTAAGTAACTACCCTATCGTTGAGTGTGTTACTTACATCAAAGGCCAGCAAAGTTTAGACCCACCTATGTATGTGACAATTCTTAGTAAATAACCACTCAGTCATCGAGTGCGTTATTTACATCAGTGGTTGGCAAATTTATGGCCCATCACCTAGGATCCTCCATGAAGACTCCCACCCTCAGATTCGATGCTCAGAGGGTGTGTCAACAATTTGAGGTCAACGGTGGTCCAAGCTCCATTGAGCACAAACGTGTAACGCACACAGGGATGAGCCAGGGGTAAGAAAAATCACGGAACTTTGCAAAAATTGCGGTTTAGGCTCCAGTTTGCGTATGCTACAGTGTGTTAGGATAATAGTTTTTGTCCCTGAGGTAGAAAAGAAATCATGGATATTCCGCGAATTCGCGGAAAAAGCTCATGCCAGCGTACAGCGTCACTAGTGATTTGGGCCACCACAGCACCGTTGAAGGTACATGGTAAATAATTGGTCGTCATACCTTCACTACTCATTAGGTTCAAGACGAGGGTCTGAAGCGCTCGTTAGGGGAGAAGGAAGCCATCATCGGTAACCTTCAGAAGTCTATTGCGGAGAAAGACGGCATGCTGGAGAACCTACGGGACCTCCTGGAGGGGCAGGCCAGGGGTGAAACGGCCAAAGAAGATCTCTTTAAGCAACTGACAGCCAAACTCAGAGACAAAGAGAAACAGTTACAGGTATGATTTCAACCTTCTCTTCAAACAATTGTCGATAGGTTTTTGGGAATTTCATCTTATTAATACTCTTTAAGTAACCTCTTTGTGTTTGACCATCTATTTTGACACCAAGTCCATTCAACGTTACTCAAAATGAGACTGCAAGTTTATTAAAACTAGGATACATTCTCAAATTTTTCACCAAAAAGGATGGTTAACGACGGAGTCATTGACTACGTCAATTTGGTCTTCGACATTTTTTCTTCGGAAAACTCTAAGGATGTCAGTATTAATTCGATGTAAAAAGCAAACTGGAAAATTTCAAGGTTTTTTTTCTCACTTTTCTCCCTTATTTGGAATAAAACTGGTATAATATAGATAAGGACTAAAGATTTTGATGGGTTTTTTACGTATTGAATTACGTAGAAAAAAAATCTGAATGTTAATTGAAAAAGGTGCTTGATGAATGGTTATCATTAATAGTTATGATGAATAATTCTAGTTACTTATAATGCTACAGAGCTGAGATCTCTTCCTTATTCTGTAATAATATCACAAGCAAAGAGGGGAAAGTTTGTTCATTGCATTCGTCTGACTGGTTACCACCGATGTAATTTGGATACTTTCTTTACCCAGGAAATGGTCGCAGAGAGAGCAGATGTCGCTAATGCCAACCAGAAGGCCACACAGGACTTACTCGATGCACTCAGAGACAAAGACGAACAGATTAAGGTGAGAACAGAATAATGAACATAATTTGAAGGAGTGTTTGTTTCTATTTTTCCAGTTCTACGGAGTAGTTGGTGTTCGTCTGGAATGAAAGTGTTGTGCAAAGAATCGACAGAGCTTAACAAATTGGGATACAAACTATTTTACTGAGCCGAAAGAGAGACCCCATCTGCCACGTGGATGGTAGATCGTTGGCTCCTTTGTGGCACTCTGCGTCCATAAAATTATGCACAAAGAAAAAATCAGTGGGTCTGATTGGTTAATGGAAATTGAGGAAGGGGTTCAAAATTATGTCAGGTTTCATAATCAACTGAGTGTTGATTCTGCGTTTTGATCGGCAAGAAATCGAGAGGTTGGATTTCTTTAGTCATATGACGTGAAATTATAGCACAAGCATGTATGGTTTATTATAATAGTGATATCCTCAGGGAAAAAACTTAAGAGAAAATGACATGCCAGTAGGAAATGAGAATCTCATGTTAATTATAAGCTTCAAGAAAATGCTCAGTTTAGTTTACACTTTGGTGTGAGTTTTCACAGGATTGTGTTTTTAACAGCTGTGTGAGATGTTTAAATTAAGTATTGTTAATTTATTATTTTCCTTCCTGAGCAAGAACTCTGTTCTTTATAGGTTATATAATTTTTTTTTCTTTATCGCTCAGGACTTGAACGGAAATTTGGGTAAACAGATGTCACAGCATAGCAACAAGATCCGTAACCTACAGAGGGAGCTAGACAACAAAGATTTGGAACTTCAGGTGAGACAAAACAGGAAGCATGCAGACATTTTGGAAAATACCTCATGCCAATTCTTCTGTTCTGTTCCATAATTTTAATAGCTATAACAGTTTACAACTGAAACTATGAACATACTTGAAAGTATTGAATGGGTGTGGATATGTTTTGAAATAACCACATGATGCGTGCATTTAAAGTTGGTTTTAAGCAGGGTTATTGTCCATTATAATGTTTCCGTATCAGAAATAGATGCGTTTTCTTTATCCATTGTCGTATTTGTCAATGAAGTATAAATCAGTATTTGTCCCACCTTTGCTTAGAGGCAGTGTGCCTTTTTTGGTTGAAAGTGTCATTTAAGAAAAGGAATGCCTGGTGGTGTGGATGACCATAATGCATTCAAAACAAGATGCCAGCATGAAGTGATAATTTCATTGTGACACATGGTAAGATGTTCCCTTTGTTAGATATCCAATTCTACAACTCTATTATGCATGCCTCTCCGATGCCCTCCTAGTGCCACCTGGTCACCTGGGCCCAATGATCCAATGGTAATACATGACTACATTTATTGATTTCTTCCTTCTAGGGCGCCGGTGATGCATTGAACAGGGCAGAGAGGGAGCAGGAAAACCTCGTCGGAAAACTGCGAAACGCACTGGAAGAGAAAGACAAGACTATCGAGGTGAGAACCAGCCTAACAACCATTTATTTTGAGCACCGTAGATAAGGGGGTCAGCATGATGGGAAACCATATGTTCTGCTCTCACGAAAACTTTATAGATAATGCATTCTACGATAGAACACAGTAGTTACAGTGTCCTGAAGCTGGAATTACATCAATGCATTCGTTTTGAAGCACATTCTTAAGAAACATATGTCATAGTAGAAGCGACTAGAGGTTCTGTCCCAAGCTTGATTAGGGAACGGAGCAAAATAAGGGGGAAAATAAAAGTGTTTTCTAATTTTCATAATACACTGAAAAGAAATGAAATGAAGTCTTAAGAAACCAGGTTCCTGGTGACATAATTATTCTTTGATGCCACTATTCAGAGATATGCAGACACTCCCTAAGGTTGTAATTGGTTAGCAGTCCTACAGCACTTCAGTATTCAATAGTCTGTATTTTAAAACCGCATTTAACCGTTTGGTTTTGTTTCGACAGAAACTTCTGGACAGTGGGCGGGAGAAAGACAAGCTGTTTGTGGAGATGCAGCAGGCTGTTGCCAAGAATCATCCCAGCCTTGTCAAAGCTGCCGAGATTCAGAGACTGAAAGATGAAGCTGATGGCCTTCGAGAATCTCTCTCTGGGAAAGAAGGTATGCTCATCAAAGTCACTTTAGCCCAGGGTGTGAAAAATCTACGCACCATCCCAACCACTTATGTGGGAATTCACAGCCGTCAGATGGAATTAAAACAGGGAGTCAAATGAGTAAACAGCAGAGCAGAGTGTATGACTTAGTTCTATATATCATTAAGTATGAGTGCTCGGTTGTCTGCTTTACAAACGATAACGGTATCGTCTGTACTCGCAAAAATGTTCGCAGGGAAATTAAGTAAGGATTTCCAACTGTTTTGGCTTTAGCTTTTTAATCGAGGTAGAGGTCTCATTTCTTGCTACTTGCCAAAATGTAAACACTTTTTAAGATGATAATAAATTGTGAGGATGGATATTAAGGTTTTATACTGTCATTTTTTTTTTTTTTTAAAGTTATACTTGTGTTACTCCACCAGTTTATGACAAGTTTTGCACAACATTTCATTATTTGTTCATGTGCAATCGTTTGGCAATTTTCAATCTGACTGCATATGATGTTACTGAATATGTCTTGGAAAATTGTGTCAATCTTTCCTGTTTTATCTTCCTTATTCAGATCTAGAGTGAATTTTTTACAGTTTTTGGGGGAAATATTCACAGCAGATAGGACCATTAATTAACACAAATGTAATGCTAAACAAAAAGTAATAATAATAAGCAAGATTTAATAACAAAAGTCTTTAGAAACATTCTCTTTAATTATTGATGTGTGTTTTTTTTAGTAGTAGTGGTATTTATAGACACGTATATTTCACGGTTAATTTTGTTCCCTCAAGCTTATCAATTTGGAGCGACAGGGATGATGTGTTTTAAACATTGTTCTATCATTATTTCAAATATTGCTTCTTCCAATCACCAGATGAAGTGAGAAGGTTAAAGTCATCACTACCAGAGAAAGGAGAGCTGGATTCTCTGAGAGCTGAATTGCAGAACAAAAACAAATTATTGGAAAGAGCTAAGTAAGTGATAAACCTTGTCATAGGTATGAACTTTGGTATATATCTTTCCTCTTTAGGGCAATATCTTGCACACGTAAGAGCTTCAAAATTCATTAAACATAGTGAAAATTGATGTATTAATTAACCAGAAGTATTTGACTGTTCAAGGAAGCCAGTGCTGGAGCCTCCACTGAATATTTAAAAATCTACTTTTCACTTGTTTCTCCTTTTTTTCTTTCTTTGTTTTTGTGCTTTGTTTTCTTGTGTTTTGTCTTGTGCTGAATAACAACTTTTCTATTTTGTATTTATTTTGTATTTTTATTTTGTAGAGCTACCATCGATCAGCTTCAGCAACCTGAAGTCAGTAAATACGAGATAGTAAGTTTGATGAAATTTCTGGTTGAATAATGGCAATAGTTGAATAAAATGAACAAGATATAGAATGAAAATTACATGTGTCAGCTACACTTACACTGCAAAGGAACCTTAATTCACATCAGTGCATTCTGATTCAATATGGTGCCACCATCGACCAACTATAACATCCCAAAGTCAACAAATATGAAATGTTTACTAAATTGATTCCATGTTGAAGTCAATTAGTTTCAGTAAAGGAAAGCTCTGTATAACTACCTTGTGATTCAACACCAGATTCAAATATACTTGAATTTCCAAGACTTGTGGCAAAAAGATGATGTAAAGCAAATTAAGCAGGAATTCCTGTGGCCCAAGTATTCTCTTTCGAAGTACGCTTGCTCTGAAATCTCCATTCTGAATGCTGCACTAACGTGCGACTAATTTTTATGTAAGTGCAAAGAAATTGGAGAACTATTTTAAAGTGGAGCATTATTATTGAAAGAAATTCCATCACGGATCACAGCGACTTGTTCTTTTTTGAAATTCTGGATACTGAAGAATCCACATTTTTTGTACTGTGTTTTCCAGGCGAGGCAAAAGAGAAGACTCACAGAACTGGAAGCAAAGTTGGAAGCCAAGGAACGGGAACTCGATGCTAAGATGGAAGACGAGAAAGCAAAGGACAGACTCATTAAGGTAAGTTTCCTTAAAGAACTAAGAAAATAAATGAAATAAAAGGAAAGCAATAATTGGAAAAATTGATGTTGGTTCACTTGAGTAGCAGAATATTATCCGTTATTGAAACAAACTGTTGTAGTTTATTATCAGGCCTAGTTGGATGTAAAAAGTGATAAATTTATTATATATTGGAAAGTTTTATTTGACATAAATGTCAGAGAACATTTCATAGCGACCAATTTATAATGTGAGAAATTTTATACATCAATATATGATTTTAGCTGGATTACCTGCTTTGTACAAACTTCTGTAGCTGGCCAACCGGAAAATATGGGACAGAAGGCTTCACTGATTTTCCCACTTTCTAGTAATTATTTATATCAAGCTAAGTTGCTTGATATCAATTTCTTCTTATTTGTAAATTTTTGTTTTCATATTTACTCACATAAACCGTGGAGTTGCAGAGAATGACCACACAATATGAGTTTTGTTTTGTGAATGTATGGTGTGTTGTGATTCCATATGAACTCATCCAATGTCGATGTCTGTTATTTTGATTAAAGTCCTTTTTGCATTTTGTTTCCTCTTTGTAAACAGGAACTTCAAATCAGAGTGAATCTTGCTGACAATCGTAAAGGGAGGGGATCCGGTAATGATGATGTAAGTCCATATTTCTACCGTATAAATGAATCCGCTGGTCATTTTAATCCGCCCATTTGCATATTTCAGTATATTTTCCAATATACTGAGGAATCATACTAGATTGATGGACCTGTCCAATGATCTGTTTTTTTGTTCCACCAAAATCAATTGAGGTTGGAACCGTGATGTTAGACAAAAACAGTTTGAAAATTAACAATAATAAAAAATGATGTGATTTTTGTGGGACACAAACTTTTTTATCGGATGAAACTTTACAAATAATTAAAAGAAGACAAGAAGTAAACCATATGGGAGATTCAGAAACAACTTTTTTTCAGATAATTCAAGTATTAGGGTTGTTGACAAAACAGTGTCAGTTTAAGAAAAGCTGTGAATAATTTTTGGGAATGAAGAATTGATCAACCTTTAATTCTCGTGAAGTAAGTAAAACAAAAGTTTTAGAGACATTTGTTTTTTGATTTGTTAAAATTCTATGAGATTGTTGGAAGAATTAGTTTTACCTGTTTTCATGATTTTTCATTTTAATTATGCTCTTTTTATTTTAATCTACTCAGCTTCACGATGCTCTGAGGGAACAAATCAAGGAGTTAAGTCGATTGACGGATACCCTTAAAGCAGAGAGGCAACTCTACGTAAATATCACTCAGAGTGGGACAAAGGACGAATCTGACTCGAGTAGGACCCGCTTGTTAGATTCTGAACTGGCTGCAGTCCAGGCTCTGCGTCACCAGTTGGAAAACGGCTTGCACAGCAGGGACGACATCCGTATTAGCATCGACGGTCGACCTTATTTCTCTTCCAATACCAGTGGAGTTGGCAGTGATGTACACGGTGAGTCATCAGATGTCGTGCATTGCGTGGACTTTATTGCAAAGTTTTCCAGATATTTTTGAAAGTTTGTTTTGTTGTATCCACATCGCATACACTTACATTCGTTGTTGGAAAATTCTTGGAATAAGTAGGGGGTGGGGTGAAAATATCTCTTACAGATAAGTTTGTAAGATAATGAATAGAGTATTGAAAATCATTTATAAATGTTACCTTTGGTATTCATATGTACATTTTAATTTTGAACATTTAATCATGTTTCCTTATATATATATATATATTTTTCATTTTTGGGTCATATTTTGAGCATTTTCTATGATTTGATTGTCATCTATTAATACAAGCCCCACGTTTTTATGCTCAAAGGAGCTTTAGTTTAATAGCAGATAAGTGAAATTTTCACTTGATTTTGAGAGATTTTGAGTAGATACTGTTGTGTACTTTATCGGTAATTGCATTCATGTGCTAGTCATCATTGATTTGATTAAGCCAAATATTAAAGCATCAAAATATCAAAACTTGTCTTCTATATGTGAGACAAAAGTTTCAATTAGGTATTAAGTAACTCGTGAAGAATGTATCAAAATCCATTTCAAAAATTTTACCCTTTTAAGATATTTCTTGACCCTCTTATCTACAGAAAGCTCATATGGACCGTCCTCCAGAGAACAAAATTCCAGAGATCTTCAGACCAGAGAAGCACAGGCAGGTAGAGTGGAGGATACGAGCAGCCTGGTGTCAGAACCTCTCGTTAAGAGGCAGTACGTAAACGTCATGGATATGTCCATTCCCGAGATGAGGGAAGAACTCCTGGACCTACGGAATCAACTGGACAGGTCTGCCAGGCAAGAAGAAGTATCGGAAGAACGTGTGAGGAGGGAAGACTTGGAGAGTCTTCGAAGCATCCCAGGGCAGGAGGACGACACCACGGACAAGAACAACGACGCCCTGAAGCAGAGAGTAGACTCCCTAGAGGCTCAGCTGCAGCGGAGGGAGCAGGAAGCTGTGTCTCTGAACCAGCAACTAGAGGCAGCTCTCTTTAATCAGTCGAGGGATGGCGCAGGATCCAACAGCCACGTGATCCCCATTCTCAAACAGCAGTTGGATCAAGCCAAGACGTTGCTCAGGGAGAAGGACTCAGCGCTGCAAGAGAGAGAACAAGAATGCCAGAGGATGAAACAGAGGTCGAAGAGCGACAGGGATTCCCCACAGGTCGGCGCCGCCCTGCAACAGGAGAATGAGAGGTTGGGACAGTTCCAGAAGGATCTGATCGCCAAGGTGCAGCAGAAGCTGGAGCAGATCAGAGACCTGGAGGAGCAGAACGGACGGTTGAAGGAAATCAACGAGAGGTTGACGAGGAAGATGGATGAGACGAGCCGGGAGATGCCGCACTTGAAATCGCAGCTGGAGAAGGCCAAGTCGGTGATCAGGAAACGGGAGAGGGAGAACGTGGCATTGAGAGAAAAACTTGGCATCGGTCCCAAGGACGATATCGATTCCGGCAAGACCAAGGTGGATCACCTGGAAGTCGCGAATGCGATTCTCAAGGAACAGCTTCAGGACAAAACGGACGAAGCCGACGTCGTCAGGAGCGAACTCGACTCCGCGCACGCAGAGATGAACGAGATGACCCGGCAGAGCCAGGAGAAGCCAAACCCAGAGTTGCACAACCTCCGGAAGAAGTTGAAGACAGCAGAGAACATGAACAGATTACTGAAGAAGCACATCGCCCTGAACACGCCGAGGGACGGGGAAGCCGGGGAATTCAATCCGCAGTTGATCATAGACTTGGCCCGGGAGATTGAACGTCTACAGGGAGAGTTGAAGAAGGCGGGCGTCGAGGTAAGACAGAGTTCCGGCACAGATTGTAAAGAGACACAGACACGAGAGGATCCGGTCAGCAAGGATGTGTTGTCTGCATTGCAAGACCAGCTGGCTCACTGCCAGAGAGAGCTCAAGGAGAGCGTGCAGAAAGTCATGCTACTTCAGCGAAAAGTCCGTGCCACGGAGGGCACCGTTCATCTTCAAGCAAATCGTATTCAGAGATACAGGAGGCAGCTACACAACAGCGGACTGTCGCCCGCCAGTACACCGAAGAGAGTTCAAAGCGACTCCAATCTGCTACGATCTGGACTGACCTTCGGCCAGCAATTCCCTACCTCGGAGTCTGACTCGGAACCAACGTTAATGGTGGACGATCTCTGCGATAATTCTTACACGGAATTCGGTCAATCGGATGACATCTTTGAACTCCGGGAACAGGTCGCCCTCCTGAAGAATCAAAACCAACGATGCAGTCGAGCAGTGAGAATGTTGCAAAGCAACCGTTCTGACAGTCGATCGTCCAGCCCCTCCCGTGGTCTCAGTCCAGATCGGGACAAGAGCGGGTGGTTCCAGGTGGTGGCGAACCAGGAAGCGTTCACCCGCATGCAAGAAGAGGTGGAGAATCTCAAAGGCCAGTTGCAACAGGCCAACGATGTCAACTGCACTCTTCAGGAACAGTACAAGGACATACAGACGCAGATCGAGGAGGCGCAGGTGATCCCGGAGAACCCGGAAAAAGACGCATTGAAAGCCAAAGAGAAAGAGATCGTCCTGCTGAGAGGTTACTTGGAGGAATCAAAGAGACTATGCGACTTAATGAAAGAGATGTTGTTGGAGGCGCTGAAGACCATGGGCGAGATCAAACAGGCCCGTGACTGGCTGGATGGGAACCTCGGAGAAGACGTCCTCCAGAGGTTTGAGCTGGCCCAGGAGAAACTGAAGAGGGGTGCGGACATGGCCGACACATTGCATAAGGCTCTAGATGGTAAGTGGAGGTCAGAGGTCAAACCTTGAAACATCTACCTGCTTTTCAATCCCTTTCACGTCAACATTTAACATGCAAAGAGTTGAGTACGACATAATTTGATGGTTTACTTTGTTATCAATTTTGAAAGAGATGCTATTCATGTAAAAAAAAATTGAGAATAAGTTTAAACTCGCAACGCTTTCACAGCTAATGTACCTGGTCTGTCCTAGTCTGTTATGTGTGTAATACCAGAGGGGAGGGGGAGTTGTTGTCATCATGGAATGATTTAGCTAATCACTTGAAGAAATAATTGATGTCGTTGTACAGTGAAAAAAGTCATTGGTTATAGTCAGTCGTATGGACTTGGTGCAAACAATGCATGAAACTTGCAAAACTTGAGTAGAGGTGCAATTCCAGCCACTTTGAGCAATAGGATAGATCTATTGTCAACACAGACTCTTACAAATCAGGAGTTTCGGAGATAGAATCGTTTGAATATTTTGTTCAATTTTGTATGATACAGATGACTTATTTACTTGATTGATTTTTCTGCAGAACCTTCATCGAGCAGCGGAAGATCGACACCGAAGAAGAAGACTACTTTTGCTGAGAGGTGAGTCATAATTATTAGATCACTAATTAAGCAGAATGAAATCTTGAATTATATACGAGTCGTTAATTAAAGGAGAGAGATAAAGCCAAAGAATACCATTGACCTATAAAATCATGTGGATAGTTACCATATACAGCTTCTCCTTCCCGTCCCATTCCTCACCTCCACCACCACTGCCGAGGATAAAATAAAAATGAAACCACTAAGAAATTCTTTGTTCTGTCTGATATATATCAAAACGTCTCGTCAGGGAGCTTATATGCCATGGGGGTGTCACTAGTAGGTGAAGTTTCTTTTTTCAGATTTTCCATTATGTTGGTGGAGGTCAAAGGTCAAATTGGGGGTCATCAGAGGTCAAATCGTGCTACCCTTGTAACATGTACACCCTCACTATACATTACGTCAGATTCATGAAGAAAACTGCTCACGTTAAATCATCGAAACCACAATGCAATTTTGCATTCTGGTTCCATTATGTCAGTGTTCATAGTTTAAGATGAAAGCAAACATTTATGTTACTATTAGTAACAGTTAAATCTCCGATGATATTTCAGCATTGGTAATTGTTAATGTATTAAGCAAAATAAACCAAATATTAAATGAATCTAGAAAAGAAAAAAAGAAATGTGACTTTGCAAACAGTAAAGTGCTGTTGTTGTTTCTAGACTTGTTTCAAGTGTTGAAATGCATGCATTGAAAACAGATGTTTCCATGGTGACTAAAGCTTTTGGCAGGAAGTTTAAATGATATTTTATAACTATCTCTTGGATTTTGCCATCGCAGCTTGAAGATCAAATTGAGGGAGATTTCAGATCTTCAGAAGCAGTTAGAGAGGAGCAAAAAGGCCAATCATAGCTTACGTCAACTCCTGGAAGAAAACCAGCATGTGGCAGACGAGACTCGAAAAGAACTGGAAAAGTAAGAACAGAAATCTTCTCTTAGTCGCAATAGCCAGAGATTTACATCAGAGTTTATTATTTATATTTTCTACTTCAAGTTTGTTCGATTCTCCCTTGGAATATCTTTCTTTCTTCCATACAGTGCGTGTATCAAATGGAATAGTTGGTAAAAAGCTTGTTCACAAAGAATTGAAGTTACTCTGATTTCTGTCTAGCTCCCACAGCAAATCACTGTTTTTGATGGGGGGGGGGGATGGATCTTTAAGGGAGTGTTGGACATTTTGGTCAGTGGTAAAACATTTGGCTGTTATTCTTGTTCGTATCTCTTTTCACAAAGAAAATCTTTCCAACGTAGCATAAACTTTGAGAGAAGAAAAAAAAGAAAGAATTTTTCAACACATTTGCCATGATCCTATCACATACTCTACTGTTGCCAGATGGCAGATATATTTGATAAACTTGCGTTAAATTTTTTAAAAAAGTTGACTAATCCCGATACTGTAATCTAGCCTATATGATATTGTTTATGAAGTATCAATGGAATTGTTAAATAGTATGTTCTTGTCATTTTAATAACCTCATATTGCTCATGACAGGCTCACTTCTGACGCGTTGGAAAAACAACAGAGGATGGGCAAGCTCCAACATCAACTGAGGGAAGCAATGAAAGCAAAATCTGCTCTGGAGAGGCAGAGGGACGCACGAATGACGAGGGATTCGAGGAACTCTTCCACTCAGACGGACCACTTCGATACGACACCGCTGCACGACGTCCCCGACCTAGCTCAACTTCATTCAAAGCTGAGAGAGAACCAGTTATTGGTGTGCACCCTGAAATCAGAACTAGAGGTATATAGAAATGTATTGCATTCCAAGACTCCAGAAGGGAGCCCTCACTCTGTCAAGACCGGACGTTCAGGGACGAGGGACAGCACAGACAGTACGCTAAGGGATTACCTGGAAGAGCTGAGAGCATTACGGAAGAAGTTGGAGGATTCCATCAAGGTTAACGATAAACTCAGGAAGCAACTGGAGGGAAGATTGGACGACACGGGAGGGGGAAGTGGAGGTAAGGAACTGTACAGATGGTCATGAAATTTGACCAGCTCTTGTTACTCTTGTGAGATGTCTCAAGAAAAAGAAAAAAAATCAAAGTATTTTACATCATCACAAAATACAAGCTAGCTGCTTAGAATTCATCGGCAATAATGATGCTGTTAGGTAGGCCTATTATCCCCATTAATTATCAACTGTACTGTATTGACATTATGTTTTTGTGAATACAGATTAAGTACACATACCTATTGCTTGAAAGTCCTCGGAATCAAAGGTTGAAATCAACAGCAGGTTGTTGGTTAGGTGTGGCCCAGTCAATTTGTGCACTCCTTTTATCTGGCCCATTCATTCAAAAAGGTTGCCCACCCCTGCTCTAATGCAATAACTACGACCTAAGATTAAACTTTGTCAGGGATTTCCCTGAATGGTTTCTCTAAGTCACATTAATTTTCTGTCTTGAAGTTTGAAGTTCCATGGACTTGTTATGAAAAGTAATTTTAGTAAAGTGCTAAGTGTGGCTGTCCTCTTGCCAAGGTTTGAATTTTTCTGTCTTATCGTCTTTTCGCACTCAGGCGTAACTACAATACATCTTCAAGAGACCAACATCGAACTAACGACCAGGGTGGAAACATTGAACGCCAAACTGGTAGAGAAGGACAACTTAAATCAAAAATTGAGAGAAGATTACAAGCAAGCCCAAAGAGATATCTCAAGGTAATGAAAGAAAGAAAAAATATACAGACATGTTCGATGAAAACAGTCATGGAATTTCTTAATTTTGTCGTGTAAAAGGTATCAAATTTTTGTTTTTAGGAATGTCTTTGAACCCTTTTCAACAAACATTTGTCTTGTCAACCTAATAACTTGGCTATTTGGATATTAACCACGCTAACAATTTTTTTGTCAAATATCAAACTTCACATTCATAATGTATAATACTCATCAAGGTAAAGTTGAACCAATTGTCAAATTCAAAAAATCACAACAACAAATAAGGGGGAACAAAGTGCCAGTCATTTTACTTAACTATTTTTTTCAAACCATGATAGGTTGGAGTCAGAAAACCACAAGCTCTCTGAACAACTTCTAGAGGTGGAACAGCTACAGAATACTCTCCGCTTTGAGTTGAGTGTCTACGAACAGATCCACCCCACTGGTGAGTCTAAACATGACTGTCTGATTGCATTTCTGGTGAGATCGGCAGTACTAAGAAACATGTTCCGAGGGGGAGGGGGGGAGTGGACAAGTTTTCCAACCCTGACCCCTCAACTCTACAAACAGCTGATTGTTTCTCAAAACATTAAGCATAATGTTCTCTCTGGCAGATTCTCGTATGTAACTGGTGTGGCATTTTGCAAAACGATTGAAATTTTGCACATCAGAAGATTAGCTGACAGTTGCTATGGCAACTAGTGTAATGTCCCTCACAAGTGCAGTGAAGGAAATTCTGCAAGTGAACAAAAGGTGCAAGTTATGTGTTTAACAAGTTGAGAAATTAATGATGAACTAGTTCAGGCCCAATTCTTAAATGCAAAGTAGACTAGGCTGCAGTTTATCTACTGTGTACTTTATGTACTATGTGTGGTAAGCTTATTGCTAGGCTGTGGTGCTTTAAAACCACTCCTTCCATAGACAGAGATATTTAAATCACTTATTTATAAGACCAGCTCGCCTTATTTACATTAAATATGTCATTCAATCAATGTCAGATTCTCCTGCCAATGAGACCACTGGTGAGAGAGGAGACCCTACGCTCCCTAAGATCACAGACCCAAAGACAGGGATCGACCTGACCGAGCTCTTGAAGGAGATGAGGCGCTTGAGGATTCAGCTGGAGCGAAGCATCGACACCAACAATGCTCTGAGGACCAAACTGGAGGAGATGATGAAGGATAAGAGGTGGTCGCCTAGCAACGCAGAGTACAAACACAGCCGTGTGACGGTGAAACAGACCGTAACAGAAACTAATGATAAGAGTACTAGGAATAGCAGGCTGTCTAGAAGACTGTTTGTTAACACAGGTGAGTCACAGGCCATAACAGAAACTGGTAATAAGAGTACTAGGAATAGCAGGCTGTCTAGAAGACTCTTTGTAAACACAGGTGAGTTAAGAGATTCATCTTCATGAGAAAAACAATTACTTAAAATGGAAATATAATAATTCCAACTTAAATGTACATTTAATCACAATAAAAAAAAATCAATCAAAATTTAATGTTAGGATCAGCAATCAGTAATTGTTAACTTTTTGAAAGAAATTTAGGAAGGTACAAGTTTCAAACTGTTTTATAGCACCTCCCCCCTCACCATGTCTGCCTTCCCTTCCCCACCCGGCCTCCTACCCTCCTAACCCCTACCAACCTTCTCCTCCTATCTGTGATGACTTCACAAATTAAGTTATGTATCATTTGTGATCTGAGGAATTTTTAAAACCCATTTTGTTTTATTTCTTTCTCTCTCCTTGGCTAGATGATAATGATGGTGCTGCCAAAGATGACTTCCACACCGATTTCAGTCCTTACGAAGATCCCCAGTTTTATGACATGCCTCGTAAGTACCCTGTTTGTACCGCAACCTATAGACAAGGTCATACCTGCACCCCCGAAACGGTGACCGACTTCCTCCATCTCCCACCCCCCATACTCCCTACCCCTATCCTCGTCTCTTTCAGCTTAATGATATACTCAGCAGCAGATAAAAAATGTAAATATCTCTAACCTTTTGAAGACCCTTAACATTTCTTCTCCTTTTATGAAATTTTGTGTTCATGCTACAATGTATAGTGAACTTGATGCATTGACTTTGTCAAGACCTGTAAGTGCCATGACGTACATCAATGGGTTAATTCATTCTACTTAATTTTCTATTAAATTTGAGTTTATAATTGGACCTTCATAAATGGTTGAACTTTTTATGATGTTTGTGGTGAAGACAGGAATTTAAACTATAGTCCATTGTATTTTAATATAAAAGGTATGAGGTACTTTAATTCATGAAGCCCGCATGTTAAGAATGTATCTTGTAATCTTTTGGGTAAAGTTAGCACTCTTTAAAGTTAATAGTATATATCTGTAAGCCCTACACACTGTATGTCGATCCAAATCAAATACTAACAAACTTGCCTTCCCACGGTATCAAAAAAATTGATTTTCTGATTATTTGGTTTCCAAAGATGGATAGTGTAATTTTCATTTTGTTTGAAATGGAAACCAGATATAAATTTGAACCCTCTAATATTTCCATTTTTGTTTTGGCATTTGCAGTTGCATGACTGTTCATGACAATGACTATTTACAGACTAGTTTTTACAGAATGAGACCAAGCCACATTTTATACCCAGCTCTATTGTGCCTCCAGAGAATGAGTTACATAGCAAACAAATCAACTTGATCAATATTCTTTGATCGGAAAAAGACGCGAGAATAGCTTGTAACTCTCCTTTTTTGCTGCTTTTCTATTTATTTTCAGCCAGTAATAAATCCCCTCACAAACACCACGGTGCAACTCACTCACCACCGTCTAAGGATGCGGAATATTTCGCAGTGGGAAGTTTACTCACGTACGAGAGATTGAAGAAGACTTTAGGAGAGTTAAGAGCAGTCCTCAGGGTGTTTGACACGCTGCTTGGAGAAGAGAAAGATTCACAAGCCCAGGTATGTCATATATGCAGATTTATTTCCCAAGGTGCCTTAAGTATCGGCATCCATTAGCAATCAAGAAATACACCCTATTGAAGTACTTCGTACCTTGCTGCCAGTTTTCCAGCAATTTTGTAGTCCATATGTTGTTTTTTTTTTTTATAACTAAGTAGGATTTTGAATCTAAGAGCATTCCACAGATTTTCCCTCAGATGTGGGCCATTTTCAAATTGTAAAATAATAATTAATAATCCAAAACGAGCTTACAAAGTTCTGTTACAATAAACATGCCACTCAACATCAAAGCTACGATTCATTTGACTTTTATTTGTGGCTACTTGTCATTGTGAACTTCTGAATGCCAACCATTCCTCATTCTAACTCTTTTGTCTTTGATAAATTATTGTACTAGGTCAAGCATACCACAGAGGGGAGCATCGTCGCAACACCGCATTGTTTAAAATACAAAATTTATCCTAAGTTATGTTGGTCCCTCTTTTTCCTCAGGAGAAGACAAAGCTGAATACTGTACACCAGTTGCGATCGTTGATCACTAAAGCATCCGTGCTGGCCGAGGAGAGCAATGTCCAACTCTCCAAGTTCACCACGGAGCGTCTGCCGCGGACCGAGGAGGTCAATCGACTGAAGAGGCAGGTGGTGGCGCAACAGAAGTTGATGAAGGACACCATCTCGCATCTCACCGTCTCTAATCGCTCCAAGGAGAGCATCGAGGAGGCCATCCTCAATAACCGTAAGTGGAATAATGAGACATTGAGACCTTCGGTATGGCCTCTGATATCTTAGCATACAAGTTGTCGGACTCTTTCTCCGTACGGCTTCTTCTGTCCAATCTCTGATCTGGTTTATTTAACTGGACTAGCAAATAATGAGTCGGCAAACACTGTCTGAGCTATGCTGTATAATCACAAGACTGACTTTAATCCCGTCTTATTATAGGAGTGATAAAAATTTGTCGGAAGTGCTTTTCTTTATATACTGTAAATCATATACTGAGTGGAAGCTTTCTTACCAGAAGATATAATTGACAATAACCCCAAAAAAAACAGTTTAAGAGGCTATGAAGTGTCAATTCTGCTCTCTCTGAGGGTTGATTTTAAAATCCTAGTATTGGTTCGCCAAACAGTCTGGCAAAAAAAAACATGCAAAATTGTTGATATATGTAAAGAAAAAAAGTGAAAATATCTGGAACATCGTTACTTCAAAAGTTGCAAAAGACAGCATCATCTTGCAACTAAGAATCCTTAATTGTGTAAAAGTTGTCTCAAAGGGGAGGTGGGATACCCCTTCTCCCAGGCCACAAATTTTGCCACAGGAGGGTCGCCATGTTTTTAAAGGTAAATATTGGTGTCACTTAGCAGAAAAATTGTGAATATTAAATAGAACTGCCTACCGTGTTATTGGTACAACAAATGAATACTCAATGCAAATTATATTTACTTTTTGTTTTTAATCCATGGTGACCTACTTTCAATCCATACTTTTTCTCCTTTTCTTGTTATTGCAGTGATGGAACATGAGGCTAACCTAGTGAGAGCTCACAGAAATTTAGAGGTAAGTAGTTAGACATTCTTGAAGTAGATGTGGGTATCATGTAGACCTTCTCCTAGAGCTCTTTAATTGGTGAACTTTTCAAGATATTGTTGGGAAGATCAATTTATTGTTTGTTAGGTATTAAAAAAAGGCCAGAAATTACACATCAATGATGTTTTACGCAGTGCATGAATTCGGTCTTATTACAATTGAAATATGAAAAATTTTGCTTACTTGTGTAACACATTGTGGTTCATCTGTTTTACGCAGGTAAGGAGGTTCAGATAACAATTATTCTGTATACTAATTCTGTACACTGTTATTCTGTTAATCACTGTTATTCTGTACATTTATTCTGTTACACTTACAGCACATGTCTGTTACATAAAACTGATATTAATAAACTCTATATATACAATCCATGTAGTATATGTCAAACATGAACAGTAAACCATGACCTTGCCATGTTTGATGGGAAAAGTAAGAATTTTCCTTTAACATTTAACCCATTCTAAGCATTTCCTCTCCTCTCTTTAGGCCAAGCGTATGAATGGAACATCTCACAGACACCAGTCGCACTGAGAATTTTATGGAAATTCAGTCTTGAAGCCAACAGGGGACAGACATTTCTTAATAACAAAAAATTCCTTAGTTTTGATAACAAAATGTTTGTGTACTTCTTAGTCCATCTTGTGCCAAAGTATGATTTGTAGATTTTTTGTGTTATTTTTGTAATTTCTTGCCAAAGCGTTGTGCCTATTTTAGTGGTATTTTCACAGTCCCTAAATGAGCTTCAACCATTGCTTTTAGTTTTGTTATTCAATCTGGTGGTGATGAATCTATGACAAGAATTAAAAATTCTGTTTCTACCATATTTGTTGCATCCATATTTTTTTATACTCTGAGGTCATCATTGTGAAACTGAGCATATTTGTTAAAGATAATGAAAGAGATTTATTTCTTCAGATGCTCAACTTTCAAAATTTCCAGATAACATTTCAGGTTATTTGGGAACATCTGTCATTCAGAAAGGAACACTAAGGTCAATAAAAAATATTGCAAAAACTACACTTAGTTACTGAAAACTACCAGTAATTTAGATTTTTGGTAAAATTTGAACATTTTTAGTTTAGATTGCTTTCGACTTACCTGTCTCCTCTTGGAGGAACACATCAGCAAATTTTGCAGATGTTTTAAAC
The DNA here is from genome assembly GCF_037975245.1 of Apostichopus japonicus. Classification (NCBI taxonomy): domain Eukaryota; kingdom Metazoa; phylum Echinodermata; class Holothuroidea; order Aspidochirotida; family Stichopodidae; genus Apostichopus; species Apostichopus japonicus. Next base: position 14,955,368 of record NC_092582.1, on the reverse strand, counting down.
TTTTTTAGCAACCATACTGTTGCCCACTTTTACCTGTAGGCCTTGGTGAGGTTGAGGTTTTACGTCCTTTAAGGATTTACAATGGAATGAAAAACTGGAGCTTAAAAACGTTCCTCATCAAATATAGACTACTAAAAAATTGATTTTGTTAGTTTATGTTCTCTAGGTACTTTTATGTTCAACTAAGAAATAAAACATTGTAGTATAAGATACACTTTCATTTAACAAGGAACTGAAAATTCTATTAAATCTTACTTTTGATCTTGGAAAGGAAGGAACATAACTACTTCATCATAAATGTTCACAATTCTCAAAACCGTTCTTTTGGATTTGGAAAATAGTCACAAAGACATACACTTTTATACTACTGTACTTTAACAACTGGGTCCCTCTTAGCTTGTATCACAATTTAAGAGAAATAGTGGAAAAGTTTTAGGCAGTTCCAGGAAGATGATATTAAAGCAAAAAAATGTCTCCACTTGAAGATGTTTTTTTCTTCAATTGTGTTATCAGTTTTCAGTTAAAAATGTAAAAAAGTTATTGTAACAAGGTTAATTAACAAACTTTTGTACATAAGTTATTCTTACTTCTGTATATATTTCCCTCATCTGTTGATAAAATATCTGTCGAATGTCTTATACCTTAGGATGCTGAAAGATGAAAGTGTTGTTTTCACAGTGTAACTTGGATTAATTAATTTGGCCAAATGAGGATCATTGAGATGGCACAAATATATTGATTTTGCAAAATAGATACGGGCTTAAGTATTTATGCATAATTTTGATAAATAAATTGACTTTCTTTTAAAACCATTTTGTAGCAAGAAAATGTGATCGTTATTGTAGAGTTGTGATACAGACAAAGGGATCAGGATTTTGGAAATGGTTTGTTATAGGGTAATGTGGGGGTGGGGGGGGGAAGGTTGGGGGCAGCTGGATGTAATGTTGGAAAATGGAAATGTTGATTTTATATTTGAAATTTCTTTTAAATGTTTGAATGGGAAAGAACGGTAAAGTGAGGGCGCTATTTAGGAATTTTCTCGTATCCTCACCTGTTTACCACTCTTGACCGTCAATTGAATGGGATGCAAATATTTTTGTACTTTGTTTTCCGAATAGTGCAATAGTAGATGGTAAATGAGTCATTTCATGTTGCTGAAATGATCTTGAAATGTGGCCTTTTGTTAATTACATTCCATAGTGTTGTCATTCTCATGTATATAGTTAAACATTAAAAGTTCACGTTTAAAGGTTAACATTATTAATGTACTTGCTCTCTCTATCTCTCTAGCTTTTTGTATCACAACTCATGTGTAAATCTATAATTTTGAAGATCAGTCTCATAACACACAGTGTCACACATTGCCTCTTAGTTAAAGTAAACATTTCTGTATAATTCCTGTTATATATAGAGCTCATTATTCAAAAGGTTTTGAAGTAGAAAAACAATTTCGACCTTCCAGAAATGGTTAGGAGTTCTTGAGTTCAATTTCTGACTGTACTTTGGGATTTATATTCAGATTTGTATAAACAGTTGTGATTTTATCTTCTCTCATTAATTGTGCATACTAACTTTCTTCTCTCTCAGATGGTAACGAAAAAACCAAACCAACTAACTGTAGTGTAGATAAAAGTTGTAGATATTTGGTGTTTTCATGTTTCATGCACTAAGAGGGTAGTACAGGGTTTCAGTGTTGTAGTTTTCTTTGATATTGAATACAAATGTTGATATACTGTTGCAGTTTTCACATAAAAAAAATAATTACCATTGGCGTAAAGGTCTGACTATTATTTTAAAGATGGCATTCAGCTAAGTATTTTTGACAAATTTTGATCAGAAAAAAACTAGAAGTAGAGATAGGCAATGTATCCCATAATGCATTTCATATGCTTTCTCTTAGTTACCAGTATTGACAGGAGAAGAAAAAAGTATTGCCAATTTGTATTGTTTTTTCACAAACATACCAGAAGTTAAAAAATAACGAAGAGCGAGGGAATGTCTGTATACTTTGTATTGAAAAATTAGGCCAACAAATCTTGACAATGTTTTTTCTTTTCAGAAAAGATCATTAAATGTATGGATTAAATATAGCACAACACATTAGGTGGAGGCTTACTCATTAGGTAGCAAGTGTGTAATGGGTGAAGTCATGTTTTGTTAGATTGTGGCTTGTGAGACATAGTAGAAATTGAATGTGTTTATTGTTGCTAAAGTGCGATGCAGAGTGAAGCATGGGTTTGGTGGAAAGTTTTATAGAACTGTCAGAATTTACCTGTAAGGGAAATATTATTCTCTGTACCGAAAAATGAAGGCTTAATATGATAATTTGGAACTCTTAGATAGGAAGAAAAAATATTGTTCTGTTTTGTAGCAAGGCTGTGGTTTTGCTTACAAGAGGTAGTATAAAATATGGGCAATATATGTTGAGCTACAAAGACAAGGAACCTTTTTTTGGGATAAATAACAAGCAACAATGACTTTGAATATCTGTTATAAGTTCAATTAATATTTGCTTCTACGTTAGTGGTTAAGGGGATGGCAAAAGTGCTTTCATATTTTGCAAAAAATAAATTTTTCTTTTTGAAATAATTTATTTTGAGGCTTGTCTGGTTGATTTATCTAATCAATAAACTGATCATCAAGATTCATCTTGAACTCATCTTTTGTTTTTTGTCTTTATTTCTGAGTTTTCTTCAGATATTTTGCTTTATCGATCATAAATAAAAGAAAAAAAGACGGGGAAGATAGACTTTCTGGGGTAGATTATCTTGTGCAATAAAACTAGTACCAATAAAAAAAGCGTACGATAAGTGCTATTTGTCACAGATATTTTAACCAAGATTTTCAGGGGGGATTTTTTGGGCCTTCTCAGTGTCTTCATATTTCAATGACACTGTAGAAGGAACTGTTGATATATTATATTATTTATACAACCTTGTAGTTGCACAACATCGCATTGAATGCTGGGCAGATAATTACTATTGCTAGACAACCATATTCCACTCACCACCAACTGCACTCCACTATTTAGTAAAAGAGTTTTGTATGAAATATTTCAGTCTGCCAGGAAAGGTCAAGAAGTGTTTAATAGAACTTCATCGAAGGAACTGATCAATGACAATAAATTTTAAGACTGAATGAAGTATAATTATAGCTAAATCCCTGCTAAAAAAACTGTCTCAGAAGTAGTTTCAGTGATGTGCATGAAACAACAAACGAACCATACCCACTGTTATTGGGTAGGAGGCATTGCGCAACATTGCAAGTACACACAGCTGTATATGAAGGAGGACTTTAGACACAAAATTAACTTTCATATGTTTGTTAAAACATGTTTACAACTTTTATGTGTTATGTATTTGTCAAAGGCAAATGATGTTGAATATCATCCACATGTGGTGCTCTGTTGTTTACAATGTAAAGTAAAAAAAAGGAAAATAGAAATTTCTAAAACATTGACATTTAGGCCTGTACTGAGGAGCTGTCCCCATCAGCAATTAAGCATTAAAGAACATACTGTATTCCAGACATTAGTATCAATATTTTAAATCTGAATATCTTGAAAACTGGAATAGCTATTTAGCTGCCCATGATAGTCATCCCTTCAGACCTTACAAATGATTCCATTGAACTTCACAACAAAATCCATCCTAAAATAGCTTTGGGCTGGGTGATTGATTTTTTCCCTTTAAGCTTCCATTGAAGTTCCTCCAATGATGTGTTATAAGCAACATTCACTTAAGATGCTAATAAGACTGTTTTTTTAGTCATGTTTCATATTAAATTGACACAAATTAGTCTTGAAATAACTTTTTCATATTCTGAGCATATCCCTTTTCTAAATCCTGAATCTTTCCTTGTACAATCTTTAACTGTTCTTGAAGTGTTTTACTGTTTGGATCTAACTTTAAACCATTTTTAAAGTCTTCTTGAGCTAGTTCGTAGTCTTGAAGTGCCATGTGGGCTTGTCCCCTCCTGAAGAACCCTTTAGGGTTAGTGTCATCGATGACAATAGCCTTGGTACAATTCGTAATGACATCCTCGTAGCGATTGTATCTCAGCTGACATGCAGCGAGATTCAACAGACACAGATTGTTGATATCCCAAAATTTTTCCACAACTTCTTTAAACTCCTCCTTCTCGTTTATAAACCGGTTGGTCAAAATTGCATATTTTAACGCCCTAATGTAAAACCTCTCGGCCAAGTCTATTTTTCCACTTCTGAAACATTCACTGCCGAACGTTTTATAATTTCTCATCCTCTCGACTCGCTGCTTCAGGTTAAGTTCGTGGACGTCTGGACTCCTCTCAAATGTATTGAGATGGATGTCCACATGGCAACTGGAAACTTTTCCTGCATTGCTTGGGGGCTCACTTTCACTATGTGACCTCTGATCTTCTATATTGATATCTTTGAGACTATCTGGAGAAATTTCAACCCTACAACTTTCTCCTTTCCTCATAGTTTCAAGAGCTCCATCTATGATTGAGGACAATTCTCCCTTTCCAGTTCCAAGTATAATCTTTGTCTCTATGTTAATTTGATATCCAAATAAGCTTTCATGTTTCATCTCTTCAGAGCTTACATCAATCTTAATATGACATGTTGAGCCCTCATTTGGTCTCTTGAAGTCTTTCCCTTCTTTGATAACAGTCTTGGTGAAAGATTGATCTGGTGCAGTCCACACTGATTGCGCCATTCTGGAAGAAAAGTAAAATAATACACAGTAGATAGATGTGCAATCATCACTAAATGTTTCAAATGCAAACTGTAAAATAGGCAGCAATGTTGAAGCAACTTTGAAAAATGCTAGAGTGAATCAAACTGTGGTCAGATCAAACTACTGTATATTGCATCTTACCCTGATAACTCAAACTGTTAAAAAACCTTAGGTCTTACTTTCCTTACAAGTGATGATCCACATGCTGCATTATACCCACTTATTTCTACTGGTCACTGCAAGCTGGAAATTCTATACTTAAATTAAAAGTAACAACTCTTTACATTGAAACACACCATGTTATGCAACAATGGATATTAACAATAAGTGTTCAGCCTATACAACATAACTATCTTGCATACTAAAAACAAGGTTTAAATACTTCTGACCCCAAAATACAGACAACAATAATTGAATTATTAAATGAACTAAAATTAATCACAAACAGGTTGTACCTACATTTAGTATTACTATTAGCCTCGGAGAAGTATCCTACTATTATTAAATCAATATAGGCCTATCTTGCAGTACAGTAGGTCCTATGTACTATTTATTTGTTAGCTTTCGTAATCGTAGAGTATACTATAGCATTGATGTACCGTAACAAGTTTGCGACCAGTTTATGGACTAAATAGCTCCCACAGTCTGAGATCCTGCAACTCGAACGTCAAATGGTGGTGAAATCGATCAAAAACTATATATTCCTGATAGCAGAGGTCCAAGTAGGACTCAATTCAGATGTGCACTTTCCCAGAAAAATTTCCCACATGCGTGCATTACGCACAGACTTTATAAACATAGGGGACGGTGGGGCATTCCCTGTTATGTAGTACTTTTACAGCCCCTATGTAAATATGTCACACAAACAGATTATTATTTATTTCAATATATTTCGCAGTATTACAAAATTAAAGTTTAAAACATCATAATGTACATGGCTCTGACGTATCGTGAGTAAAAATCGTGTATTACATTAAAAAAGTAGTAGGTGTTTGATAGTAACGGCTGTAATTTGTCAATAAGCCAACTTCCACGTACAACATCCGCACAGAACAGTACAGTGCATTTGTGTAAGTCAATGATTCATACTGTGTCTATGACACTGAAACCTTCAGTTTCACGTAGTCGGGTATTACGAGACTCCTAGTGGTATTTGCGAATTTTGGTTACTGTGCTTGCAAAACCAGAATATCAGGATTTTACAAGTATAGTATAACGGACTACAAAAGTCGAGCTAGCTTACTTTCACCTGACTTCAATTCTTCAAAGAAGAGCAACAGAGAGCGTTGAAAACATTGAAAAAGGAGTTAACGATATGGCATAGGTTCCGTTCAGTACTCTGTTACTGTTAGTGTTACTGTTAGGCTACCGTCATATTCACAACACAGTTGTGCGTTATCAATATTTTGAAGCCATAACCATACGGTGTGTGCTACTGGCAGTGAATAACATTATTTTAGCCTTCATTACCGACACGTGAAAGTTCTTTAACTACTGGTAAGTTTCAAATTGGGCATTAATTCCGTCCCCTAAAGTGAAATTTTGGACTGTCTATATTTAGGCAATAGCCTTAGGCTAGCCCAGTGAAATGCACAATTTGAATGAGGATAGCACAGAGTGAACCACTTCCAATAACATTTTTTTTTAAACCTGAATATCAGACCAACCAAATTTCTGCAGGTGATGAATTTAGCCTGACTTTAATTACTTGTACAAGACCTTACAGCAGGGCATGTAATAAATCTGAGTTGTACATTATTTTGGGGAATCCACTCATGCAATGGAAACAGCCCAATCTTCAACTAGTGCAACTGCCTGCTCAGCTTTGATGTTGAACCCAACATTGAAATTTAGTCTAGAAAGCACTTAATTAACGTCGTTAAATTTTTGAACAATGAATTGAAGTTGACTTCCTGCAATCCCCACTTCTGTGCACCTATGGCAGGCTATCGCCTAACAAGTATCCCACGTGTAGTAGCTTTGAGGAGAGGCACATTGAACATGAATACAGGGCCTAGGCCTATAAAGTACACTCTTAATTCGTTTTTATCCATCATCAGATAAATACTCACAAGTTGTCTTTTCCATCAGGTCATGTTTGCTAAACTGAAAAAGAAAATTGCAGAGGAAGAAGGGGTAGACGAAGGGGAGCTAACAGCTAAAGTCACCCCAGGTGGAGCTCAGAGAAAGAGTTCACGGGAAAACGCTCGGAGAGCAGGAGAGACCAGTCCAGCAAGCTTATCTCCGTGGGGCAGCACCTCTAGTTTGGCTAGCAGTGTCTCTGCTACCCCCACATCTGCAAAGAAGGTAAGGAACCAATCATAAACTAATAGATAATACATATGGTAGTAAAGAAACATAGTTTAGATAAACAAGTTTGGTCTACTTTAAGTCGCATTAGAATTATGATCTAATCATAATCATGCCATTTTCTGTAACATATGTAAAGCAACTCTTGCAAAAAAGCAGTTTGTTTTTGACTTTTGTTTCTATGGCCATTGTTAGTGATGAGAGGGGGGAGGGACTTAACAATATTGTCATAGATATGCCATCATGTGACTATAATTTGTAATACTCAATACCCTATCCCACCCATCCCATTCTCTCTCTTTAATAAGAAACGCAACTTAATTTGAGTTATAAAGAGATAATTGTCCCCTTAGCCTTGAAAAGTATCAGGCAGCAATGGTTACATTTACTAGTTCCCATACAACATGTGCTGCTTAATTACTGTAAGTGATGGACACTAAACAGGCATATTAATGCACACTGTTACACATTTGAATTCTTACACATTTGGATATCTTACACATATGGATATATCTTAAAGCAAACTTCTTGCAATGGCCGGATTTTTTAGTACAAAATGCCCTTCATTTTAATACAGGCCTGTTCATTCATTTTATTTTCTACGTAGTATTATCCAACCCATAGTACTTTCTTTGCTGTATTCAGGCTGTTCAGGCATTAATGTTCCAAATTAAAATGAAAGTCCTGAGGAAACTTTGCATTTGATTGGATGAAAGAAGGGCTTATTTTAAGCATCCTGGAGAAATTTGTATGCAGTTCCCTGTGTGTACTTTCTTCGTGATACAACATTTGAAGTTAATACGTTTTGAGCAAACAGATTTGATGTCATACTGTAGAAGCATGCTAATAAATTTATTTCATTTATGTTTTCTTCAAAATTGTGATTCGTCAAAATTTGAATGTACACTAGGTCCCGTCATTGGTATATTGTGAACTTCACATATATACCCCTTAGGTACTGTGAAGTTGGAACCATTACTAATGAATTTTTTTGGCAAACAGTTTGATGTCTGTGTACAACTATGACATCACACCTGTTTGCTCCAAGTTTATATACAGTGTGGTTCAATCTGTGACAATTTCAGTCGCCAATATCTCCAGAACACCATGTAGGAACTGGTCTCAAATTACACCAGGCTGCTAATAGAATGTGGACATTTTATCAGTCAAGACTGGAGTAAATTTTCCTCTGGACTACTATTTCAAAAGTATTATCGTCACTATTAATTCAATTTGTCATTTGCTGTTGAAATCATCAAGGTCATTAAGGAAATTATGGAAATGAGATTGTCAAGTGCTTCTACCCTACATACTACTTGAAAAGTTACTCTCAAAAGTCCAAGATGAAATAGATTGCATTTATCATACCGCTCATGCCAAATGTGTAAACATGGTATTGACTGCAAAATGGGGGAGTGGGGGGGGGGGGGGCTTTAAAGGGTGTTAGCAAGGGCAGATATAAGAAATGTACATTTGTACTAATTAACAACAAGTGCTACTTTTCAACAAGAAACAGGAAATTTCATATTTCCTGTTTAGCTATACTTGTCAGATTTCATTGAAACTTCCGCAAATGTATACACGTGTACAAGCTGTCACTCAGAAAAATTTCACAGAGGAATTTGTTTCTATCCCTCATAATTGTCCATGTACAGTATTGTTCATGTACAGTACAGTACAGTAGAATTACAGTGTAGGTGCCTGTTTCCAAAGTAAACATCAAAGGAGCTGTTTTTATTGATAATGTTACCTCATAGGCAAAATTCTACAAGATTTAATGTGATCAAGTTTTTAAGTATCTGGTTGCATTTCACTGTTGTATCAATACTATATAGTGACTCCCTTTTCTTTTCTTTGTTTCTGGTTGATAGTTAAATTGTTAAAATCAGACAATAATAATTTACAAAGTTTTCAGTGGTGATTCACATCATGCCAGCTGGACCTTCATAAAACTGCTGCCATAGGTCTGATTTATAAGTCCTAATTGGTTCTATAAATTAGTTTAATTCGTTATCAGTTTATGGCGTTATGGCAGTTTCAGTGATGGTTCATACAATTAGGCTAGCTGGACCTACAGTATTGTACTATAACTTCTTGTTGGTTTGATGGTATTGTAAACTTAAGGCTTATTGTTGAATGTTTAAAAAAGCAAGAAAACAATGTTTTCTAGATCTATATGGAACATTACAAACTTGTGACTTTTACTCATGATTTACTCATGCATTTGCATAACACTATGTTGTCTTAATATGTAACCTCAATATCAGGGAAGAGTTTGGATGGCCATGACTTGAAGGATTTGTACTGGTGGGAATTTTAAGCAATATGTTAGCTTGTCGATCTTTGGAAACATTACTGATAACCCATAATACTCGTCACTCGTCAGTAAGTTTAGATGTGTGTTGATAGACTTGCTGTATGCAATCTGGCTTACAAGTTTAACACAGTCATCATTTCTTTCTTGTAGGACTCTGTTGACTCCAGCAGAAAAGATGGTTTTGGGAACAAGGATGAGCAAATTAAGAAACTTGAGGAGAAGTTGGATGAGTATTCGCTGCTCTTGAAAGAGGCAGTCAAAGCAAAAGAGAAGATGGAAAATTCAGTCATCAGCCATGAGGAAGGTATTTAAAGCAAATTTCAAAACAATAAAGTACTACAATGTAAAGTAATGATCAGTTAGTCCAAGAGTTGCTTGGTTAACCCTGAAGCTTATAGGCCACACACCGTCTGTACAGACTTCCACTGTGGTCTGTGAAAGCTTTCTCTAAATTAATTTTGAGTCAATGCAAAAAAAAAATGGAAAACTGACTGAGAGCATTATCAACAATTGTTTGCAAGAGCAAAATGGTAGATTTTTCCTCACAAAAATCTGTAGAAATTTGAATATGGATTTTTGGCAAGAACTTTAATAGCAAAGCTAACATCTGTGGTGCCTGCTTGTGCAAGCCTAACAGATGTAATCAAAATTCAATTATCTTTTTTCCTTTCCTTTAATTGTTTCTTCTTGGTGCTTTTCTTTTGTTTTAAAAAACAGCCACAAGCAAGAAAATTCAGGATATAAATGAACAATATCAGCTCCGAAGATCCAAAATGGCCGAAAAGCTTGCCTCTGCCGTCAAGAAGAAAGAAGACGAAATGACTGAGAAATTGCAAGAAGTGGAGAAGGTTGGTAATATTTTAAGAAATTTTCTGGATAAGTTTGTCTTTTTGAAAGTACTTTTGGGTTTGGTTATTGCTACTTTGCAAAGAAGCATGTGGAGCTAAAGAAAATTGAATTTGTAGTTTGTGCTCTGTTCACAAAAATATCTTTGATTTCGTGCAGGTTTTGATACTCCGATTGCAACATTTTCCGTTCTTCTTTTTCGTAATATTGATGTCCACGATAGCTTGAGTGTATGTGTTAAATATGTGGATTTGGTGAGCAATTTTTTGAGAAAAATGTTGAAACTTAAATATTTACTGGTTGTAAACCACCTTACTTCTTCTATGTTTTATGAATATTAATATCTTGTATGAATATTAAACTTATAACATCAAACAGCAGATGAAATGCAACAAGTCAGAGTGTGTTTGCATACATGTGCAAACATAAGATGGCTGGTTTTAGCAGAGGTGCAAGCTCATTCTTCATGGCTATGGAAAGTTTCTATGGTGGACTTGGATGACTTTGGTGTTTTCCTGTAAGCCGAAGCCATTTGAGGGACCTGCAGAAATGATGCATTTTATGTACAGTTAATTCATTCTGACATGCATTACTTTCTACATTTAACCATTCTTGGACAACCAAACATTGCCATCAAAAACAGACAACATTAAGGAAAGTCCAAGTCGTACTGGAGACAATCAGTAAACTTCCTTAAAAAACAACCCTGCGAACATTTTAAGAGTAGAGGATTTCCTGCTCGTTTTTACAAGTCTTTGTTTCTCATCGATAGGAAAATTGTTCGTTGCAAGAGAGACTTCAAAGACTGGAGCGAACAAGGTTTAAGAAGGAGGAAGAACAGGAAGATTTCCAGGGATTCCAGGTCCAAGAACTTGCCAAAGTCAAACACATGGTAAGTTTTACTCCCATACAGGCATGTTAGTTATTGTAAACTTGCAAAAGTCAAACACATGGTAAGTTTTTCCACACAGCCATGTTAGACATGTTAGTTATATAGTAAACTTGCCATTTGAAGTCAAACACATGGTAAGTTTTACTTCCATACATCCATGTTAGGCATGTTAAATTTTGCAAAGTCGTTTCCCATGCTAGGTGAAACAGATTCAATCACCACGGAAAGTTAATTTTGCCACAGTTACTTGATTGTGGTCGCTAAGCCTTTCCAGTTCAAATCACTGTGGTTATTTAGAGTTGTGAAAGTTAACTTGCCAAAGTTAATCTCCATAGCATATTAGATTTATCAAAGTCAGATTCTGTGGTGAGTAGAAACTTGAGGTAATGTAGATCTACTAAAGTAAGAATAATTGTCATTAATTTGATCTATATCTGAAACTTTTAGATAGAATGTTAGATTTATCAAAGTCAGCTTCTGTGGGTAAGTAGAAGATTGCGGTAATGTAGATTTACTAAATTAAACATAATCATGATTTTAATCCATTTCTGAAACTGTTAGATATAATGTTAGATTTATCGAAGTCAGATTCTGTGGGGTAAGTAGAAGCTTGTGGTAATGTAGATTTACCAAATTAAATATAATCATGATTTTAACTGTTAGGTAGAATTTTAGATTTATCAAAGTCAGATTCTGTGGGTAAGTAGAAGCCTGTGTGGTAAAGTGGATTTACTAAAGTTTAAAATAACTTTAATTATTTTGATCCATTTCTGCAGCTGTTGAACAGCCAAGAGAGTCTACAGAAGTGTCGGGCTGATCTCGAGCAGTCCAGGGAGCGGCTGGAGGAGAAGTCTAATCTCTCAGAGGAGCTGAGCCGGACGGTACAGACCCTGAAAGATGAGAAGGCAGAAGTTTCAACCAGCAGGTGAATGATTTAATACTAAAAAAGGCACTGATGTAGTAGGAAGCAGGGTTGTAGTGAGTCCCCACATTATATGTCGGAATCAAGTCATTACCGGCCATTTTGCTGACATGCGCGAAGGAATCTTGAAAAATGAAAAAAGCTTTGACAAGTGTGTTCCAATCCACCCTTTGTTGAAAACGAAAAATCAGGCATGAGACTCTTCCGCGGAAACGCGGATTTCCGATTATTTTTGGTTCCTTGCTTTTTGCAAAGCAAGGAACCTATGCGTTCAACTTGGCGTGTGTATGTGTGTATGTGTGTGTGTGTGTATGTGACGCTTGGCTTGTGTACACGATATCTCAATAAGGAAATGATGTATCATGATCAAACTTGGTGGATGGATAGCCCATAGTAAGAGGAAGATCCCTATTGTTTTTGGTGCCCGCAAAGGTCACCAAAGGTCAGTTAGATGCCAAAAACCAATATATTAAAAACAGCAATAACTCCCATTGACAGGGTCCGACATGGTTGATATTATGGGAGTAGTTGTAAATGGGGTAAGGGATCGTTTCGAAACATAACGGTAATGTGATCGAAGGTCAACAAAGGTCAAATAATGATAAAAAACTAGTATTTTTGTGATAACTTGAGAACGAAATGTCCGTTAGGGTTGAGAGTTGCTTCAATGTTATCCAATTGTCGACCCGCATCTGGGTGACCTTTGACCTCAATTTGACCTCTGGTGACCTTTTCGTGTTTTGTGGATTTTTACAGTTTCTATGCTATTTTCAGATGTTAAAGGTACCTTCTGATCATAAATGTCAATTGGTTGACACCCGTGTGACCTTCGTGTGTGAAGTTATATGAGGTCAAAGTTAATTTTCAGACATTTAATGCAATAACTCCCAGTGCCAAGGTGTGATAAGGTTGATTTTTTGGACAAGTTGCAAATGGTATATAGGGGAATATTTTCAAACTTAACGGTCATGTGATCCAACGTCACCAAAGGTCAGCTAATGTTAAAAAAGTAGTATTTTGGGGGGAGAAAATGGGCAAAGAAAAAATGTTTAAATTTTTACAGTCATGCTCTATTTAGGTCTCACCGATCAAATATGTCAATTGGTTGACCTCCGGATGACCTTTGTGTGTGAAGTTATGTACATACAAGTTCAAAGTTAATTTTTAGACATTTAATGCAATTAAATTTCAATGCCAAGGTGTGACATGGTTGATATTTTGGAACAAGTTGTGAATTGGGTGGTGGAACATTTTGAAACTTAAAGGTCATGTCATCTGAGGTCACCAATGTTATCATATCTGTTGACACGCTTGTAGGTCTCTTATATTTCTTACATTTTCGACGCCTTATTTAGATCTCAAAAGTGACTTTTGATCAAAAATCCGATCACATTTTGTGATCACAAAAGTGTTGGCTATAGTGATGGTTACTTTATGGGAACATGTAGGACCACAATTACTTGGACTATTTGAGCCCAATCTTGCTTGATAATATTATGTGTATTGTCATATACCCCAAGCAAGGAACCACAGTGTCCTTGGGCTCTTGTTTTTTTCATTTTCGCATTTTTTCTCGTAATTCGCGTTTTTTATTATTTTTTTTATTTATTTATTTATTTATTTATTTATTTTTTTTGCCGAACATGCTGGACTGTGAAGGGAAGGAACACCGAATTTGACCAGTGGTGGAATCAAGTAGCACCAAGCAAGCAAAAAAGCCTTCTTTTGGTTCAAAAAAGCTAATGGATAAATTATACAAGCAGAAATTCCACACTTTTTTGGCGAGTTACGTGATGTGATAGATTCCATCTAGAGTCCACCATTTTGCATTTAAGCCCTCCTTACCTGACAAAAAAATTCTAAAGGGGAGGGGGACACCCCTTCCTCTTAAACCCCTCCCCCAGGACGGCGATCGATAAATTTCAGATTTTTTTTCCCCGGCTCAGTCTCATCCCTGAAAAATCTGATACATTTGTTCGATTCACCAACCTTTTAGAGATGCAGTGACTTGCGCCATGACTTGTTGAAACACTGTCAGGAAGGGTAATGGATGTTCTTTTTTCAATGATAGAATGTGGTTCCTGCAGGAAGTTGTACATTATATTTTTCACAACATGAATTCAATCCAATCGATTCAATGCAAATTATTTGTGCTGGTTAGGGGCAGGGGGTAGACCATGGAAATTGCTTTTGTGACATACATTTCATTGCCTCTTCAACATATGTTACTTGACTTATATTGACTTTTTGGTCCCCATGCTGAAGGTTCCGTAACCTTTGTAATCGTGATGGCGTGGGTGCGTGTGTCTGTGTGTGTATGTGATGGTCATTTTACATCTCCACTGCTTTAGTGAGAAGGAAGAAATGAAAACAAAAAATCTGGAAAAAGTTTAAAATCTCTTTTGAATCTTTTGGAAGATATTGAGTTAATAAATTCTCAAGTGATGTTTGTCAATTTGATATTGAATTCATTGTTTTATCTTAGATCAATTACAGAATGAATATTTTATGTCTCAAGTAGATCAATTGTTCTTTTTTGTACATCTTCAGAGACCAACTACAGAAGTCCAAAGATGCCATGCAGGAGACATTGACTAGGATGGAGAAAGAGGCCTTAATTATGGAGGAGAGGTGTCAAACTCTTACCAAAGAAAAACAAGAGGTTAGTAGAATGAATTTCTTTGTTATGTGTTGGATTTAGGAAATAAATTTTTCACTCCTGATTTTATCCTTTCCGAAGATGTTTGGATCAAGAATGTGAAACTATCGAAGAAATTTGTGAAAATTACTAAAATTTAATGTCTGTTACCAGCTTCAATGCTATAAGCTGTTTACACACTCTCCCACCTCGATTTATTCTTCACTCACAGAGAAGACAAAATTATTAGTTTGGAGAAGAATGCTACCACAGACTAATAAATATTTATGATCAACATCAAACTATACTGATTTAATATTCACTTTGCTATGAAAATGGAGGACAGGAGTCTATTTATGATGAGGGAATGATGACATGTTTGAGGATATAGAAAAGATACTTCCCTCCTCCCCTCCCCTCCCCCCTGCCCTCCTTACACCCCAAGACCTACTTTTATCATATATCTTTGAGCAAAGTACACAGTCCATTATCAGTGAATGTTAAAATAGTTAAACCATTCACCCCAACCTTGGTGTTTTCTTCACTCACAGAGAGAAAGTCAAATTCTCAGTTTAGAGAAGAAAGCTGCCACAACTCAGGAAGAATTAGATGCCCATAAATACAGTGAACAATCTTCCAAATCGCAGGTTTGTTTGCTCAAATCATTTTACATGCTTTACAAGTTTTCACAGCTGCAGAAGATTTGGAAAACATCTCATTGTCTTTATTTTTAAACTTGTATGACCCCTTGTGACTGGTTTTATTATGACTGTGAAATTTTGCGGTGGGTATTTAGTCGTGTTATAAGTGTCACTAATGGGTAGGCCCAGTAATCATGCCATAGAACTGCATGGTAGGGTAGAAGAAGATCACAAGGTACAAAAATACATTGAAGGCATGCATTCAGAACTCTATGTAAATCTCTGACTTCTTCCCTCGTTACAGCAGTACATGCTGGGGATTTTGTTTTAGTTAGTGAATAATCATGTAATTTATTATATATTGATAAACAAGTTGAATAAAAGACAACTATTCAGCAAAGAACAGGTGATCGCCAAGTATTCTTGACAAAGGCAAATCCTGTTTTCTTTGTATCTAAAACCTTACTTCAATATTGAATTATTGTGACTGTCACAAGCACTGCCGTCGAACAGTAGATACCTCATGAACATCTCTCACCAATTCCTTAATATCGATCCAAGAAACCACCAAACACTTTGAAGTATTCAGGTTAACTTTAATTATTTAAAGTCTTTGGATGTGTTTTCATAATGATTGTGCTAAAATGAACTGCTGACATAGTGGCATGTGCCAACTTTTGTAAGGTGAAAGCAAAGTACAGTCACCAAGGACATAAGATTGAATACCATGGTAGTAGCTGATTTCATGCCAGTTTAATCTTCTTTTCTTTTTCTTTCATTGTTCTTAATCCTTTCTTAGCATCAATATAATCTATAGGAAAAACAGGGTAAATTCCATCTCGACACATTATGTTTTCCTTTCCATAGAGGCCTCTTTCCCAGACTCGTCTGACCGAGATTTCATTTTCTCCTTTTTTCCCCCGACGCAGGTTAAGAAAGATTTTGACGAAAAGGACAGGACCATTACCCGACTGCAAGACAAACTCTCAGTCCTAGAACAGAGATTACAAGACACCTCCTTGTCGGAAGATGGAAAAGTGACCGCAGTCAAAGCAGAGGTCTGCTAATTGAACCAATTATATCCTTCATTTCTTGAGTTTCTAGTTTTTCCTAGTTATTTCTCTCGTAAAATTTTGTGACTTTCTACTGTCTGATCGATTGCCTCACTAATTTAATATGAGAAACTTTACAGATTAGGGTTAGTAGTAATAAAAGTACTTTATTATTCGAATGAACAGAAGTTACTTCACATTTCCAATATCGTGATTCATAAAATGGTGTAGCCAAGCACTGCACTCTTGCCCCATTCCCTCTACTAGTTTTTGACTTCCGAAAAAAGTATACTGTAATTTTTAAGAAAGCTTCTACATCCCCTTTTCATTATTCATGAAGATCCTGTTTTATTGAAGACTGAATAGTTTTACATGATTGACAAATCCTTATGTTCCTCTTTTGAATTTTTTCGTAGAGAGACCTCCTCGAGAAGAAACTTGAAGAAGTACGGAATCAATTGAGTGAGCTGAAAATACAATCATCAGAGCAAATCTCAAGTCTGGAGAAACAGGTCAGAAAATCTATATCAATGTTTTTTATTTAATAATTTGCATACATTTGCATAAATGTAGTAATGAATATTAAAAAAATTGCATGTTCAGATGGCAAGTTGGTGAACCGTCTGTGCTATAACTCTTTGAATTGGTATTAAATGGTAGCCTTGAATGGTGACACAGGTACATTGGAATGCTTCTACAAAGAAACTAATGCTAGTTCATGTATCTTTAATTAATTTCAATTTTCAAGAGAGTTCCCATTTTCTTGCCCCCAATCACAAACGTGTTCTTATCTTTCCACTTTGTGAAGTACTCCAAAGGGGTCAGGCTCATAAGGTGAATCACATAACCCTACTGGCTTAAAAACTTATGCTCTACTTTTAACCACACTGCACAGGAAGCCGAGTGTTGTCCACAAACTCTGCTTCAAATCTGTTTAATTCTTGGCTTGTTTTTGGCTAAGTGTGTTAATTAAGAGGATAAGAAAGAAACATAAAATGAATAGACATATTTGAATTTTGGGCAAACTCAATTTTAGAATTCTTTTCTATTATTTGTCTCTCCATCTGTCATCAGATTTCTCATCTAAACGCCAAAATCTTGGAAGATCAGGACGATCAAAAAGAGACTAAGAAAGATCTAGAGGCATCAACGGTGAGATACCAGAAGGAGATGGAGAAGATGGAAGCAAGGATCAAAGAGCTGGAAGAAGAGAAAGGAATTCATTTAGAGAAACTGAAAAAACAGTCCACAGACCTGGTTCTTCAGGTATTAACATATTTAGGAGTACAATTTCAATTATAGATTCTTTCATTAATAATATATTTCAGAACAGTATTTTCCAATTTCATCAGAATCAGTCATGTGACAACGTCCAAATTTTGGTGCATAAGATTTGCACCAAGCCTGGAATACTTGTTAAACTTTCCTTCTGTAGAGAAGAAACAAATTTTCTTTTGATACTGAACACCAGATGTGGTGAGAATGCAACATATTAGCAGTACCTAGTGTGTTTTAATACCTTTGTGTCAGTATTACAAATTATACAATCACCTGCTTTAAGCTGATATCTTGTGTTGTGGGGGTGGGGGAGGGGGGGGGGAGAAGTTAGGGCAAAGAAAGATCGGGGTTATGGCAATGAATTGTTGTGGATGTGGTTCAGGACAGAGATCATGGCTACCTGGGTTTATGTCAACTGGGTTTAACTGACCTGGGTTTATTGACCTGGGTTTAACTGACCTGGGTTTTATTGACCTGGATCTAACTGACCTGGGTTTATCTGACCTGGGTGTAAATGACCTGGGTTTATCTGACCTGGGTGTAAATGACCTGGGTTTAATTGACCTGGGTGTAAATGACCTGGGTGTAAATGACCTGGGTTTATCTTACCTGGGTGTAAATGACCTGGGTTTCACTGACCAGGGTTTCACTGACCTGGGTTTAACTGACCTGGTATGAAACAATCATCAGTGTATTCAACTCTTTTTTTCTTACCCTACTTTTCTAGAAATCAGCCAGTGAGACAGAAATGTCAAATGCCCAAAGAAGCTTTGATCAGAGCAAGAAATTGATCATGGAGCAGAAGCAACAACTGCAAGAGAAAGTGGCAGGATTTGAAGCTAAAATCATCCAACTTGAAACTGCCCGGGACTTTGATAAAAGCGCATCTGAGCATAAGATTGTAAGTTAACACTTTCTGTAGCTTTGTAGAACCGACGAAAGATGTAACTGCTAACTTTGTTTACATATAAGAGCACTGCAGTCTTAGTATTGTCTGAGTTTGAAATGATACTGGGAGGTGATCCCCGGTTACTCGGTGCACAAAGCTATGTGGCTTCTGACTGGTACCCCGAGCGGAGAAATAGCTATATAGGTGATTGTCACCAACTAAAGTTTGGACACCTCAGTCGGTAGAGAGCTGGGCTTGTAACCCAGAGGTCACTAGAGAGGTCACATTTTGGATTGAGAAAGTTTTGAATAACCCAGGATATAACAGAACAGATTCCTTCAAGTGTGGAGTTTCATTTGTCGTGTTAGTGCAAGCATCCAGGTCTTGGTCAAACGGTTAAACTAAAAGAGATACAGGCAGAAAACGGATATTGAAAATAGACCTGTAAATTCTTGGTAAATTTCCTATCTACTGCCTGTGATATGCTGTTTGTAGAGATGTCATTGACGCCCTGAAATATTTCTCTTTCCAACAGGGCCGTCTACAAAGTGTTAATGAGGAGTATTTAGAAAAGGAAATAGAGCATGAAAGACAGGTTACACAGTTGGAGGAGGAGAAGGAGAAACTCCAGGTAAGGACAAAGGGTGGCTTATAAACTAGGGGTGGCTTAAAAACTGCAGTTGGCTCATTTAATAGGGGTATATTTTATCTAGAATCTAGGTATAGATTCACACAAAATATTCCACAAGTGGGACATTTTATGGCAGTTATGAACTTTCATTCATTTGATCATTTCATCGTGGAAACATTCTGGAAATGTTTTCTATGGTACTTTATTTTCAACTGGCTACCATGATTACAAGCAGTTTAAGAAGGTAGAGCCTGTCCTGAAATATCATTCCCATTGTGTCTAAAAGCAAGCTGTATCTGTTATTCCCCATTGTGAGTGAAGCAAGCCAGTGTCTGTCCTGGGGTGAAGCACACTGGAGTCTAATCCTACAGTGTCATCCCCTATTGTGAGTTAAGCAACTTAACTTCCATCCTCAGATTTTTGTTAATTATTATTATTTTTTTTTTACATCACTCATCTGTTTTCAGAGTACTGATTTTTACACTAGCTGGATAGTGATCTGATGTGAGGTTTAATTACAAGTTTTCTCAGTTTGTAGTTGGGCAGGTGCTGTCAAAATCAATAACAGCTGGTTTTATATCTGTCATTTTCACTATGATGATGTGTAAACAAAAAAGTGAAGTGTGCATTTACATATGAATGCAATAAAAGGCAATTGACATGTATTTTATGGTATTTTATCAGCAAGTTGTGACACACCATCAGCAAATGACCTTTTTAACAGTTAAAGCTGTATAGTGAGGCACAAAATTAATGTTAGTCTCAACAATGTCAATTCCGTTGATGGAAAAACCAAAATTTACAGATCAACTTAAGAACGAATTTATTCACTAGAACATGAAGACATCTAGTCTACAATTTTCATTTATTCAAATGATGCATAATTTCTCTTGAAAATATAAAAATGAGAGAGGCTAACTAAAAGGGAGGCAAATTGGGTTAACTAAACAGGGGAGAGTGGTACCAACAGAGAGGGGACAGGGGCACCTACTGAGAGGGGAGAAGAGGTATCTACTGAGAGGGCCTTGGTCACTTCTCAGACCTGGCCTTTTATTAGTTTTGAGCATATTTTCACAAAAGTCTTTAGAATGAGCTCATCTACGCACCTTCATACAGCTTAGAAATCACAAAAAGAATCATTTGGCATGAATCACCTGACATGGTATATTTAGACAATCATTCAATGTATGCATATCAATACATATTAATGTGCTGGGCAGACGTGTGGTGTTACCGTTTTTTTTCACAAATCCATCATTTTCTCACAGCTCGGTGGGAGTAAACATGGCTACAGTGCACCCAAAAAAAATGAATGGCTAGAGTAAAAGTTGAAACAACAGTGAACGTAAATGTTAGAAGCAATCTGCACATTCAGGAATGACGCAAAATATATCAGAATTGCGTTGCCCCAAATTTTTGGTTTGTTTCACGTTGATCTGTTTTATATCTTTATGTTTCAATGAATTTTGAATGTCTCCATCTTTTTATTTTCATCCATGCACAATCATTTCTGTCAGGCATTGTGCCAAAGCTTGAATTCTGGTGAATACTTGGAGCATGAGAAATCTCTCTCTAATGAGATTTCTAAACTCTCTGAGCTAAAGGAAACATCGGAGGTTGGTTAGGGGTTTCACAGGGGGGCACTAATTTCTATGCTGAATTTCTCATACTCTTCGACACCCTTGCACCTATTAAAAATCCCCAGGGAATTATTTATCGACTGTTCACGTAGCAACTTTTGGCTGACATAAATATACACAGATGTGAAACAGTTTATTTTTTTGTGACTTTCAAGTATCTTCCGGTTTGTTTTGTATCTAGAAACATGATAACTAGCCTTTCAAACATTGCTATGGAAATCATAAAACAAAAACATAAAACATAAGTCATAAATATAAATCAAAACAAAAACATAAATCAAAAACCCTTAAATTATTCCCTGAAACCATCTGTTCTTTACTCTCCTTCTTTTTTTCTTTATTTGTCTGTTTGTTCGATTTGATCCATTGTCATGGTTTTTGTTTATTTTGTTTTTTATCCCTATTTTTATATACAGTAGGCACCCTGTTTGTGGCTTAAATATGCAAAAGCAAATTGATAAACAAGTAGCTTTGACAAATTTTTTCTTCTTTCCTGTCATTCTTTGAATCATGATGAAGTTGACATGTACATGCAGAAAAGTATTGAAAAAAAAGAAAAATTGACCATTTAGTTAAAAAAAAAAAATGTAAATTTTAAAACTGCTTTTTCTTTTGTGATTTAGAGGGGAGCTATAGGTAGACATTCTACTGGGGACTATTTTCCTTGCGAAGAGTCTCTTTCTGTCTTCACTCTTGGTTTAATAAGGGCCCCCTCATTTTATCTATCTTGATCTGAGGCAACATCAAAATTTATTTGATTTTCATTCATATCTTTTTTTATTTTTATTTTTATTCTTCTTACTTTTGTTGGTAAGATAATATGTTATTCCTATGATCTTTTCTTTACAGCCTCTTCATTTTCTATTCAATCAGTAAATCTGTTCTTTTTCTCCCTGCTTCAAATTTTCTGTTAAAAAATTGCATAGTCATGATTCATCAAACACTTTTTAAAATGAACCATTGTGAAGAGAAATTTCAAACCAAAGGAAAACGATGTTTTTCTGTCTACAAGATTATGACTTTATATTTAAATTGAGGTAATATAAAATGTAATATGTTATTCCAAACATCTGAGCAATCATTGCCCAAAAGTGGGTTATGTAATTTTGTGTTGGGTCTTTTCCTCTCAATATACAGTGGTATACTTCCTTAGAGCATAAACTGAAATACCAACTTGATTTTTGCAATATATTGCTGCAAAACTGTTTTCATATCAGCAAGTCTGAAATATATCAGTGCCTCCATATTCTCTCCTTCCCCTCCCCCTCCCCTCCCTTTACCCCATTTATCCTCCTTTTATTTTCTAATAATTTCTGTTCTGTTGCAGAAATATTTTATCATCTGCAAAGATTCTTTTTCTTGTTTTACAGAATCTTGCCATCTGCTCTTTTCATATTCATTACCTTTCTTATCAGTCATCAACATTTTACTTGTAATGTAAAGTAGGCTTGGATAGGCACTGTGTCAAAAGTAGGGTGCTGAGGGGGCTGCAGCATCGTGCAGCCAGGCTGCAGAGGATGAAATCTTTTGTTCTGTACAGTCTCATACAAATAGGCACTGTTGGTCTGCAGAGCATAATTCTCTGTTGGTTGATGATACCGAATCATCCGGACTGCAGCTGATTTTGCAGCCAGGCTGCGTAGTATTAAATCTTTTGTTCTGTACAGTGTCATATAATTAGGCACTGTCGGTCTGTAGGGCATAAATCTCTGTTGGTTGATATTGACTCAGCCTGACTGCAGCTGATTTTGCTGCCAGGCTGCGTAGCATGAAATCTTCTGTTCTGTACAGTCTCATACAACTATGCAGTGTCGGTCTGTAGGGCATAAATCTCTGTTGGCTGATACTGATTCAGCCTGACTGCAGCTGATTTTGCAGCCAGGCTGCCTAGAAAGAAATCTTCTGTTCTGTACAGTCTCCTACATATAGGCACTGTCGGTCTGTAGGGCATAAATCTCTGTTGGTTGATACTGATTCAGCCTGACTGCAGCTGATATTGCAGCCAGGCTGCATAGGATGAAATCTTTTGTTCTGCAGTGTCTCATATAAATAGACACTGTCAGTCTGTAGGGCATAAATCTCTGTTGGCTGATAATACTGATTCAGCCTGACTGCAGCTGGTTTTGCAGCCAGGCTGCGTAGCATTAAATCTTCTGTTCTGTACAGTCTCAAATAGGCACTGTCGGTCTGTAGGGCATAAATCTCTGTTGGTTGATACTGATTCAGCCTGATTGCAGCTGATTTTGCAGCTGCTGCAGCTAAGCTTTCTTTCAAATGTTATCCTAGCTTTATTCATTTCTCTTTTAGCAATTCTGTAACATGCAATCATCTTATTTGACTGATGTAAATATAAAGACTATGCCTGGAAATTACAAAATGAGAAAATTGATACACAGTGCTGCAAGGTGTCCATGTGTATATGTTGTCTAGCCCCCCCCCAACCCCCTCCCACACACAAATGTCCTAGCTTTCAGAATGTCAACAAAAAATGCATTACAAATTTTTAGCATGTTTTGTAGTCATTTAAAGTTGCAAAAATGTGAATGGTGGATATCTTGTGTCCCTGCATCAAAGTCATCGTATGCCTGATTTTGTTTTAAACATGCAAAAACATTCTTGACTTTCTCAGAGGCAAGCGGGACAACTGGCAAAGGAAAAGGTTGAACTAGAAGGGCAAGTAAGAGATGTCAAGGAGGAAGTGAAGGCCTTACAGCAGAAGGTAAAAGCTTTATCAATTTGTATTCTTGAATCTAATGGGTGCATTTTTCATAAATATTAAGAGATCAAATACAACTGTAGCGTACACCTGACTAGTAGTATGAGTACTACACAGTGAGTACTAGTAGAACTTCCCTTTGGTATGAGTACTAGTACTAGGATCTAAGTACCAGAGTACTCCAGTCTTGTACTTGTATCTAGATTTCCAAAATGGCCCAGGGTACAAACATTAATCCAGGAGTAGGAGTACAAGTGATTTACAAGCATAGTCAAGTTCTGTGCTATAATATGATTGAAGGTTCCCTACCAGTGTGGCATGCACTTACTTTCAGATTATACATGTTTTGCATTCAAAAACAATGTAGTGTGGTTGTTCTGTATTAGTGCTGTCAAATATTTTAAATTCTTCATCCAAAAAGCTTGAGTCTGACGGTTGTTATTCCAATCGCATGATTATGATAGCAAGTACTTCCCAGAGCTGTATAAATATATACATATATATATAGTAATGAGTAATGTCTATCAGGTTTATCCTTACATTTTAGCCTATCTGTGATAATAAGGTATATCATTTCTGTAAGTCAATTGAGTAATAAACAGCTAATGAATATTCATCAATTTACCTCACGTTCCAATATTTTTGCATGTTTCCAACGGCTAGCATGGGAATGCACTGTCTATCAGGTTTATCCTAGATTTTTAATACATTTTAGCCTTTCTGTGATAATAAGGTGAATCGTTTCAGTGATGTAACGAATAGTCAATGAATATTGATGAATTGACCTTAAATTTGAATATTTTTTCTCGGCATGTTTCCAACAGTTAGCCGAGTCAGAATCAATCGCGGAGAGGTTATCGGAGGAGAAGAAGAAGATCGAGCAAGACCTCTCGGATAAAGAGAGTAAACATAAAAGTCAGAATCAAGGTAGATACAACTCAATGTAGATTCAAAAGAGTAGGACTGTCTGTCAACTTTTGCTTATTAACTAAAAATTCATCAAACTTTAGGGGGGGGGGGGAATTCTAAACATGCATGTGATATGGTTGTTTTGTTGATGGTATCCTTGATTCGTCTGGCAAGATTTTAAGGCTAGTTAAGATATTAAGACATTATTTAAGACATTATTTAAGACAAACCAAGCAAACCTTTAAAAGCAGTCATGTCAAGTATTGCAACTTGTGCCAATCAACCATTTGAGAAAATATTGTACATGGTTTTTGACTTTTGACCAATAAAATATTAATTGGTCTTTTTGTTTTTTGGTCAACGTATGTTTAAACGATAGTAAAAAATGAACGGCTTGGTATCCAGTGTGTAAAGTCACATGATTTGATAGTAGCATAGCTTGAATAGTGAGCCACAAACTACTTATGCAACTACATTTACAAGTTACCTCCCAGGTTCACATTCTTACGCTTGGCTGTTGAGAGGCCTGAAATTGCTAGATCGCAAGTCCATAGCCTTTGCTTCATTTAATCAATAAATATGCTTTAAAATAGGAAAACAAACAGTCTTATTTCAGGAGTCTTTCACTTTTATTCGTATTTTGGTATGCTTTTTGCGTTGCAAGTCATCCAACCTTTTCGTCGTTCGTTCTATCGATACAGATTACACGTCAATGGTCTCAAAATTGACAGACAAACAGATCGAAATTGACGACCTCCAAAAGCAGCACGCTGCAGATCTTGCCGAAATCCAGAGAACGTTGTCGGAAAAGGATGGTGCCCTAGGCATCCTTCGAGAAAGCATCTCTCAAAAGGAGTCCCTGTGTAAAGAACACGAGGAAAAGGTAATTGGGATGCTAAATAGGGAGAACAGTTTATCAGATTTAAACACGAGCAGGCCTCAACCTTAGGGCTATTCATTGGCTAAATGCCAATAGATTTTGCCGTTTGCCAGCAGAAGAAAAAGAAGCTAACAATTTTCTACTAGTAGACAATAAGAACTTAAACACACGGTACATTGATAATAACAATCATCAAAGAATCGGCATGATATCTTTACCCTACCCTGTATTACTGCTTATTATCAGTAAATGTTATTGGGCTGCTCTCAAAAGCCTCTTGCAATAAAAGATGTGTGTTAAAATTCAGGAAAATGCTTGTGAGATCGATTTAAGAAGTGGCATTGTTTTGGCCTGGCTAAAATTTTTAAATTCTAGGCCTGGCAAGGTATCCGTCAAATAACTTAAGTCGTTTCACAACTAGTTCATGGAAACAATTGGCAGAATTTCAAATGTGGATTCTCTCTCACTCTGCAGGGACCGATGGTTAAATATGTTTGTTGTTTTACGGTTTCTGAACAGCTGCGGGCAATATTGTTCACCTCTGTTGAAGGGGCTTGTAATGTGCATATTATTTCACCATGGGTCAAATGTGCCACCTGTGTCTGCTTTGATTGTAACAAAAACTGATAGGATTTCTGTGTCCATATCTTAAATCCGTACTGGTCATTCCATACAGTGTATCCGTGTGGGGCCTTCTGTACAAATTTCATTGTTTCCATGGTTACAAAACGAGAAAAAGTCTGGAGAATGTCCCAGTTTATTTGACACAAAATGTGTTTTAATGACCAAAACATGACAAGCTTTTGCAAGGTTCCTTATCAAACTCTTTATCAGCTACTTAATAATATTTGTAATTAAAGGCATTGAAGACTCGCCCCAAACCGCGTGCGGCCATCTGAAAAAGTTAACATTCTGTTGCTTGCAAGTGACGTTTTGTTCCTGTCGCTACAAAATGCAGACAGTAATGAAACGTGATACCTTGTTATCTTTAGCTGGACCTGAGATGTCCATCGCTGTATCGTTTGTATACTGTGCTGTGGGTATTGACCGCAGCTGTATGTACTGACTGTACACTACTGTCTGATTACCGACAGTAGCAAGCTGTGTGTGTATTTTCTGGGATAGATGGTGGTTGTTTAACACTTCATTAACACCTCATTCAAAACTAGGTCAAATTACCGGCATTAGACGTTTCTTTTTGCGCGAGTCTTCACACCCTTTAATTTCATTTTATATCATTTAATCTTCAGATAAAGCAATTGGAGAAGGGGTTAGAAGATCAACATTCAGAGCTTGAAAGTCATCAGCAGGGATCTCAACAGATTCATCAGGTGAGCATTTCCCTCAGTCAATCTGTACTTACCTGTCTCCACACACTCATAGCACTCTGAGTTATATTAAAAATAATTTATTTCATCTTCTAAGCTAGTAGTGGAGATATACGACCTTTCCAAGTCGATCAGTAACCATCAAAGCAATTATATACCACCAGGTTTTCCTAAATCAAGGAGTTTTTGTATTAAATCCTACTGCCTTAAGTAACCTGTTCAGTACTAACAACTGTCTATTTGAAATCAATTTACGGTGCCATTGTTGTGTGGTATGTGATGTTTTCAAATACTTTTGTGTTGTGCAACCTTTTTGTAACCTAGTCCCTCAATAGGCTGTGACATTTTGGGACAGATTTTTTATGAAAAATACTTTGACAAGCCAGTCTTTCACAGTCCATTTTCATCTATGGATAGTTCTCCCTTCGTAACTTTCCAATTCTGAATGATGTGAGTGACAGTATGAGAAGAATGGTAGGCTGATATTACTCTTGGTTTATCAGGCCAGGATAGATTTACAGTAGTATCCTGTATTCCTTAACAGAGTAGTGTACATGCATCGTTGTACAGAGTGAAGGATCGAGCAAATGCCTATGACCGAAGGTTTTGTACTGCTACCAATTGACCTTTTGACCTATTGCACAATACTTCTCCGTGGTGTAATTCCAAACTAGCCTATCGGTTCCTGTTCCTTTGACAAATTGATGCATTGATGTTTTTGTAATATTTTCAACTTTTCAGTATTATTTTCATCAGTAACATCTTGTTCCTTTTGTTTTGTTTTTTTCTTTACTAGGTATTAACAATCATGACAAATAATTCACTGATTCTCTTAATAGACGTTTTTCACGATGGTATTCCCTATATGCAAATTAGGCTGAATCTTTATTAGAATAATTTTCCTTTTTGAATTATAAATGAGGCCAGTTCAAGTTTATTTTGTGAACCATGTTTTTGGTTCCTGTTTGTTTTTCAACTTTCGAACAACAATCGGAAGCAGTGTGAGATGTCTTTGTGTGTTGTTGTACAGTAGTTCATGTTGATTCTTCGTTTCCAGTCTGTATTCTGATATATCACACCTGGAGTTTTAAGTTGTTCTCGATTTGTAAATACTTCATGATATTTTCTGTATTTGTAGCACTCTGTCAAACTGGTTCTAACCGGTTTGAGGTATGGGATGCTGTCATGCACGCATCTCTTTCATAATCACGTCTGTTAGGCATTCTGACCCTCCATCGCTGTAATGTTTAGCGACACGCAAATCAGAATGCTGCCTTTACTCACTCTCAGTCAATCAGAGTGTTTGGGAGTATGTGCGTGCATGTCCCCTCCTCGCATAGGTTATTTCATGATTTGGGCAGAGTTGTCTTGGGCAGGACAGAGTTAAAAAATCATGTTTCTAGCTTCCTCATTGTTTTGCTCAGTTGGGCCTATATTATCTGTGTTTTTCATGTAATGAATGTCTTCATCTAGTAAATTTTTACTTTCAGTTTGGAGCTTCTCAAGTCATCTGTCATTGTCATTGTTTCTGTGAACTGCGTTTGAACTTTCTTATTTCATTCAGACCACTTAAAGCCGTTCTTCGTTAAATGGCAATGCTACGCGACCAACCCCCAAATCCCGTTCTTACAGCAGTCACAATAAATTGAGGAAGGGTCCATCAAGTTTGCCCACTCTTGTCCCTTTCTCTGACCCCTATGATCTTGTTTTTGCATCAACTGAAAAAAGATTTAATCTGACCTTTTACGCTTTTACAGCAATACCAACAGCTGACTGATTCCATGGGAGATCTCGAACAAGAATTGACCGAGAAAAATAAAACCATAAAAATGCAACAGCAGAGGCTCTCCGACCTGAAGAAAACCCTCTCTAGAGAATTGGTAAGTGAAATATATCAGTTTAACTTTAACCCAAAAGAACGTAACAAGATTCTGTCAATAAAATTCTTTATTTCTTGATAAATCTGTCGGTAGTCTTCATTATTTATACCACATATAACCAGACATGCAAATCTGTCCGGATTTTTGTCCTTAGATGGAATTTCAGTCGTATTGCATAATCAATGGCGGGTTACTATGCATTGTGGTTAGGCCATAGGAGCCGATTTTCAAAGTGAGCTTATTCAGTCCAACAGAAAGCGGTTAACTTAAAAATCAAATATTAGATAGTTTTGATGTTACTGAATAATACAAATTGTCTTTGATTCCTGCCTTCGTTATTCCTTTAAGTTAATAATCGGGCCAAAACCCAGGATCTGCCATGGGGACTGTGTCATGACACACCAGACCCCCCCCACCAGATCCCCACTCCAGACCCCCCTCCCCACCCCACAGAATTGATGCTCCGAATGCATGAAAACTAGCTTATCCTACGGACTTGATGTTAAAGACAAGATCTTGATTGATCTATTTCGGATAGCTCCGAAAACGGTAGATAAATATCTCCCGTGACCAACCTAGATTTTTTCCCCGTGCAGGCGGTCATATTATTAGGATTGAACGGGTTTCCATTCATTGGAAGGTATTGCTAAGGTGTATCGTCAATGGTGGCAGGTAACAATACAACCCAGCATCAGCATACACCTGCAATGGTTTGGAATGGTTGTCTAGTAGAAACATTCTTGATCTCATTTCTTTATAGAAAGTCCAAGCAAACATAGGGAACGATTCCTCAGAGGAGACTTCGAGGGCCAACGATGTCCACGAGAGTATAGCGCCCCCTCCGGTCTCCACGGAAATGCCACCAGCTTCATTATCGACCATTTCTCTCAATAACTATCACGAAAACAATGCCATGGATTACAGGGAAATCAACTTCCGGTATTTAAGACATGTCGTCTTCAAGTTCATGAGTGGAACAGATATTGAGGTAAGGAGACTGGTGCTCTGTACCATGTCATGCATTATGATGTACCATGTTATGTCTCATGTACCATGTCATGTCTCATATGTTCACATATCTTGCCTCATTAATCATGTCAAGTTTCATGTCACATTTATGTATCATATCTCCTGTCTCATGCCATGTCACAGTCACATACCATGTACTGTACTATATCATGTAACATCCTATATCATGTCATGTATCATGTAAAGTTTCAAGTCACGTCTCATGTGACATATCTCCTGTCTCATGCCATGTCCTATGTCGTGCAGTCATGTCGTATATCATGTACCATGTCATATACCATGTACCATGTCGCATCCTATAGCAAGTCATATATCTTGTATCATGTCCCATATCTTGCCTTATTAATCATGTCAAGTTTGAAGTCACACATGAGACATATCTCCTGTCTCATGCCATGTCCTATGTCGTGCAGTCATGTCATATGCTATGTACTGTACTATATCATGTACCTTGTTATATATCATGTACCATGTCACGTCCTATAGCATGTATCATATCTTGCCTCATTGATCATGTCAACTGTCACATCTTATGTATCATATCTCCTGTCTCATGTCACGTCCTATATCATCCATGTATGCCTCATGTATGTATGCCTCATGTCATCTCACTTCGCATCTCATAATGTCTCATCTCTCATGTCCTATATTATGTATGGTCATGTGATTTCATGTCTGTTGTAATGTCCTATATTATGTAACATTCCAGGTCCTTTATCATATATCATGTCCTATATATGTATGTCCTATGTATGTATGTCATATGTATGTCCTATATATCATGTCCTATATATATCATGTCCCATCATGTTCATATATTATATAGCAAGTCTCATCTGATGTATCATGTCACTTCATGTCACATGTACCATGTCCTATATCATGAACCATGTCATGTACCAAGTCATGTACCATATCATGAACCATGTCAAATCCTATATCATGTCATGCCCTCTTATCCTATGTCATGAACCATGTCATGTCAAGCCATACTGTCCTATATCATATACCATGTTATATCCTATGCCTTGTCTTAAATCATGTTGTCCTATATCATGTCGTCCTATATCATGTCATGTCCTATATCATATGTAATGAACCATGTCATGTCAGACCATACTGTCCTCACTGTCCTAGATATTGCAAACCATGTCATGGCCTATATCATGTACCATGTTGTGAACCATGCTGTCCTTTATCATGTCCTATATCATGTACCATGTTATATCTAGATATCATGAACCATGCTGTCCTATATCTTGTCATATATCATGAACCATGACCTCCTATATCATGTATAATGTCCTATACCATGAACCATGTCTTATATCTTCCATGTCATGTCCTGAACTACATGTCCTTTATCATGAAGTATACCATGACCTATTTATCATGTTATATCCTATATCATGAACCATTTCATGAACTATGTCCAATATTGTGAACTTTGCTATCCTATATCATGTCATATCCTATATCGTGAACCATGCTGTCCTATAACATGTTCTACGTCATGAACCATGTTTGTCCTATATCTTGCTGTCCTATTTCATGTACGATGTCATATACCACATCATGAACCATGTCATGTGCTATTATAAGTACATGTACCTAGTCATGTATCATCCATGTATCATCCTATATCTTGTCATGTCCTATAATGATTCATTCATTTCCTACATCATGTACCATGTCATGTCCTATACCATGTTGTCCTATATCTTGCTGTCCTATTTCATGTACGATGTCATATACCACATCATGAACCATGTCATGTGCTATTATAAGTACATGTACCTAGTCATGTATCATCCATGTATCATCCTATATCTTGTCATGTCCTATAATGATTCATTCATTTCCTACATCATGTACCATGTCATGTCCCATGTCATGTCCCATCTTACCATGTACCATGTCATGTCCTATACCATGTTGTCCTATATCTTGCTGTCCTATGTCGTGTCCTATATTATGTCTTATAATGATGTAGTCATTTCATATATCATGTACCTAGTCATGTACCATCCTATATCTTGTCCTATAATGATGAAGTCATTTCCTATTTCATCTATCATGTCATGTCCTATATCATGTTTCATACCATAACGTCCCATGTAATGTTCATATATCATATATATAAGTCTCATCTGATGTCTCATGTAATGACATTTCGGTCACATTTGTGTCATATACCTTGTCATTTCCTATATCATGAACCACATGATGTTTGCATATCAGATATCAAGTATCATGTCATGTCCTATATCATGTACCACGTCATGTCCTATGTCACGTCCGTGTATCATATCAAGTCTCATCTACCATGTCCTATCTCATTAACCATGTCATGTCCTATGTTATGTTGTGTTGTCATGTCCACTATCATGTCGTATAGGCACTGGCAATGATGCTATTATGTTTGGTTTTTATAGCTTCCTCCCACTTTTCATCCCGAGTAACTTTCTTGGCTCTTTCTCTCCTAGTGTATACAACTCTTGAAAGCGGTGTCCGTGGTGCTAGAATTTACTCAGCAGGAGCAAAAAATTATTCGAGAAACGCTGGAGTGGAAGGTAATAAATAATTGCATTTGTGTCTAATTCCCACTCCACCTCCACACTTCTTGTCTACGTAGGATGATCCCCGTCATCTCCCCCCCCCCCGTCTAGTAATTTATGTCTATACATTGTTCAGTAGGAATTTTCAATGTCCCAGTTCCCTTATGTCCATAAGACCTTTCTGTGTGTGTGGTCCATAAGATGTGGTCTATAGGATGATCTCCTACAACCCCCCCCCCCGGCTACCCCCTCCTCCCCATCAAATATTTCATGTCTATACATTGTTTAGTAGGAACTCTCAATGTATCAGTCCCCTCATGTCCATAAGACCTTTTCTGTGTTTGTGAGTCCAGCCGCTGTTCTGACCTATGGTTCCAATGTTTTCTTTTTCGTTTGGTGAATCAACAGAATTCATGGTTCGGAGCAAGACCACGGAGAAGGAACTGGGATATCAAATTACCGTCGAAGAATCCACACATCAGGTAACAACGGCGAGGCAGCGAGGATGATTGATGAACAATCTGTTTTA
Organism: Apostichopus japonicus; assembly: GCF_037975245.1. Classification (NCBI taxonomy): domain Eukaryota; kingdom Metazoa; phylum Echinodermata; class Holothuroidea; order Aspidochirotida; family Stichopodidae; genus Apostichopus; species Apostichopus japonicus. The sequence continues at coordinate 14,922,762 of NC_092582.1, read as the reverse complement.
TGATTACTTTCATGAGCCTTAAAACCACTGAAGACCAGAGAAAAAATGGAACCACAAGATGATAGCATCTTTCAGTAAGCAGAAGTTGGTGTTTAGTGTGTGGGTTTAAACATTGTTGCGTAAAGTACACAGTCTTCGAATTGGACCTTTTAAATGGGGAAGGGGAATAAGGGAAGGGAATAGAAATGTTTGTTTGTTCTTCTTTTATCTGGGTCTAAGTGTTTAAGTTCTTGTTCTCTTTTTTAGAAAAAGGAGACTTTTTTTTGTGGGGGGGGGGGGAAAGAGATTATTAAGTGGACCAAAGACCAGCTTACACTGAAACAGTAACTTGAAAGGATCATATGTAAATTAATTTAGACTGCAGTGTTAACTCACCAAGCACTATTCTTGTAGCATTCATTACCCCGGGGGGTGGGTGGGGGAGTGCCTGCCCATGTATGTATGAGGGATTTTATCTACCACGTCGCTCGGCTACTTTTTAGAAGAAAAGTAGATGGCCATATGTTTGGTTATTGGAAGGATCTCTATTGTTAAATACACCATCAAACAACTGTGTCAGGACCTCATCGTCTTGAACTGGTACGGCTGAAGATTTACTAATTCATAGGAATGACTTGGAGAGAGAACTCACATATATTAACAGAACGTTTTCCCAATCCTAGGAGGAAATATGATGATAATATTTTTATCAAACTAACATATAATGTGAAACTAAACCTGACCCACCCAGCAGCTGTTAACATTGCTTTTGCATACATCAGTCGGAATTGCTTTGTTTGTGGAATTTAGCCCTTCTCTGTTCTATCAGCCATCCAGTCACTGGTTCGACTAGCTTGGTTTTGCATCTGTGCTTTGTTGGTTGATACAGGAAGTCATTTATGGTGTATTGGTCAAACAGCTGCGATATCAGGAAGAAAAAAAATACTTACCCTTCCTTCTAATTTTGTTTTTGTACATCAAAATGCGAGGCAGGGATTTTTTTTTTATACATTTGGCAGATATAAGACTTGTCATTTTATGTCAGTTAGAGAAGATCGTCTAGGTGTGGATTAGTTATGATTCATTGGAAGAATTGGGTTAAAATTGGGAACAGAGAGGAGGATTTATTGTGGGAAGTGCCAAGTTGATTATTTGCTTTGAATTTCTGGCCTTCATTCCTCTTACCGGCAAGTTTGCAAACAAAATGGTTATCATTATGTGGTTGGCTTAAAAGGGCATTAATTGGTAGGTGATTAAGTGATTTACGGTGGTATTGGTCAAATAGTTCAAATAACAGAAAACAAGAACTACCTTTCTTAAGTGTCATTGCTCATTTTGCCTCAAAAATGTGGGTGAACATTTTTTGGCAGATGTTAATTAGTAAGGATTAAATTCTTTTGTCCTTTGAAGAATGGGTTTAAGCCACAGGGGCTTCATTGGTGGGGGGAGGTCAAATTGTAGCCACATTGGGGAAAGGGTCAGAGGGTTGACTTTATAATTTCTGAAAACTAACACCTGCCCACCTCCAGTCCTAAAACACTTTCTAATCTAGAAACAATATTTGTTTCTCTATGTCAAAGGTTTTAATGGCCATTTCAGGGTTCATTTTAAGTTCATCAATAATCATGCTAAGAGGTCCATCTGTAACAGTAGTTTTAAATCACTGAATTTTATATCTTCAAGTTCACAAAATTGAAGGGGAAACAAAAAGCAATTATTTAAAAATGGTGATGGTACAACTCATGCCAATTTTTAATGTGATTTTGTTGTTCTTTCCTAATTTACTTGTACACCTAAAAATATCGTTAATTAAATGCTTTATTGCAAGTTCTATGTAATTAAGTCAGTATTTCATATCCTGTTATTTTGTTGGTTCCTCTCCTGTCAATCTGTCAAATCCATTCACAGCGGCTGTTGTTATTGCCAAACAACACCGTTGTCACCGCAGTCAGTAGCAAACTGTTCTCAAGGTCATAGTTCAAAGGCATCGTTGCTCAGTCATTTGCGTTGTATTTGTTTTGAAAATCTTAGTAGAAAGGTATTACAAGCTTCCTTTCTTTGTCGGTATATTCTGTATTTACCAGTTAGAAAAATTTTTTTTTTGTAAATTCTTTGGTTCTTGCGAACTTTTAAGCAAATTTTCTGTTATAGCAATATTATGTAATCCCTCCACTGAAAAGCTTGTATCACAACCTCTGTATTTTTACTTTCACGTTGATTCATAGAGTAAGTTACTCACTTAAGCTAGCTTAGACCTCATATAGACATACCTAATTAGATTTGAGATGGGTTGCTCTCTGCAAGCACTTTTAGATTTCCTACTTCATAGCAAATTATACAGAACATAGCATTATTTACTACTGTTTTAGACTGAAAAACAGATTTTTTTTAATTTTATCATAATACTTGTTAAATACAGAAAGCTTTTGTGTTAGTCTATTAATAATTGAGAAAAATGCTTAAAAAGGTCAGCTACAAAGTTTACATCCAATTTATCTTGCTTTTTGACTTACATAATTTTAAAGGTTTTTTCATTTGGGGTTAGTTATTTCTTTACCTTTAATCCCTACATGTAAGAGAACTATCAGTTCTTTGTGTTTCTTAACCAGCTTTTAACTAAAAGAGAAACCGGGAACGGTAAATGGGGGAGGGATAGGGTGCGGTTTACGAATCGCTTGGACAAGGTTTAATGCAGGTGTAATGGGTCAACGAAAAGAAGGAAATGAAAATTGCCTACAACCTAACTGGTTCCAAAGATACTAACTTTAAATTATTGTTCTTGTAGGGATTCATTCTTTTGTTCATCTCCTTTTGTTTTATTCAGTCTTTTTCAGTCTTTTTTGTCAAAATGTTATTTATTAAATGAAGAGCAATGTGTATTAAGTCATCGTTTTCATCCGAGTGTTGTAAATATGTCACCGATTAAGAGAAATGTTGGAATGGCAGATTATTTATTGAAAGTCACTATGTTTTATGTTTTATCTAGATTAAGCGGTTTATCGGTAACCTTATTTATGCAGAGCATGGACATAAAAACAGATGGTCAGTTGGGACATTTCCCTATTGCTAATACCACTCTATACTGTCCTCTCATATCATGCTTCAAAGCACTCATACTGACAGTATGAACAGTTCCTAACCTTTATCTGATTCTAATAGTAATACCACTCTACACTGTCCTCTCTTATCATGCTTCCAAAGCACTTGTACAGTACAAAAAAAATCCCAAATGGGTGACCAAATTAGAATTGGTGGTGGGAAAGTGGGGAGGGTTAGATGGACACTGGGATGGTTAATTATAAATGCTGCATAAAAGTTTTAAGATGAAAGAAAGGAATGATTCCTTTTGCACTAATTGTGCTGTTGGCGATAAAAAACATCATAGAAGTATAAAAAATTGCATATTGTTGATAAAAATGAATCCATCTTCACATCACATCTTCACAAGTATGATTTTGAAGATTAGTAAACAATTTTGCTGCAAGTACCATTGCTTATATGCCATCTTTACAAATTTAACATTTCATAGCATATAAGACATTCATAAAAGCCCATTGATATCATTTTAGGCTTACATCATACTTGTTGATCTGTGACGCATCAAATGTGTAGGTACACATGTGTACATTAATGACATGTGTTGTAGGCAACCAATGATGGGTGTTTTAAAATGTGTTAACATATTCATTCGCAATTGATGGAAAGGGTCAAATTTTATGAGTAAGAATGTTTTAAGACAAAATGTGTGGATATGTGCCTAATTTTGTTTTTATTTCCATATTGATACAGTGATGTCTATTTATTATAGGCTATATAATGGAAAAAGAAGTTAACATCAACTTTGCCTCTGTTAAATTGAACTATGAAGTTATAAATATTGTATTTAAAAATATACTTGAAAATTTTGAAAAAGAAAAAAACCCATTCTTTTGTTATATTTTCGTGTCTCCTCGTAACTTATGCTTGAAAAAAACTAATATATATATATATATAACTTAGAAAGCATATCACAAGTCCGTAATTTCAAACATTGATATGTTTTTCTAAATTATGCTCCACGTTAGACCAAGGGGGTGCACAAGGGTGGCTCCCACCGTCCCTCGTCGGTGGGGAAATGAAGGACTTTCTAAGGGATGGGGTGGTCCTCGAAGCCGACTTTCTTGAAGAGGGGGGAAGAGGAATTTGATTTCGTCAATATGTAAAACCTGATAAGAAATACATATAATATTTGATACTAAAACAGTCAAATAATGGCCAATCAAGATGGAAATTAAAATAAGTGCAAAGCAGCTTCTCAACTGAGTTTATTTAATTGTCTTTCTTCAACGAGACACATACCGAACCATCATTATTTTACAATGTCCCTGATAGTTTCATACACTATTTTGCTTGTTCACCCCAAGTTTGACCTTCGTAATCTTAGCCACCCTGCTTGGAGGGGGGGGGGGGGGATGACATGGACCGAGGAAGAGGTGTACAGGAAGGAGATATCTGCCCCTCTTAGGCCTCTTCTCCCCTTTAAGAAATTTTTATCTGATTCAGGGTGCTTAGTGGCAGAATGGTGTAATATTTTGCACATTTTTCCTACAGATATTGGCAATTTCCCCCCACCCCCGGAAATTTTAGGCGACCCTCCAACCTATTTTGGCGACCCTAAAGAGGATCGCTACCCCCATAATGAATGCTATAACGATGATTGATACCTTCCCAAAACGTATATGAAAACTCATACTCCGATTAGGGAGGTAAGTACGGAAGCTTGAAAGTGCCATCAACATAAGAAAACTATGCACCAATAAGTCAACATTTTTCACTAAATTGTTTAGATTACAAGATAATATCTTATCAAAAATCAGGAAAATGTTGGATTGTTCAGTTGCTTTAACTGAGCAATTGAACATTTTTCTGCAAAATGTTTAATTGTTCATTTCATTCCAATTGAGCAATTTTCTGTAAAATGTTTAATTGACAACTAATCGAATCTCGTCAATTTAACTATTTTCTACGGAAGTTTAAAAGTGCCATCAACATAAGAAAACTTTGCCTCAATAAGTCAACATTCTGCAGTGAATTGTTTAGATAACAAGATAATATCATATCAAAAATCAGAAAAATGTTGGATAACTCAGTTGCTTTAACTGAGCAATTGAGCATTTTTCTGCAAAATGTTTAATTGACAACTTATCACTGAGATCTCGTCAATTCAACATTTTTCTGAAAAATGTTCAATTTTTCAATTCATTCCAACTGAGTAATTTAACAATTTTACAACAATTAAACATTTTGCAGATTTTTTTTGTTTTGTTGCTAGTACTAATGAAATTTTGCAGAATACATTAACACCAATCATTAATATACCGTTGATATTTAACGTCGTAAACATTAAACATGGGAAAATTTTGATAACTACATCAATTCTCTCAACGCCCAAAACACCCTCAGTATAGTTTAATTCAGAGTAATTAGCACTGTGTAAGGTCGTTGCGAATAATGCGGAACTATACGTTTTGGGAGCATTCCAATGTTTCTAGTAGGGGTTTGTGAGCACTAAAAAGATTAAAAACTCTTAGACGGTTATAAATATAACAAGGTAATTTAGTACCATAATCTACACATTGTGTTATTGATTGCTGTTGAGTCATTGGGAAAACAATGTTATATCAACTTGACATTATACAAAAAATGACTTTTTAAACTATTTAGTAACAAATAGACAGTAACCCATCCACAAACATTGACTGTGAGAAATAAAACACAGCATTGTAAGAAAACTAAGTGACGAACTGCGTTATTCCCAATTTTTCACGATTTAAATATTGGTTTGTTAGTAAATGTACATAGAATGTTTACTATACTGATAATCTGTCATAGCTTGATTGTGCGCACTTATCAAGGTAAAGCCATGCATGTACAATGTACAGATGAGACGAAAATGTAGATGAAGCTATCACTGCATATCTTACAAAGCTTGTCATTGGACATTCATAAAGACTGTCCTAAATTTAGTCCAATCACCATGAATTTAGCATAATTGGAAATGGAGTTTCGTCATCTTTTCTTATTTGAGAGGTCGAATGATTGATTGTTTTGTTAAAGGAACACAATCTTCCTTTCAATTGAAATACCCTCAATTTATCGGTGACACGGGATAAAATACACTATTAATGTGTTGATGAATTGAAAGGCAATTGAGAAAAGTGGGAGGGAAGGGTGGTTCTAAACGCCGTAAACGGTGTTAATAACGAAAATGGTTTAACGAAAAAAGTTTATCTACTTTTTACAACAAAGTCGGTGGATTACTGAGATATGGCGAAAGAAATTATATTCATAAATTTTCTGGCGACTGAACTTGACAACTACAACCAATATTGCTGAAGATTTTTCTGTATGTGAGGTGAAAACCGCACCTCCATAACATTTTGTATCGCAAAGACATGTTCTCCCCCTTTGTGATAGTTTGAAAATGCACTGACCAAAACAGCAGAATTTGATGATGTCACCTGGACAAATCAGCTAAAAATGTCTTTGTTTTTCTTTACATAATTTGTCACACATTTTTGCACATACAAAAAGAATATTTCTACAAAAAAAAAATTCCAAGTAAAGACATAAGCGTACGGGACCATTTCAGTTTGGGGCAGAAATTTTTGTGCCTGAAAGTTCCCGTGACACTATCTAAGCGGAGCGCCACCATCGGTTGGCGCGTAGCGTACAAGAAAACTTTTGGCCAAAAATGCCTCTCAGATTGCCGGAAACGGCACTCCTGAGGCCTTGCAAGTTGCATCTAAACATTCTTTATTTTATAATCTCACGTTTTTTACACTTCCCCAAAAATTTGGTAAATTAGAAGAAGAAAAAATGGTATAATTACTTTGAAGGGGAAAAATAGGACAGTATATTTTTTAAGCTCCTATTTAGTTACCGTATTTATTATTTTAACACAGTGCTCAGCTACCTCCAGAAAAAACATACATTGTTCGCTGTGTCGGGTGAGACTGCAATTTGTCTCGCAAAAAAGTATAAAATATAACAAAGAATATGATAAACCTGTACGTACTTCTAGGCTTGTAGGCACCCCCCCCCCTCCCCACCATCCATGAAAAAGAAAATGTTTCTTATATACACTCATGTCGGGGATGTCCAGGTATTATTAAAAAAAAAAAATGATCGTGCAAAAAGCGTGGTAGCCCAGATGAGCTGCGCTTACGGTGGTGTTACACGGAAATATTCGGGCATCATGATGCTAAATAAAGAAAATCATGGAATTGTCGGGCAAAAATTTGAAAAAGATTCGGACAAGCTACTGCATATTTATATATATATATATATATATATATATATATATATATATATATATATATATATAAATATATATATATATATATTTATATATATATATATATATATATATATATATATATATATATATATATATATATATATATATATATATATATATATATATATATACCGAACGCCTGAAATCAGTATTCCCAGAATTACCTGTCATCGCTTTTAAAAGACCCAGCAACCTACGGGATATCTTAGTTCGGGCATCCTTTCGGGATGACACCCCATTAGGGGAAAGCAAACCAGAAACTACAGGATCATCGCCCTGTACACAAGATTGCAAAACGTGCTTACTTGTCGATTCGACCGGGGCCTTTCAGAGCAACCAAACCAAACGCACGTTCCAAATTCGGCACAAAATTAACTGCCTATCCAAAAATGTCATTTACCTCATCTACTGCAATATTTGTAACTTACAATACATTGGAGAGTCAAAAAACACTCTTAGAATGAGAATGACACAACATAGATCGGCGATCAAAACAAAAAAGATCTACCAACCTGTTGCAAATCACTTCAATCTCCAAAATCATTCAATTGAGAATTTGCGTGTTATTGCCATTGACCAGAACGATTCTTGGACAGATAAATCTAGGAAAGCGAAAGAAAATTTCTGGGAACTAAACCTAAAGACCACGGCACCATTCGGTTTAAACATCAGAAACGATTTGCCGTCCCAGATAAACCAAAACAATTCCTTTACAATTACGACGGAATCGGATTAAAATAATCCGACGCGGATTAAAATAATCCGAATTTCTAAAACTTCTGCTCAATTCAGCAGAAATCATTAAGTCGCTTTGCCTTTACAACCATGCCGACATCTCCTCTATAAAACAGTTTCAATTCCTGCTACGGTACTCCTTGTCACTTTCGGTGATCATGCACTGAAGAAGAGCTAGTTTTGCTCGAAAGCTCTGCAAAAACCAAACATTGGCTGTTTTACTTCCAATCACCTACCTAATTCAATTATTGTATCTCACTCGAGATCCAGCCTTTCTCTAAATGCAGCATAGTTGTTTAACAGTTTTTTCCGTTATTCCTATATATATATATATATATATATATATATATATATATATATATTTTCCCTCTTAGGCTGCCCGAATTTTTCAGGACTTTTGCCCGAATCTCTTGTCCTCTGGAAATTTGGGGGGGGGGGGGCAGTCTGATACAGTTGGAATAGTTGCTTATCTGTCAAAGTTCTCCATACTCATAGGCGTACGAGGCGGGGGGGGGGGGCAGACTGGCAAGTATAAATCAACAACAACCTTTCAATGACGATCATCACATACCCCACCCCCTCCTCTTACTTCATGGAATAGTTGAAGGTTTAGCCAGTAAAAACAGGTTTCATTCAACCAACCATAGTTTTAATGGAAATACTCAATTGCATGATGGTAAACGGATAAAAGGTATAGCGTGTAAGTGTAACTGCAGAAACGAATCGGGAGGTTATACATTCCCTTGATATCCGGAGCAAAATCGGTTTTCATTAATTGTTCTTATAACGATTTAAACGTACCTGGTGGTTGTCGAAACAAGTTAGAAGAGCATAGTATTTAAGAAATGCTTTGCACTTTATACGTTACCATATTTCCTAGACACTAACCACCCACGTGATTTTAGCCACGCCTCCTTTAGGCTAGCGCACCAGTTTTTTAAATTACTTATAATACGTATTTTTTTACAAGCTTTATATTTCTTTTTCTTCGATAATACTTGACTTTATTTGGCCTTTGTCACCTTCCGCGTGAAATAAAGGAAGTACTTAGAATGTATACTTGCGCAATTTGAAAGAAAACAGGTGACAACTGCACCAAATCACGTGGCACAGAGTATACACACGGTAAAAGTTACTTCATTTGGTCGGTTCTGGACCACGTAGCTCTCCAAGCCGGTATTATTCACGTTAACTGCATTGCGAAACGTAGTGTCGTCTTTCCGATTACAAACTCTGGCTCGTATCAAGTTAATATTCATAAATATTGTTAAATGTTGGCTCACTCTTTCCACAATAATAGGCCTATATATGTTGAATACACAAACTATTTACTCTCAACATGAACCGCCCAGCGGAACTTGTCAACGTCACGGGCAAAACGGCGCTTATATGAAGTAAAAACAAGATACTTTTTAAGAAAAAGTCACCCAGGAAAGAACCTGGGCACGAAAACCAAACTACCAAACGACTGATCCGCTCTCAGCCCCAGTCCCCTTGCATCGGGACTGTGACTGTGTGATCATCGTCAGGTGTGCATCACCTTTCCCGAAGGGAACAAGATATCCACACCAAAATAAAGCCTTAGCATAACAAAAATTTCTCACGTCAATCAATTGGCCAAAACATAGACAACTTAGAGATAGATGTGAATTATTTAACCGCTTCTTTCCATTAGGTTGAAGTGAAGTATAGGCTAACACACCCCGACATCTCAAACCTTTCTGTATATGAAAAAAACCTACAATGTAAAAAGTATGCCCTAGTGTTGTTAGTTAAATTCAACTGTTAGTTAAATTCAAAACAAGACCGACTACGTAATCACAAGTGCAGGCACAGCTTGCTTTATACTGCCTAGTACTACACATGCTAGCATTACGTAATTATTAAAAGACCTAAAAGATTATTAAAAGTGCGCAACACATTCCGATGATCAAAGTTAGGCTGTTTCAAGAAATGCGCTTACTTTTCTACACAAGTGGGTAACCATGTCCACATAATAGTCATTAACGTACTTAACGATATTTCACAAAGTACTAAAGGAGCATAAATATTCATAAAACCTTGTTTGATGACACCATTATAATCACAGGTTAGGATACAATATCCTATAGAAAAAACGGTATTTCTATGGACTAAATAACTTCCTACGCATGCGTACTTTACCGTCCAAGAAACACCAACATCAACCACAACAACAAGAAAGAAAGATAAAGTGTTTCAAGGACATTTGCCATGATGACATTACAACCACCCACCACTGTGGTCCATTTTCTATCATACAGGAATTTGCATATGCTTTATGCTAATAATTTTGATTAAGCGCTTAGGCCGAGAGAAGGCACCCATGATTTTAGAAGGGTCAGACTATCCGTTTGTGTCATGTAACTATAACGTGATGTAGTCGCTACGCTGTCGACACTTATTTAATTGCGGTGAAACATATCCAAATGGTATATAACCATTCGACAAGCAATAAATTATGCTACATTATAGGTTATGAATCACTGAAAACCCTGCCCAACACCCCCCCCCCCCCTCCCAACCATTACCACCATCATCACACTGTGCAACAACCTGTCTCTCTCTCGCCCAGGTGATTGTGAAACCAAGCCTTCAAAAGACATCCGCAAGAAACATGATTACAAAATTTATCTGGTAATGATCATCTTATTTCCGTTGTGGAACTCAGGTGTCCAGACAAATGACCTCATATTGTTAAAACATACATTATATACGCCCGATATCTTAAACGAGCGCAACAGTTATTTTAATAACGGATGTCTTTGACAACTGAATAAATATTTTTCAGCAAATATGATGGAATATTTAAATTAAAATATACATATAAAAAAATAGCCATATATATTGACGAACGTTTTACGTCCCCCCCCCCCCCAACACCTTTTTTTCTTTACATATACTTCCAAATCAGTTTGCCTCACATATTCTTTAGTTCTTTATATATATATATATGTATATATATATATATATATATATATATATATATATATATATATATATATATATATGATAGATGGCATTAATTCCAGGTGAAGAGTGCTCAATATACCTGGGTATAGAGCTGGATAGGTATAAATAGTGTACACTCGTACAAAGTTTACGCTATCACTCGAGTTTCATGCTTCTTCGCAATCGTCAGATAGCTAATGATCAGGTTGTCTGTCTGTAGCGTGGTGCTGTTATTTTTTCCGTTTTTTTCTATGTCGACACTTTGACAAAAGCTCAGTTCTTTTGTTCAGCAGATTTTGGTTTCTCAGCCGAAGTATTTCCACCTTCTCCTCAATACAGAGATTACATTGATCCGATGTACGCATTAGTGTATTAGATTCTCGGATTATTTTCCACGTGATGCTAAAATCTTTGCTTTGCTTTTTGAGCTCCCAGACGTATTTTGATAGTTCTGTTTCCTTCGCGTGTCTTTCGTGGTTGAGTGATTTTTTGTGATTGTTGTACCTTAGTTTGAACGGCCCCCCTGATAATCCAACGTAAGTCTTTTGTTCGCCCTCCGATGTTACGTCCGCTCTGTATATTACTGCCTCGGTCAGACATTTACCTCCGAGGGGGCAGGCCTGCTTGTCCCTGCAGTTGCATTTTCTCTCACTTGCGTCTGGTTTTTCGTTGCTGATAATCTTGCTGTTGTGTGATCTAATGATTGATTTTATGTTCTTGGTGCAGCTGTAGCTTATCTTAAGCGTATTTCTGTTGAAGATTTTCCGGAGTTTGTGTGTTGGGGGAAAATGCTTCTGTATAAGTCTTAGAAAAGTTGCTCCTATGTTTGTTTTCACTGCTTTGCTGAAGGGGGGTTGAACCAAATGATTTTCCTTCCACGGTTTGGGGGTTTAGTGCGTGTTGTTTCGGTCGGTGTGAAATTGATGGGTTCTGCATAGCCGCTTCTTTTCAGGGCTTCTCTGTAGAGTGGGGCGGCTTGGTCGAACGTATCTTTGTCTGATGATAGTGATGAGATGCGCTTGCTGATGGAAGTGGGTATCTGTTTGGTGATTGAGGGCGGGTGGTTGGATTGTGCATTGATGTATGTCGGTTCGTTGTTAGGCTTTCTGTATGGTTTGTACTTTCCGGTGTTGAGGTTTAGATTGACATCCAGGTAATTTACCGCTTTGAGGTTTGTTTCCACTGTTATTCGTAGGCCGAAATTTCCAAAGATTTCGGTAAGCTGCTTCCTTACACGGTCTGCTTGTCTGCCGGAAAGACTTCGTAGCACAGCTAGGCCGTCGTCGCGGTAGAGGCCGACATTTTCGATGTGTAGCTTGCTTTGCAGGGTTGACAGTATGTACAGGCCAATAAGCTCGCATATTTCAGCCCCGTCATATGAACCCATTGTGACATCAAAGGCGTTGTTGGTGTCTTTTTTCAGCCATGGTCTTCCCGTGTTGTCGTAGAGCAGCGATTTTCTGGCGTGTTTGATTGCTTCAAGCATTGCCTCACTTATCTTTGTAAACTGCTTAGCCCACGTGAGGGCTTCGTTTAGCAAAGTCTCGGAGATCGACGGGTAGAAGTCTATGATGTCAAAGACTATGAAGGTTAGTTCGTGCTTGTTGGGTAGGTCCTTGAACCACTTAAGTACAGAGGTTGTATTGCGCCATTGGTTGACTTTTGTGGCTTGCCTTAAGTCCTCATTGATCCTGTCCATCATATGCTTGCTTACTTTCCCCATTTCAGTTTTTGAGGGGTTGATGAGTCGGCATTTGGGGTTATTCTCGAAATTTTCCTTGTGATCTTTCAAAGTGACAAAAGCAGGAGACTTCTTTGTTTCGTTTATCCTCTCACTGATTTTTAATTTCCTGGCGATAGCTTGAAATTCATCATCAATTTTTCTTGTTGCGTGGGGGCTTGCTAGCTTGTAGGTTTTTGTAATGATCGTGCTTGCATTTTCCGGCAGACAAGCAGACCGTGTAAGGAAGCAGCTTACCGAAATCTTTGGAAAACAAACATAGGAGCAACTTTTCTAAGACTTATACAGAAGCATTTTCCCCCAACACACAAACTCCGGAAAATCTTCAACAGAAATACGCTTAAGATAAGCTACAGCTGCACCAAGAACATAAAATCAATCATTAGATCACACAACAGCAAGATTATCAGCAACGAAAAACCAGACGCAAGTGAGAGAAAATGCAACTGCAGGGACAAGCAGGCCTGCCCCCTCGGAGGTAAATGTCTGACCGAGGCAGTAATATACAGAGCGGACGTAACGTCGGAGGGCGAACAAAAGACTTACGTTGGATTATCAGGGGGGCCGTTCAAACTAAGGTACAACAATCACAAAAAATCACTCAACCACGAAAGACACGCGAAGGAAACAGAACTATCAAAATACGTCTGGGAGCTTAAAAAGCAAAGCAAAGATTTTAGCATCACGTGGAAAATAATCCGAGAATCTAATACACTAATGCGTACATCGGATCAATGTAATCTCTGTATTGAGGAGAAGGTGGAAATACTTCGGCTGAGAAACCAAAATCTGCTGAACAAAAGAACTGAGCTTTTGTCAAAGTGTCGACATAGAAAAAAACGGAAAAAATAACAGCACCACGCTACAGACAGACAACCTGATCATTAGCTATCTGACGATTGCGAAGAAGCATGAAACTCGAGTAATAGCGCAAACTTTGTACGAGTGTACACTATTTATACCTATATATATATATATATATATATATATATATATATATATATATATATATATTATATATTATTTCTTATATTATATTTTGCAAACGCAAGGGAGGTGATAAATTCATTCCTTTTTGTCAAGACAACTAACTATATACATAGCCTACATCTGGATTAATGCCACGGCGTAGAATGAACGCAAAAACATGGTTTTCATTAATCAACATGGAGTTTGAAGTTGGATTTGATGTTAATATAATTTGGACAGGGTAAGACTAGGAGTTTGAACCGACAACATATTGTGAAGTAATTAACACACACACATCAACAGATGTATTAAGTTATGGTTGATTTCCTGTATGGTGTATGTTTGATAAATCTTAATTGTGGGATGATAGATATCATCGTCGAAAGATTCATCAAGCATTTCATAAAATGAAGATTCTTTAAACAAGATATTAATTATTATTGCAATACATTGGCCGTGAGTGACCCCTGCGTACATATAAGAAGGCTATAATATTCATGATTTTCACCAGAGATGTTAAACGTAATGATAATTAAGATAATGATATAGTGATAGACCTTTCATATATGTGGTACGCAATAATACACACGTGTATTTTAAGTATTCTTGTGCATATAAGAAAGGACAGAGTAACAGAAGGAAAAACCATAATATGGAGGAAAACATTATGATATTAAATTATATAAATATATAAATTTTTTGGTTTTCTACTTGGGGAGGCGGCAGACTATTCCACTGATAGGCAGAAGAACACTGAAAGCAGGTTGATGATTAGACGATATTGCTCTGAAGTAGGAGGAACAAAAACACCACTACTAATAATAATCAGCAGGTATGTTTACGACGCTTAAGCGACCACAAATGTGGGAGAAAATCCACAAGGGCTTATGGATTACAACTAATACACGTCGGGTGGCTTCCAATTCAATATTTAAACTCAAATTTGGAATCTCTTTAATTAAGAAAGTCATTTCTGATGGGAAAACTATACATTGCTCTTAGATAATAAAAAAAAGCCCCCCTCACTATGACCCGGCCGGGAATCGGACCCGGAACCTCCCGATTGCTAGGCCTCATTGTTCCATTTGCCATCGCTTATGTATGTAGGTATCTTTTATTTAGATCCTCCTGCAAGCAGGAACTCGCGAAGAAGCCTCATTGGCTTATCAAAGCCGCAAGCTGACCGAAGTCAGTCTCTTACATTCATATTTAACGTCCATGATTATGAATTGTCAATTGTTAACAACTCTGTAACTGGACGACATACATTAATCTGGGAGTGACTCGAACCGGGGACCTTATGATTGAAAGGCACCGGCGTTAACCACTGAGCTAATACTCCTATATCCACTCGGCCACAGAACCGGTATACTGTATAGTACAAGAGCACTGGTAGCGAGCTGGGGTACATATCCGTGGACAAGATTCTGTAAGAAGGTGGGCGTGGCAAGATCATGGATGCATTTGAAAGTTATATGAGTAGAATTTTGAAATTGATGCGCCCTTCAACAGGTAGTGTTGAAACATTTTGTATGCGTGCTATATTGAAACACGAAAACTTCCCAAAATGATCGTATCTGTTCATTTTAATTTCGAAAATATTCGGAGAGAGCGTATTAATTTCTATTGTTAGGCCTAATGATCATTAGATGGTTTATGACGGAAGCAGAAGTTGGAGAAAAATAGAGGGCGTCTGACATTAATTGCTTGGCTGGATTCATTGTATAGCCCCTTTAACACAGTATATCCGTGGGTAACATGCCATGACCCGAAACAAAGGAATTATATAACCTTATAAGTGTCTTCCGTAAATAAACAACATTTTCATTAATATTAAATAAAATAAATGAATGATCGAAACCCGTTTAACTGACATTTTTAAACTGATTAAAATTTTGAATCTACCCGTTTGGGAATGAACCGTTCAAAGTAGAATTATATTCTGTCGGTGTACCTACAAGCACCGCCTACCGGTAAAGAAAATATGATACGATGATGACATGATACTGGTTACAGACTGACGTGCCCAAGAACAGTCAATTGAGAGGTGCATGACCCCAAAACTAGACGGATTTCCAATAGGATCTCTCTCAATGAAACTTCTTTCGCACAAGTATTTGTTTCTCAAAAATCTCCTTTGCTTTTCTGTAAAGTAAAATATCCGGACGGAGTGATTTCCTTATTTTAGCATTTATCATCAAACTTCTTTTCGCTTCCTCTTTTATTCTGTGTAGATTCTCGTCAGTTTCTGTTCTCCTCCTCGTCGTAGGACCTACATTGAATCTGAAACCGCTACAGGTATCATGAAAGGAGAGATTAAAGGCATCTTGAAATAATTCTAAACTCTCCTCGTACCTCTCTGTTATCCCAATCACAGCAAATATAGAATCCATTTTCTTCAGTAGATAAGCAATCAACCTATCTTTATCCTTCTCCGACGATGAATGCAAGTTCTTCTTGCATCGCCAACCGTGATCGTTACTAGCGGCTTCAAGTTTCGATGATGACGTAATGTTATAACAAGTAGTCTGGTACGTGAGCTGGCGAAAGAATAGACTGCCTACATTTAGCACATACTCTTCGATAGTTTTATTGGTACAAGAATTGGCAGTCTCTCCGCCACCTTTACAAAAGAAATATTGCGAAACCGCTCTGTCGTACGGCTCCCTAACGACGGTGTAGTACGCGCAAGTTCGATGCGTTGGCATGCGTGCACAGGTACCGAGGCTGACGTCACCAGCCACGAGGTCAAATCTAGTGTCTTCGTATGCGCCATTCAATAAGTCTTCCTCAAATTGTGTTCGAGTCTCTTTCCAAAGGAAAGGTGATATTGTTAAATTTTCGTTCTCGGCCATGGTGACGAGACATTTCTTAATAGTTGTGCCTCCACTTTTGGGATTGTGTAAAAATGCAGGAAGTGGATCCCTGTACTGTGTTACTGGTATGTCCGTCAGATATACATTAGGGACGGATCTGGGGAAGCGAGGAAGCACCAACTTAACCTTTTCGAACGGCTTTTCATCTGCTCCGGATTTTCCCGTTGTTTCGGGAAACTGAACACCATTTTGCCGCCTTCTTACGATGACGTCAAACCTAAATGTAGACGACTGTTTGCCAGGATTCGATCTGTAATTTGATAAAATGAATTTAAAAAAAAAATATATCAACACCGTTGGCTTAGGATTGCTATATTCCTAAGTAAAAGAGAACCCTTAATAGTTTTCAGCCAGCGGAAATACCACCATGAGTCCCAAAACTTGTCAACGGTTTACATTAGTAATAAAAAAATTAGCCGGTATATGTATAGTCAAAACTGAACAGTTTTTGTCGGGCGTCTTGGGCTTGGGGGATGGGGGTTAGGGGAGGGGCGGGTATCCAGTGGGTCGATTTTGAGACCGACAGCTTTTTCCTTTTTGATACCGATTAAAGTGACCGGCCGAGCAACCTTTTAAAATTTCAACCAGGCTACAAAGGTGGCCATTTTTTCAAAATTACAGCTATATACCTAGACGCACGAGTATACTAAGTATTTCCGATTCTGTACGCTGTTATTGGCTGGAGGGCTGGGGCGCGGCGAAGTCTCCGGAAGCTGCATCATTTTCAGATAGTTCTTGACCTGTGCTAGCGATTTTACACGTCAGAAAGAGGAATTCTTTATCATGTGTATTATTCATTTTATTTAATGATATTTTACTTAAGTGGAATTAATTCTACTTAATTAGAATAGATGTGTACGTGTTAAAACGGCTTGCCATGGGAACCTCAGGTGGGACATTTTCAGCTTTCAGATATTTTATGTTCACAGAGTGTGTTTTGAAAGCACGAAAGCACAATAGGATGTATTTGAAAGCTTCAGCGGGTTTTCACAGGCAGTGTACTATAGTATTATTATACGTCAATGCTTTGTTTTACAATCGTTTTTGCTTGCTTATTGACTTATGTCATCGAAATAACGTTGATTCATCTATCTGAACTAGTCCATCCAGTGATAATTGTCTTCAAGAAGCAAATTGCCACCAAGTTATATTTAATCCGCGACATAATAAACCATCATTGAACGGAAGCAATTATTCGTCGTTGCTCTCTGGTTTGGAGGGAGGTGGTTACAGTGAGAAGGGGGGGGGGGGGAGTGAGGAGTGCAAGAGGGATGTAAGGTATTTAAGGAATAACTCAACTGGTTTTCTTAAAGTAGTATTCCAATGACAGTTAATGTAACACTTACCTTAAAGAAAAAATATTTCACACAGTTATTATAGTTATAAACATAAAAATAAAAATAAAACACAAACTGGTAAATACATTAGACATTATATGACTAAACAAGTAGTATAGAGGGCCCCGGATTGCACCGGTGCAATCCCAATTTTGGATGTATCTTGATTGTCATAAGAGATGTACCCCCCAGATCGCACCCGTGCAATCCCAACTTGTGATGTACCCCCGGAAAGATGTAGCCATTATGATGGCACCCGTACAATTCCAACTTGTGATGTACCCCCGGTAAGATGTAGCAACTTTGATCGCACACAGTACAATCCCAACGTGTTATCGACTGAGATTGCCTGTCACTGAGATGTATCCATCAATGATCACACACACAGTACAATCCCAATTTGTTATCAGTTGAGATTTTCTGTCACTGAGATGTAGCCATCAATGATCACACCCGTGCAATCCTACTTTGTAACGGACCAAAATTCCCGATAATTGAGATGTAGCCACCAATGATTGCACCCGTGCAATCCCAATTTTTTATCAGTTGAGATTTTCTATCACTGAGATGTAGCCATCAATGATCTCACCCGTGCAATCCTACTTTGTAACGTACCCAGGTTCCCTGTAACTGAGATGTAGCCACCAAAGATCGCCCACAGTCCTAGGTCATTCCCGACCATGATTGGATTTACGATGATATCTATTGATATATGTATATATGTATTGATCGCCCACCAGTACGGTACCTATATGAGGTCGCATGATAGTATCTTAAGCAGGTTTATTTGAAATCATATTCTTGATAGTTTTCAGCAATGAGACAGGGAAGAAATTCGTAATTCGAGAGGTAAATTAGTATAGGCCCACAGTTTTGGTATATTAATGGAATATTATATTTGGATATCCGAATCGTTTAAGACTTGTTCAATATACTATAATATAGCTACTGATATATATTCGTGAAGTGAACGAATGTGAAATTCTTTGTCTCCTATAACTCAGTCAACGCGTGTGGGTTTTAACGTTTTAAGAACGAGCAACATTTTCCCATTATATTCCATGAACCAGCATATTATTGGAAACATTTTAGCGATATTCTAGTAAGATTAATTGAGGGGGAGGAAGAAGGTCTAAGTGTTTAAATTGATTAAAGGCAATATGCCATGCTGTTGAACAAAGCCTGCGTGAAATTGCCACGTACAGAATGGTCACTTGAATACCGGTAACGAATAAAAGGGGGGAAATGACCAGAATGTTTCCTCTTTAATCCTAGTTCCTTTAGTGATAATCTAAGCGCAGGCATCGGCTATTGCATTAAAACGATCAGCATACTTATTTTAGGTCGCTGAATTTTTATCTGTATGTTTAATGGTACTCGATAACATGGATAACGAATAAGCCCTCGCTCATTAAGAAAATAATAATTATGACTGGTAGGTAGATGTCTAATTGTAATACCCTTTGTGTTCATGATCACAACGAGACCAGCGTATATTTAGTATCCTGGACACGCCTTATGTATAACAAAGAGTTCGTTAGTTTATGAACTGAAAGAGATTGATCAAATTTAACGGCTATTTTTAGGGCCACTGAATAATCCAGAAAGAGCGAGCCTTCCTCCGTTAAACATGCAATCTGTGTCTTTGTGTCTATTTTGTATTGATTTGTTTTTACCCGTTTTCGTAACGTGCATATTCACTAAGGATGAATCTCCAAAAAGAGGATATCTCCAATTTGACGGTCTGGTTTTATTCACGGTAAGCAGGCGCATATATTTAGGAAAGAGATAATAAACTTGCATGCTTTGAAAGTTTTGTCTTTGGCTTTTTTTTTTATTTATTTATTTTTTGCTTCACTTTAAAAACACGCATTTTCGTTAAGTCGTCACTCGATTAGATAGGAGCTTCATTTCGTCATGACAGACTGGTACTGTCATGAGGAGGGGTAAAAGTGCGTTGTTTAGATCACACCCTTAACTGTGATGAGCACGCGAGCACAAAATGAGTGACTCAAAGAGCAATGTTGTTTAGATGAGCAATTGAGCAAGTGCTCATATTAGAATAGGCAACAAGAAAAACGCATGATATGGTTTATGTCATGAGCACGCGAGCATTAAATGAGTGACTCAAAGAGTAAATGAGCACACCGTGAGCAACGCGAGCACAAAATGAGTGACTCAAAGAGTAAAAGAGCACACCGTGAGCAACGCGAGCATGAAATGAGTGACTCAAAGAGCAAAAGAGCACACCGTGAGCAAAGAGCACACCGTGAGCAACGCGAGCATAAAATGAGTGACTCAAAGAGCAAAAGAGCACACCGTGAGCAAAAGAGCACACCGTGAGCATAAAATGAGTGACTCAAAGAGCAAAAGAGCACACCGTGAGCAAAAGAGTCGTTTAGATGAGCAATTGAACACGTGCTCATATCAGAATAGGCAAAAAAAAAGGACGCTTGGTTGACCCTATACACTGGACATGTGGAAAACCTTATATTTTGAATACAAAGTCGAGTCAAAATGAAAAGAAAGCGATGTTTCTACAGTTTTTTATTTATTTATTATTTTATTTAATGAATTTGTGCAACATTCCGCCAACCAATAAAATACTGGTGATATAAATAGCAGTGATATCTTTAGTGCATCACTACTTTGGTTCCCATAACGGTGAGGAGACTGAAGGAACCCGTTCCGACAAACCTCATTTCGAATAATTCATTATACCAGTATTTTTTGTTTTGACATTTGAACAACAACAAAACTTCAGAGTAAGCACGAGAAGTTATGAACCGTCAATATTCAAATGATGATTCTTCAAAGATACAAATATGGATTTATGAAGTCATATACATCTCGATTATTATGGTGACCCTTATCAGTAAACCTTCCTACGATATCTTCATATTTTGTCTACGACTCCGATGTAAGAGATAATACAAATAGTAATGTCCACACACGTGAGAGTTTAACGATTGTAATGGCCGTGTGTCGTAACGAACAACTTCGTTTAGAAGAAACCGTGCACTGCCTGGTACAGTTGTGGGTTGTCGGCCAAATGAATCAAAATATTCCACGACGGTGCGGCCTTGTGACACAAACAAGCACGCCTAGGTGTTTTGTGATGCTATACGATACGAAACCTTTGTTATTTCTTTCTTCAGATCGATCGTATAGTCACCCACGTCTCTTCGACAACTTACACATCGTTGTCATCCTCCTCCTCATCATCATCACTTTCGTATTTGTTCTTCAGGCCATGACGTAAAACCTTCGTCATGGCCTTATTGAGTTGGATCAAGGTCATCCAAGTTTCTACCGCATCGTACACATTATCACCCTCCTCCTCCTTGTCACTCTCGTCTTTGTTCTTCAGTCCATGATGTAATATCTTTGACATTGCCTTATTGAGTTCGAGCAAGTGCATCCAAGTCTCCACAGCATCATACGTGCGTTCACCATCCTCGTCATCGTGATCGTCACCATCATCATCCTCACTACCACTACTGCCAGTACCGTCTGATGTTTCAATCGGCTCATCCGAACTATTATTTTCATTACTTCCCTCAGTATCCACCAGGTCATTGTCTTCTTCACTGTGGTCATCGGTCGAATCACTTTCACGATGTTTGTATTTCACACCGACACGACGCGTATTCACATAACGCTCTTTACCATTCACACCGTCAGTGTCATCCTCGCTGTCAGTAATCATTCCCGCCTTTTGATTACTAGCGTGAATGTTAGATTCATGTCGACGAAGATTGAAATGACGGTTAAATTCTTTATTGCATATTTTACAAAGAAATCTCATCTTGTGAGGGTTTACTTCTTGGTGTCATTCGATGCAATGAGAGCTTTTAAACAAAAATTTGAATGATATACTTTTTGAATATATCAATATGAGCACGTGCTCAATTGCTCATCTAAACGACTCTCTTTTGCTCACGGTGTGCTCTTTTGCTCTTTGAGTCACTCATTTTATGCTCACGGTGTGCTCTTTTGCTCACGGTGTGCTCTTTTGCTCTTTGAGTCACTCATTTTATGCTCGCGTTGCTCACGGTGTGCTCTTTGCTCACGGTGTGCTCTTTTGCTCTTTGAGTCACTCATTTCATGCTCGCGTTGCTCACGGTGTGCTCTTTTACTCTTTGAGTCACTCATTTTGTGCTCGCGTTGCTCACGGTGTGCTCATTTACTCTTTGAGTCACTCATTTAATGCTCGCGTGCTCATGACATAAACCATATCATGCGTTTTTCTTGTTGCCTATTCTAATATGAGCACTTGCTCAATTGCTCATCTAAACAACATTGCTCTTTGAGTCACTCATTTTGTGCTCGCGTGCTCATCACAGTTAAGGGTGTGATCTAAACAACGCACTTTTACCCCTCCTCATGACAGTACCAGTCTGTCATGACGAAATGAAGCTCCTATCTAATCGAGTGACGACTTAACGAAAATGCGTGTTTTTAAAGTGAAGCAAAAAATAAATAAATAAAAAAAAAAGCCAAAGACAAAACTTTCAAAGCATGCAAGTTTATTATCTCTTTCCTAAATATATGCGCCTGCTTACCGTGAATAAAACCAGACCGTCAAATTGGAGATATCCTCTTTTTGGAGATTCATCCTTAGTGAATATGCACGTTACGAAAACGGGTAAAAACAAATCAATACAAAATAGACACAAAGACACAGATTGCATGTTTAACGGAGGAAGGCTCGCTCTTTCTGGATTATTCAGTGGCCCTAAAAATAGCCGTTAAATTTGATCAATCTCTTTCAGTTCATAAACTAACGAACTCTTTGTTATACATAAGGCGTGTCCAGGATACTAAATATACGCTGGTCTCGTTGTGATCATGAACACAAAGGGTATTACAATTAGACATCTACCTACCAGTCATAATTATTATTTTCTTAATGAGCGAGGGCTTATTCGTTATCCATGTTATCGAGTACCATTAAACATACAGATAAAAATTCAGCGACCTAAAATAAGTATGCTGATCGTTTTAATGCAATAGCCGATGCCTGCGCTTAGATTATCACTAAAGGAACTAGGATTAAAGAGGAAACATTCTGGTCATTTCCCCCCTTTTATTCGTTACCGGTATTCAAGTGACCATTCTGTACGTGGCAATTTCACGCAGGCTTTGTTCAACAGCATGGCATATTGCCTTTAATCAATTTAAACACTTAGACCTTCTTCCTCCCCCTCAATTAATCTTACCAGAATATCGCTAAAATGTTTCCAATAATATGCTGGTTCATGGAATATAATGGGAAAATGTTGCTCGTTCTTAAAACGTTAAAACCCACACGCGTTGACTGAGTTATAGGAGACAAAGAATTTCACATTCGTTCACTTCACGAATATATATCAGTAGCTATATTATAGTATATTGAACAAGTCTTAAACGATTCGGATATCCAAATATAATATTCCATTAATATACCAAAACTGTGGGCCTATACTAATTTACCTCTCGAATTACGAATTTCTTCCCTGTCTCATTGCTGAAAACTATCAAGAATATGATTTCAAATAAACCTGCTTAAGATACTATCATGCGACCTCATATAGGTACCGTACTGGTGGGCGATCAATACATATATACATATATCAATAGATATCATCGTAAATCCAATCATGGTCGGGAATGACCTAGGACTGTGGGCGATCTTTGGTGGCTACATCTCAGTTACAGGGAACCTGGGTACGTTACAAAGTAGGATTGCACGGGTGAGATCATTGATGGCTACATCTCAGTGATAGAAAATCTCAACTGATAAAAAATTGGGATTGCACGGGTGCAATCATTGGTGGCTACATCTCAATTATCGGGAATTTTGGTCCGTTACAAAGTAGGATTGCACGGGTGTGATCATTGATGGCTACATCTCAGTGACAGAAAATCTCAACTGATAACAAATTGGGATTGTACTGTGTGTGTGATCATTGATGGATACATCTCAGTGACAGGCAATCTCAGTCGATAACACGTTGGGATTGTACTGTGTGCGATCAAAGTTGCTACATCTTACCGGGGGTACATCACAAGTTGGAATTGTACGGGTGCCATCATAATGGCTACATCTTTCCGGGGGTACATCACAAGTTGGGATTGCACGGGTGCGATCTGGGGGGTACATCTCTTATGACAATCAAGATACATCCAAAATTGGGATTGCACCGGTGCAATCCGGGGCCCTCTATACTACTTAAACAACACAAACACTTTCACTGAATTGCCGTGATGACGTCATTCCCTCTGCTGTTGTATCCACACAAAATCCCACTAAATGTGATATTTGTTTTTTAAATATATTTGCCATAGAAACTACTATAAGACAGAGGCTTTGGTTTTGACCTTTACGGATGCAGATAATTTCCATCAGTTTTGTGAATTGATCATGCATCTTCAGTTATAGGGAAATGCACCGAAGGCTATAAATTAGTGATATGATATTCACTACTAAAGTTCTAAAGGAAACTAAAGTTGAATTATTCGATACTATGTTAACATATTATGAAACAAACAACAACAGCAAAACAGCAATCCAGAGTTCATGTTAGCTTAAACGAGAGGTGAATTTACATTTTTTAGTATTTCAGATATATCGGAACATGAAATTGAATGAAAATTTCTAAAAGGTTTCCATTGGTGACTTACTTTTTCACAGAATTATAACACTTTATAAGACAATTATAAGGATTGTGGATTTAGAAGATTATGGGAACTAGTCGGCTTAAATTTATGAAGCAATATTGTTCTAATTTAAATCCAGAGATAGACCCTATGATTTTTATATTTTTATATTCAAGACGTTTGCAACAGATTCTGTGTAGTCGGTTGAAAATATAGATCTTGTCCATAAATACAGGTATGTGAAAAACTTACTCTGCTAGCAAAACAACGTAAATGGACCTAGAGAGAAGCTTATAGATAGCTCCTTTAACATGTACAAAAATGACCAATTTTCATTGTCTTACGTAAATACATTCCAGAACTGTTGTTCCAAAACTAATATGCGTGTATCGTACTTCGCACAAAAAATGGTACACCAATGACCCTTTCTTGTACGCATGAACAGGGGAGAGGGGAGAGGGGAGGGGGTGCATGCCAGATAATAGTGTAACCCACAGAGTAGTGAGTCATATATATGCTCCAAACCCCTCCCTTGCGAATTGGAGACGAATTTTACCCCATGCATGGAGTTTAAATAATTAGGGCAACATTGTCAAATTTCACAATTGTGAGTAGCCTAGCCTATTGATTTACGACTATACTTTTCCGGTATTTCTTCCCGTCTTAAAAAAAAGTCAACATTGACAAACAACTCACCTTGGGAAAATGCTGCTGAACTTGGTATTTCGAAGAGGTGTATTTTGTGCTTGGTCCTTTATCCTTGATGTTACTAACAAAACGATCGTTCCGACACAAACTGATAACAGGAAGGATGCACAATGGCCTTTAAAATATGATCGCATGTTTATAATATGTTATACCGAATAAACAATGTACGGAAAGCGAAATATTAAAGAAAAATTATGACAGGGTTTTGAAGCAGACTTATACCTAGCCTATATGTCAGCTTATGGAAGGATGCGTTCAAATTTATGAATTTGGCCTGATCAGTTTGATGATCAGAAACTTATATACCATTAGGCCTAGTCCCTCATGCACGTGTGATTGCCTTATAGCGTCGTAAAATAACCGACTTCCCGGCCACTGTGTTTGTTGTTG